>NC_054537.1:13451309-13821309 GCF_017654505.1 Polyodon spathula | reverse complement strand
CAATATGCTGCTTAGTATAAGGACAGCATATTGCACAGACCCATTAAAAACAGAGAAGCACATTTTATTTTTTTTCAAAAGAAGATATTGTGTTTCACAAAGTGTATTTGCACATGCTTTGGCACTGGGAAATTCTCCCAAGAGAATGGATTTAATACATATATAAATATAAAGGTTGTTTAATTCAGAAAAGCAGACCTAAAAACTAAAAAGAAGCAGGTTACCCACAAAGAGCACATGACTATAAGATCTAGATTCTAGATCAAGGTCCTCTAACACTGATCCTGGAGAGCCCCTATCCAGCAGGTTTTATAGATGTTTTACATCATCAGTGGCTAAAAAACTGGAACACCTGTTAATCTTGACTAATGAATTAAGTTCAATTAAGTAACTGAGAGATTGGTTGAAACGAAAACCAGCAGCCACAGGAGTTCTCCAGGACCAGGGTTGGACACCCCTGATCTAGATGGTATTACACATGAGACAAACACAGGGATACGAAGAGATGCAGCAGAAAATAAATAACAGCAATAACATACATGGGCAGTAATTCATTAACTGAAGTTAAAAGGCAAATGGTTTCTTTCTCCTCTCTCACAAGCTCACAACATGTTTAGGACTATTTTTGATTCCAAGACACAACATTGCTCAGCTGCTTGGGAGCTACTTTTCCAAAGCTGCTAGCCACATTTAGAATTAGAACTTATTATTTAACGTTATCAGCCCTAGTCACACCACGGATGTGTTAACAACAAGGATGACAGACTGTATAACATAATTCCATGCCATCATATAAAAATCCCAAGGGTAGACACGTAAGATATTAACTATGTCTTTAATTTTCTACCATATGGCTTGCCTGGCAGATGAAAATCCAAGTCTTGGTCAAAAACATGCAATATCTTTTAAATACAGATAGAGTTTTCTGAAGCAAAAAAACAATCCTTTATTCACATCATATTTGACCTGGCACATGTATTTTACTGCTCTGTCTGTGGAGTCACTGAATTCCATTATTTTCACATGCTGCCAAAAGAAAATGAGATTCCATAAAACACGGTAAGTTTAGTGTAGATTAATGAAGGCCAGACTTCTAATTCCAATAAAAAATATTCCAATATTAAAAGTAATGTCCCAATTGGATCCTATCATTAGCAACTTTATTTATATCTCCTTTGAGTGCCCTCTTATCCACAAAGATAAAACCAAAAGGCAAGCTGCAGCCTAGAGATTATAGTTAGAAAAGTGTTTACTGCATTGCAAGTCTTATACATAAAGAATGCAGGAGGCAGCACTCATGTTGCATATGAAAAGATATATGCAACATGAATAAAGATATATAACACTATGGGTGTGCTGCAAACCCAATACTTGTATGGATACATGTACTCTGATGACATCAGCAGAAGTGGGCATGGCTGACACCAGATGTACCCTAGAAATCAATTTCTGGCACTGATTTTATCTCAGAAAGTGACTATATATATATATATATATATATATATATATATATATATATATATATATATATATATATATATATATATAGATAGATAGATAGATAGATAGATAGATAGATAGATAGATATAAAAACTGTATATATATATATTAAATGTAGTGTGTCCAATTATAATTTTTCCCCCGATTTTCTCCCAATTTTAAATGGCCAATTGCTTTTCTCCTCACCGCAGCGATTCCCCACATGGCTTAGGAGACCCGAAGTTTCAGTGGGCATCCTACGACCAAGCCATCTTCCTTTTTCACCCAAAAACTTGAGAGCGGGTGTCAGTGAGCTACCGACCCCTGGAGGACAAAGGCCAGCCCTGCTGGTGTCTGCTTTGAGTTCACTGGGTGCCTGACCAGCAGGATTTGCTGTAGAGTGATGAGGAGAAACAGTCCCTGCTGGTTTTGCCTTGCAAACCCATGGGAGAGCCTGAGCCAATGTGATGCTCCCTTTGGAGTCTCCTGTGAAGACCAGCCTACTTTGAACAGCCAGGACGCGAACCTGTGCTGTATGACTCACCCTGCGCACCACGCGGCTGCGCTTCTACCAGGTGAGTCATACAGGGACCCACTACTTCAATGTTTTATTTTGTATCGTTTTGAAGACCTAATTTGTCATTGTAATTATTCTTTATTACCAAACTATGTGGGACGTCTGTGATTGCAAATCTGCGAAATGTATGTATTTATTATAATATAGTTAATTAGGTATTTTTAGAATTATTGTGATGAGGGAGTGCTTGTGTACAGTACATAGTACAGTATGATGCAATCAGCTAAGATCAGTCAGCTAAGACAACACATCTTCAAGACATACTATGTATTGTATTGTTATTTGGGTATATTAGGTATTTATTGTGATGGCTTGTGTTTATTATTATTATTATTATTATTATTATTATTATTATTATTATTATTATTATTATTATTATTTTATTACTAGGCTAATGGCTGCTTATTGGATCTGCACAATTACACACATTTTCCAAAAGCTAAATTATGATATTCACTGTATACTGCATGTCTGATGAAAAAATACAATGAATTGCCCTTTAAATAGCGCACAAAATTTGTAAAAAAGTTATTGCCTTTCAACAAAACAGACGTATGTGTGTATATCAGTATGACTAGTATAACATGAAATCATACACCTGATCTCAGTTAAAATAACAAGGACAATGAAGTTATTACATTTTTCATCATTTTTGTTTATATGGACGGGAGAAAGAAAAACCTTCTTAACATCACAAATAAGCAACTTGAAATATATCTTATCCTTGTTAAGATAAAATGCCCTGTCCTCTTACAGGTCAATATACTATTGCTTTGCTTTTCAAAAGAATGTATAATAAAACGGTATGCTCTTTTGTGTGTAAGAAATAGCAGGCTAGACACACAAAATGGATGTAGGCTGTATAGAGAAACCACATCTGCTGTTTTATTACCCCTACTCTAGACCAGCACAAAATAGTAATACAATAAACTAAAACACAGATCACAAAAAAACACAACAACACTATACCAACACACAAAGTACTTTCTAGTGGGGTTTTTTCTTTGAAAAATATATCTAAAATTAGTTTTGCGATGGTGTGCGGATAGATGTGGAATTACCTTGAAAAAGGGTCTATATGTAAGAATTTGATGACTGCAGTTCTGCTCTCTTCGTTTTGCTTAGACCGTGGTGCTGATGGTCCCTCATCCTTCCCCAATGGGTTAGTTACTGCCCTACTGGAATCAGAAGCGGATTGAATGCAAAACAACATTATTAGGCTGTTGTGTAATTACAGTCTTTACTAACATTACTGGTAGTCCTCATTGAAACTGTGAAGTTGTCTCTGAATAGTTTTTAGCTACCATCCAGTTTTAGTTTGAGTAAGTGTACTCCTCATACATTTTCACACTTCTAGTTATACACTGAACAAAAATATAAACACAACATGCAACAATTTAAAAAATTTTACTGAGTTACAGTTCATATTATGAAATTAGTCCATTTTAATAAATTCATTAGGCCCTAATTTATGGATTTCACATGACTGGGAATACAGATATGCATCTGTTAATCACAGATACCTTAAAAAAAAAGGTAGGGGCGTGGATCAGAAAACCAGTCAGTATCTGGTGTGACCACCATTTGCCTCATGCAGGCGACACATCTCCTTCGCATAGAGTAGATCAGGCTGTTGTTTGTGGCCTGTGGAATGTTGTCCCACACCTCTTCAATGTCTGTGCGAAGTTGCTGGTTATTTTGGCTGGAACTGGAACATGCTGTCGTACACGTCGATCCAGAGCATCACAAACATTCTCAATGAGTGACATGTCTGGTGAGTATGCAGGCCATGTTAGAACTGAGACATTTTCAGCTTCCAGGAATTGTGTACAGAACCTTGCAACATGGGGCCGTGCATTATCATGCTGAAACATGAGGTGATGGCGGCGGATGAATGGCACGACAATGGGCCTCAGGATCTCGTCACGGTATCTCTGTGCATTCAAATTGCCATTGATAAAATGTAATTGTGTTCGTTGTCAGTAGCTAATGCATGCCCATACCATAACCCCACCGCCACCATGGGGCACTCTGTTCACAACATTGACATCAGCAAACCGCTGCTGCTTGCCCACACAATGCCATACATGCTGTCTGCCATCTGCCCAGTACAATTGAAACCGGGATTCATCCGTGAAGAGCACACTTCTCCAGCATGCCAGTGACCATCAAAGGTGAGCATTTGCCCACTGAAGTCGGTTACGACGCCGAACTGCAGTCAAGTGAAGACCATGGTGAGGACGTCGAGCATGCAGATGAACTTCCCTGAGATGGTTTGACAGTTTGTGCAGAAATTCTTCAGTTGTGCAAACCCACAGTTTCATCAGCTGTCCTGGGTTGGCATGGTTACACGCGGTTTGCCGGTTGGATGTACTGCCAAATTTTCTAAGACAACGTTGGAGGCGGCTTATGGTAGAGAAATGAACATTCAATTCTCTGGCAACAGCTCTGATGGACATTCCTGCAGTCAGCATGCCAATTGCACACTCCTTCAAAACTTGAGACATCTGTGGCATTGTGTTGTGCGACAAAACTGCACATTTTAGAGTGGCCTTTTATTGTCCCCAGCACAAGGTACACGCACCTGTGTAATGATCATGCTGTTTAATCAGCTTCTTGATATGCCACACCTGTCAGGTGGATGGATTATCTTGGCAAAGGAGAAATGATCACTAACAGGGATGTAAACAAATTTGTGTACAAAATTTGGAAAATTTCTGGGATCTTTTATTTCAGCTCATGAAACATGGGACCAACACTTTACATGATGCGTTTATATTTTTGTTCAATGTAGTTTCACGCACTTCCCATGGTAAAATGCACGTTAGCAATTTAAAAGGAGCCTAATCATTGTCTCGTCACTTTCGGTTTTAACAGCATTTCTGGTTAAAGAACCACCCACCTCAAAGTTTTAGGCCCTGTCCACACTGCATAACCGATCCTGAGATCGGTACTGCAGGGGCGTAGCATACACTGAGGCAGCCACCTCGGTAAAAATCAGCTAGGTACATTTTTGAAAGAAAAAATAAGTACAAGTAATATATCTAACGAATAATGTGCCCACTTGAATTTTTATGAGTGTCATAATCGACTTGTTTTCATATTATTATTATTTATATTTGCCATTTCTTCGTAACATTATTGTGATCTCAGGCTGTACAGAAAGCTTCCAGTCGGGGTATTGAAACTTTTCGCCACACACAGACATGTTTGCTTCTCATTGGTCAGTATCCCTAGTTATGCCGTGGTAGCTCCAGAATTAGATCAAAGATTACGGATCCATATCTGCTTAGTACAACATCTTTTTATGATCCGACTCTAGTGAATCTGGATCTGATATCATTTTTTGTTCTCGTTAGTGCAGCCGGGCCCTTAAGCAGGGAGTAGTCCTGTATATTATTTAGGGGATTGTTCAGTACTGTACATACTCACAGAAGAAACCAATCCTCTTTTAGAAGAAGCCAACTCTAGGTAAGAATGTTTAGTGATTGTATTTCTTCTAATATTAATATTGTTTTTCTGCTGACAGTCCTGTGCAATGGGATGTTTAGCTGTGATACATTTTAATAAATCAATGTTTTTTTCTTGCACAGTGGCAATGCCTTCCCCCTCCCCTGATATAACGATTCATAGCTGTTAGGTTTTAATACGATTCATGTATTGTATTTGATGCCATGAGCTAGAAGAATTGGAGGTAATTCTATCCATAAATTCACTGTTTGGTGACAGCTGTTTTAAAATACTGTATATATATTTTCCAAATGTTTTCTTGAAATGTTTTTTTTTAGTTCCCAAAACTTGGATTGAGATGCCTATGGTAAGGTGCATATTGGTATTGATTTTTATCTAGATTAGTGCAAGGAATTATTTGCCAAGAATCTGAAGAGGGCGAAGGTGGAGCAATTTAACATCTTTTCAGATTAGTAGGTAGTTTTTTATACTGGATATATTATTGTGCACTTAATACAGGTGGAGATATAACACATATCCTTCCTTTTACTTTGTTTTTTATTCCTTCAATGAGTTTTAAAAAATTCCCTTTTGCACAAAACCAACAAAAAAATAAAGCAACTAAACAAATACCCAGTGTCACCCTTGTACTACTGTGGCACAGGGGCAGAATTAGAGATTCATTGTGGCAATGCCATCCCCTAAATGTATGCGATAGTAGGGAGCACACACAAATCCAGCACAGTATAAACCACCCCAGCCAAAGCAGCCAGCCAACTGCAAGTTAATATTCAAACCTAATATTAAAATAAACCTTATTTATTACAACAATGATAAACACAATGATCAGCAACCTCAATATATAATAAAATCAATACAAAATATGTACACCTTCAATATCAAAAGTATAATACGTATACTTAAAATGTCTGCAAATTATAGCTCTAGATCTTTGACCATCAAATGGACTAATAGGCGAACAAGTTAACAATAGTACTGGTTGCAAGACACTTTCCTACTATGACCCAATCACAACCTTTCTTAAACAATAATTAGCCAACCACATCACCTCAAATGCCCAGATTACAAAAACTTAGTGGATAGGATAGGTTGGAAGAGAATACAAGTAAATGTATGGGTCGGCTCTTTTTTTCAAAAACGTGCAAATCACTGGCAGATATCAATACACCTAGAATTTAAAAACAAAAATGGCAGACATATTGGAATTTATCGCAATAAACATGACCGACAAAATTTATGTACATGAGATATTGAATGAATCTGACACCAATGATTAATTAAAGTAGTGAAAAAAGGCAAAAGTATTCAAATAAATTTAAAACTTGCCATTCTGATCGCTGTTCCTTCTCCCTGAACTACAGCATTTTCCTATCCCATTTGGAAAATAAATAGACTTAAACTTTCAGCTTTTCACCACAGATTTGGGTCCCTCTTAAAAGACACTTTAGGGTTAAAAGATGTTTTTTTGCCGTTGCTCCCACTGTCCATTCTTGGGTCTGCCTGCCTGCTGCCACTGGACCCACCCCCTGCGCAGCTGTGTGATTTGATGCTGAACATTTATAAATATATATATATATATATATATATATATATATATATATGATATATATATATATATGGGGTCACCCCTTATGAGGCAGGAAGCCCACAAAACATTCAGGCCACCTCCCAAAAATGCCCTTTGGGACATGAAAGACATATTCAAAGACCACTCAAGTAATCTGTAAGAAATTACTTGTGGCAAAGTGGCTCCTGATAGTGAACAGGTGCAGGAGCAGTGCAGGAATAATCACAGGCAGACAATTATAATCCAGTTTAGAAAAGGAGTACTTTATTTTGTAATTCCTGGTCTGGTGACCAAACAATAAACCTCCTGCAATACACATCAATGTGTAAAGCATTGAGGAAAATTATATAAATGGTTTTTCAAACCAAATAATAACACACAGTATCCACCCCACAATACTACATGCTCGTGGTGGGTGGTAACAATTTTAAACAGTGATTGAAGTGTACTGTTGATCCGGTTTTGTGCTGGCCCTAGGCAACAGCTCTGGATATGTATTTAGCTGTCTAATACTATAATCAGAAAACACAGACAGTTAATAAACAGACAGGAACAAACAAAACCCTCATGAATAATTTTACAACGCTTCCTCTGCGTCTCTCACGGTCCTTCCAGTTTCTCACACAAAACCAAATGAAGGAAAAGATTTATGATTCTCTGCCTCCTTTATGCTATCACGCATGACCCCTTGGTAAACAATTGCAGCTGACTCTATTGCCTGCAGCTGCTACATCGTTTACCTTCTGGGTCAATATGTTCCTGCAACAGAGACTAGCCTTCTTCCAGGCTGACCGACTTCCCGACCCTGGAAATGAACTGTCAGGCCAGCCCGTCCAAAGGCTTCCCCTTTCGTTACTTAGCACCCTCACAGGTTGGGAGAGAGATTTCCAACCAGAACTCATTATATTTCTGTTACAATGCTACATCCTGAATGGAAACTAGTTGAGAATCAGTATTTCAATGAAATGAAATGCTTCTAATCTTCAGTGGTGATCGTTTGCTGTTTGATAATCTCCCACATTAATCCTCAACCTGCTCTAAACTTGATCTCCTTTCAAGTAACTCATTGACCATTGATTTTGAGATTTAACACAATGGATTGCAAGCCCTGCATACTTCATAACAAACTGGTTAATTGATCATTCAGCCCCAGTGTAGTGTCTAATTCTCATTCCGATGCACTTATTGATCCCCATTATAAGTTTTCTACATACAATCTCACACATTTTTTATTATTAAATCGAAGCCATTGTGTCTGGTTAACTAAAGTGATTTATATAACATTTTCTGTTCACGTGTCTAAGGTCAAGCATGTGGAAGCTAGGTTTATAAAAAGGGGAGGTTACGTGAACATGTTAAACTGCTAAACAATCTATTACTCACATTCAAAATTGAACCATGTCAATATATACAGAACAGTTTGATAAAATTGGCACCTAGAAAATGTACAGGATGACTACAGGTATACACTTTATTATTGTATAGCAAGTGTAAATGTTCAATTCCATAGATAACATTCAATCTTAGACGCTGATAAGAAATATTTTTAATGGTTGTTTATCTGACCCAGCCCATCTGAATTATGCTTGTAGTCGTATTTAGGTCTGGGTCTAAAAGAAGAATACATTCTGCATGCATTGGAACAGTTACAATTTTTTCCCAGCAATGTTATTTTCTGTATATCCTAAAGCAAGTTATTTTTGTTTATTTTCTTTAGATTTTTTTTTGTTTTTTTGTTGTTGTAAAAAACACACTTTCATATTAGATTTTGCAGAGCATGACAGCCCAAGGCATTCAGCTTGGGAACAGTGTAAAATAAGTCTCCATTGTATATTAGTATATTACAAGCATATGCCCATCTTCACCCTAATGTAGTAGCAAACAATAAACTGGAAAATTAGAATTGCTGAGATTGCAGAATTCTTTAGTGGAGAGTAAATGGGATGAGTCGAATTTCAGAAGACACATATTTAAATGCATTAGATTTTATTAAATGAAAAATACATGACCATAACGGTAAAGGTGTTGCTTTGCTCTAAGCATTATTTTACTGTTTTATGAACTACATTGTTTAAACATTAAGAGATCCATATTCAACAGCGACCATGAACCCATCTGTATTTGAATTAAGCACACAGTTTTCCAATTTCTATATTCAATTCCATTACATTCATTCCTTTCCTAAGCACCAGAGTGCATAACTTTGTGGAGGTGCGTGTCCCAACTGCCATAACCAAACTTTTGTTTTCCTTTATTGTTCTTCTGGAGGAACCGAATTTAACTCTGGGCAACATTTTTTTTTTTTGACACAGCATTGAAACATTGTGCAGAACATTTTAACATACATTTTAAATTGTAAACAAAAAAGAGAGAGCCTGTTTAAGATTCATTGTTTTACTGAACTAGACTATACTTTTCTAAGAGAAAAAAGAAGAAAAAAATGTTATACCCTTTGTGGCGGATTTGAGAAAATGCTAAAAGTGTTTTGCAAGTTTATTTTTTTTTTTTTTAACAGTTTATGAATATCAGTGTGTGTAATATTCTCCCGGAAAAAGCTATAGTCTTACAGGCAGTACGCCTAAGATTGATTGTTCGCCTGAGGCCTGATCTGAGATCATTTTTACGTGAACAGCACAACAATAACATGCAAGATTACTGTTAAAGATTACACAACCCTGCAATTTAAAATAACAAAAAAAAAAGAATAACTATTTTAAACTACAGTTTAATTGAATCCCTAACATTATAAAACTGCCAAAATTCCCAAAAAGGTAAATAATAATAAAAAGCATATTACAAACTTGTAACAGCAGGACACCTTTTACAGGAAACAATATAACTGAAATGGGCATTTAAGCAACACAAATTCAAATACAGATTAACCCACTATATCACGTTCGCCATGCAGGCATAATTTGTGATAAAAAACAGGTCATGATATAAATCAAATTTCACGTTTGCCTGTGACAGCACATTACAAGTGTGAGAGAAAAAAAGAAAGAAAACTAATGTGAATTAAAAAGAAGTGTTTTGATACTGTGCATTTAGTTGTTCTTGGATGAATACGTTTTGTATCATTAATTGTAACTAAATAGTTTGTGTTATTATCTAAAAAAAGGCATGAATTGACAACTGATAATAGAAATCAATTAGGCATTGGTGTTTTTGTTATGTACATTTGTATAAGACTGACTATGTTAAAGAAGAACATTTTGGTTAGGGTTAGGGTTAGGGTTAGTTGGTATTTTTAACTGAACTGTATCCCATTAAGACAGCATTTGACAGGTTGCACAAAATGTCAATTTATCAGTCGCGATGAATATTGGTTGTTAGTTGCGTTAGAAATTAATTATATCCTGTGGTTACTAGCATTTGACAGGCTGCACAAAATGTGACAATAAGCGAGTTTGTGAGATGATATTGAGAGATAATTTCTCAAAGAAACTATAGTGCCTGGTGAGTGGTTTTTGAAAAATCGTGATAATAAACGGGATATGATATTGAGCAAGGTGATATAAAAAGGGTTCATCTGTATGCAGGAGTGCCTAACTTTGTTTAATAGTGGGAAAGGTAAAGAGGAATTCAACATTTCAATCAATGTCAACATTTTAATTTTTTTTTTTTTTTTTTAAGTTAAAAGATTCCAGTCTGGATATCACCATGAGTCTCTGCTTGCACTTTCAACATGATATTGCCAAACATTGCCAAAGTGAAAATAAAAACCCTACAGCTTCAACGTAGCTTGGAAGTTGGAAATTATTCCCAATATCTCCATATTGTCCCATCTTAAGGACTTAAAAACCTTAGTTTTACACTTCAAGCTGCACTGCATGCTAACCGCAATATACTGTGACTTGCTTTGAGGTACATTGAGTTTACCGAGGTATCTGGGACATTTTTCATGAAACCTACTGTATGTGTTACTATTGTGTAACTGGTGTGCTGCCTGCTGCATTCAGGAGACCCTTTATAATAAGCCTGCTACTCATTGAATAAAATATGTGAGACACAGGCAGTGATATTTGTAATGGCTGACCATGCGTATGGCCTTCTGTAGTCAATACTTGATGCTAAAACATAATAATTGATTCTTACTTTGAAGGTACAGCAATTCTGTCCTGTCAACCATCTGAGTTCCAGATATATTACATTTTATTTATTATTTCTGCACATTACCTTTGCTACAGTTACTGAGATACTGACAGTAGGGGTAAACATTTCAACCTCAGCTTTAAAAAAGTGAAAGAATCATTGCTTGCAGGCCTGTGTATCTCATGTGGACATAGGGACAAATACATTATGACAAGAACATGTAGTCTCAGCTGTAACATGGCTTTAGGCCACGAGGTATTACACAAAAAAATCAACAAAAGGTCTGAGGTTTTTTTTTTTACAAAGAGATGCTCTAAATCATGGATGTTTAATAGTTATTTAAGGTTCTTCAGAAGAAAAAAAAATCTTGACATTTTATTTGGTAAATAACCCCTTGTGTTCCTACGTTAGACCAGGTCCCACATTACACTTTTCCCATTCTAGTCCAATGTTGGACCCTGTCTGACATCATCAAAAAGACATCAAGCACAGGTCTCTAGTCGTTTATTCTCCAGAAAAAGCTGAGAAAACCTTTCAATGGCCAAGTGAGACCAATAGGAGTCAAATTAAGCCCAAATAAAGAAAGGGGGGCGTATCTGAGCAATACACATAGCTCCTCCATCACAGAGATAACGCAAACACAAAGGCGATAGCTCTTTCTGCATCCAGGGCTCAAAGAATATCACAGACATTTGCAGAGCTTTTTGAGATGTTATAGTAATACAATGGATCACATTACTGAGGAGTTTGGTGATAAAACGAGTGATCAGGAGAGAATTTATAAGTATGCATGTCCATAAAGAGGTATGTGAAAAATACAGTGAACAAGGGATGGGGCTTGGCTGGAGATCCAGTACTGAGTGTACTTCTGTGATTTAGTGCCTTTTAAACCTGTTTTACTACAAAAGAAAAAAAAATTAAACAGCGCGTGTAAAATAAACAGCGCATGTGAAAATAAATTGGACCGCTAAGGGTTAAAACTGCAAAAATTCTGTTTTTTTGAAGCATAGCATATGTTCCCATGAAACCATGATATATGTAGTGATTTAAGTTTAAGGTCAGCTCAGTGGTTTCATTAAAGCTCAGAGTAGTTTCATTAAACACTTTATTCTATGTGAGATACTTGGAAATGCCCATGGAAATATACTTGTAGTTATTTTGCCAGATAACACATCAGTTATTAGGTTTTTTATACAGGATAAACAGCTTTCTATTTTCTGTACAAAAAATATATTTTAAAAAATGTATTGAAGACACACATTTACCTGTAACATAAAACAAATAAAATGGATACATTTTAATTGTATTCCTTATTTTAGGGTGACCAAAATTTGATTGTCCCTGTTTTTGGCTTGTTCCTAGTGACCTGGAAATTTTATTGAAAACATATTGATATTTCAAGGTTAATTGTCACGATAACCTGTCCCAGAAAAAAACAACTGTATCGCACTGGACAGGAATAGTTAGGAGAGGTATGGATTCGTTTTCGTTTTTGGGTAATTAAACTAATTTGAGGACACTAGATTATAATTAGGGCTTCTGTTTTTCTGTTTTTATTAATTTCATTTTTCAGTGCTTATTTTTGGCTGTTTTCAAGTTTTATATAAATCATTTTTTCCGGGGCTTTCACTTTTTGATATATACTGTATGAAATTATTGTTTTCAGTTACTTTCGTTTTTTTCTGTCACTGTGTGTGTAGTAACTCGACAGTACTAACACAGTTCATTTGCACCTTCTTTCTTTCACTCTAGTACCCCTTCTCTCTTGTACAAGGTGCTAATTCCTTTTGAGGGGAAGGCTTGTGCTGCAGAAATATATTGCCCTTTAATAGAACCAACTTCATTTCTTGGCTTGGGAACCCATTGATATGACAAATAGAGAATTCTGTCCAACTTGGATATTTTGAATGGAAAGAATACCTAATAAAATAACCCTCTGTGATCAAATAGAAATGCATGAACAAAATAGTTATCAGTCCAGAATCATTGCTCCCTGTGGGATACTCTCTGAAAAATGGAAAAAGGCAGCCACATACCCAGCTTAAAGTGTGGATTTCAGAAGTGTAGAACTTGGCTGCCACAAGCAGAACCAAAAATATGCCCTGCCAGCGCTTATATGGTAAAGCATATCATACTGAAGTGGGCTTCTAGGACTGTGTTTGTGTAAACACAATAAAAAAGCACTTTGTGTTGATGACTTACAGGGTCACTGTACTATGCAGTACAGTGAAGCACATATCATTGGATAGGGGAGGGACTGACGTTCACTTCCTGACGTTTTTTTTTTTTTTCGTGTGACATCACTGAGAAGGTCATTTAGCACCTAAAGGTCGGAGACAGTTTACAGCACCCTGGCAGAGACAAAAGCAGAAAGAAAACATGACAGGAACTTGTTTAGAGCTAATAAGAAAAGGGAACACTGTAAATCTGATGTATTGGACTTATAATTATATCAGAACATTCTGTTTTGTGATTATATATATATATATATATATATATATATATATATATATATATATATATATATATATATATATATATATATCTTTTTTTTTTCTTACAATTCCACTGCTTGTGGTGAACACAGATGATTGTAACAGAATAACGTATAACAAAGCTCTTTCACAATAAATGTTCAGATAAATCAGGTAAATAACCTGGGTTAGGTTTATTTGTGCACAGTTACAAAGGCAGGTCAGCAAAACAGGCAGGGTTCAGTACACAAAATCAGGTTCTCTGGGCAATCCAGGGTCAGGAAACAAGTCAGGTAATCAAACAATCCAAGGTCGGCACACGGTAATCAGAAATAACAACACAGACTCATTTAATATCTATCTATCTCTCTCTCTCTCTCCTCTCTCTCTCTCTCTCTCTCTCTCTCTCTCTCAGCACTTGGCTGTCTTCTTGTTTTTATAACATTTATAAATATCAAGAAACAAGTGGATAATTGAAAGTCACTCAGGATAAGGGTGTTTGCTCAGAAATAAATAATAATAAGCAGATACTATTTCATGAAATACATGTATCAGGTACTTTTTTTTTTCCCTTATTACTACTAATAATGGTATGAATAACTATTATTTTATTTATAAATATTTATTTTCAGAAAATAATCGAGTGTAGTGTTCATTTTGCTTATAAAGACCCTGAGAATACATATTTATTATGTCATTGCAATCTGCCCAAACATCAATATTATTCAAGGGACCTTACATACAGGAAGTAAGTAAGGTCCCTTGGGCCATAGAATAACACATTTTTCTACATGTATCTCTAAGCAGAATGCATATTAAAAAACAACAACAACAATTATTGTGCAAAAAGTTTGTATGGTTTCTGAAGTACTTTATAATAGGAAGAGAGTCAACTACAGCCAAAAAAAAACATTTAAAATGCTTGGTCTTGAAAGGGTGGGAGTCCGGTTAGCAGGGTTCAAGTTCTTTGCAGATATCAGGTGTTTAACCTCTTCAGCTCCAAAAATGAATGTGCACTCCAGGTACCAGATTTTGAAATTATTGTAATTGGTATTTTTACCCCTGAAATTGATATAAAATAATAATATTTGGAAAAAATGCAATACATTTATAACTTTTTTTTTTTTAATATATATATACAGCTCTGGAAAAAATTAAGAGACCACTGCAAATTTTTCTTAAATCAACATCTCTACATGTATGGCACACCTCATTCTATTGAATGAAGTACTGGTTAGGGGATCACCTGAACCAAATCTTATTTAATGAGGAAAAGTATAAAAACCACTCCTGTGGTCATCACTATCCTCTTGCAATAGGACCAGATGGATGGCAAAACAGTGCTAGTAGTACCTCAAAAGTAATTGGAATTAAAAAATAACTATTGACCATGCCCAAAGAGTTGAAAAGGAAAGTTTTGAGTGAGGAAAAGAAGGGTTCAATTCTGGTTTTATTGGCAGAGGGATACAGTGAGCGTCAGGTTGCTTCCATCCTTAAAATTTCAAAGACGGCGGTTCATAAGAACAAGGTCAAGCAGCACACATTGGGGACAACAAAGCTACAGACCGGCAGAGGGCGAAAACGACTCTCCACTGACCGGGATGACCGCCAACTCATTTGAATGTCACTTAGCAACCGTAGGGTGACATCAAGTGACCTACAAAAAGAATGGCAAACGGCAGCTGGGGTGAAGTGCACGGCGAGGACGGTTCGAACCAGGCTCCTAGGGGGAGGGCTGAAATCGTGCAAAGCTAGAAAAAAGCCCTTCATCAATGAAAAGCAAAGAAGAGCCAGGCTGAGGTTTGCAGAAGACCATAAGGATTGGATTGTAGAGAACTGGAGTAAGGTCATCTTCTCTGATGAGTCCAATTTTCAGCTTTGCCCAACACCTGTTGTCTAATGGTTAGAGGGAGACCTGAAGGGGCCTACAAGCCATAGTGTCTCGCACCCACTGTGAAATGTGGTGGAGGATCAGTGATGATCTGGGGGTGCTTCAGCAAGGCTGGAATCGGGCAGATTTGTCTTTGTGAAGGACGCATGAATCAAGCCAAGTACAAGGTTGTCCTGGAAAAAAATTTGCTTCCTTCTGCTCTGACAATGTTCCCCAACTCTAAGGATTGGTATGTGATCAAGAGGAAGATGGATGGTCACAAGCCATCAAACAAAGCCATCAAACAAAGCCGAGCTGCTAAAACATTAGTACTGTGTTGTTTAAAAACGAATATGAACTTATTTTCTTTGCATTATTCGAGGTCTGACGACACTGCATCTTTTTTGTTATTTTGACCAGTTGTCATTTTCTGCAAATAAATTCCCTAAATGACAATATTTTAATTTGGAATTTGGGATGTTGTCAGTAGTTTATAGAATAAAACAAAAATGTTCATTTTACCCAAACACATACATATAAATAGTAAAACCAGAGAAACTGATAATTTTGCAGTGGTCTCTTAATTTTTTCCAGAGCTGTGTGTGTGTGTGTGTGTGGTGTGTGTGTGTGTGTGTGTGTGTGTGTGTGTGTGTGTGTGTGTATATATATATATATATATATATATATATATATATATATATATATATATATATCAGCAAAATCGTATCTGTATTTGTAAAAGATATTTATTGTGACAGTAAAATAAACATTTTATATAAATAACAGAAATACTCATGTTTATTTATGTAACATATGTACAAAATTGTGCACACAATATATAACAGGAATACATTTTTTTTGGTAAAATAAAATACTATGTATATACTTTAGATAGTTGATTGTTTCATGTGGTACCTCCAACTGTTCTCAATGTCTTCACAGATAGATTTTTGCACAGAATGCAACTGGATAATAAAGTCAACTGATGATTTTGATCTCTCCTTCCCAGCTTCAAAACATATATCACATTACAAACACTGCCTTAGGGCATGTACACAATCAGATAGATGAAAAAAAAACATAGAATAGAATGGGAATCTTGACGTACGCATGCACAGCATGGTACTACACATGCTCTTTCATTTGATGTACATGGATACGTCCTGGAGCTGAAATGGTTAAAACCCACACTTGTGATGCTCAGCACTGGATTCCAGACTCTGTGGTGGCATTCAGACCCAATGAGAGCACAAAGACTCAATCTTGCTAGGAGCAGTCTGGTATCCTGGATGCAAAATGGGCACTGTGATTAGAAGACCATTGTTGCAAGCAACTGTTTAGGGCAATAATATTATAATGTTGTAAAACTCGGTACTGGTTTAGAAATTGTTAAAACAAGCAGAAATATTGTTGCAGAAATCTGCGTTAGCCTAAATGAAAAGATTCAACAAGAAGACTGGCCTAATGCAATATCCACGATGGAGCCCCTTGGAATGTGCTTCAGCAGAAACAGCTTAACCTAGCCTGGGGCCCTTCACTTGTAATTCTTATCAAAGAATGAACCAAGATTTTCTTTGTACCAGAAGGATATGTTTTAGCAGGAAACTTTACATTTACTGACAAACCCAGATGCTTTAACTTAAATACAGGTTGGCTGTTTATTCTTATCTAAGAGGAGTGATGGAGCGTCATTGTACCAGAGAAATATATTTTAAACCGGACCAGGACTCACTGACAGAATAGATGTTTTAAATCTGGGGCACCTCGTCTTTATACTCTTTATCTAACAAAGTGATAGAACTCCATGGTACTATAGAAATATGTTATTAGCTTTATAGATGACCTCACATATTCTGGGGTTAGAAAAATAAGGAAAAGCCTGGTACTGCATATTAGTTAATGTATGGAATAGCCTGATATTAGAAACTACATTATTAATTTTAGAGATAAAGGCTGTCTAAAAAGTCAGGTGCTTTGGGTTTATTTAAGCCTTCTGAAGCACAAAGCAGAGAAAAAGTCTAATAAATATCTGGGTAAAACGGCAGATAATTCATCAATCGAGTAACACAGCCTCTGCTGGTCCACCTGCTGGAGAGCTTCCTGCAACACTGACTGCTGGTGTTGTATTCAGAGCCTCGCATTTGAAAAACTGTCCTTTCTTTCTTCTGTTTTATATTTCAAGACACACTTCTCTAAATAGAGAGTAAGAATAATCTTGAATTTATATTTCACCTATATTGAAGCATAATGCTGTAAGGATAGGATTATTATATTTAGTTTTAGAGAGGCTGTTATTTTGTATGATTTAGGATAGTTTTGGGTGCTTTTAGACTGATTAAAAGTATGCATTGTAACCATATTGCTTTTTAGTATTACCCCTTTGCAGTCCTATGTCGGACCAAGTCCGACATTACAATTTTCCCTTTTCAGTCCATCAAAAAGACATCAAGCAGAGGTCTCTAGTACTTTTTGCTCTGGAAAAAGCAGAGAAAACCTTTCAATGGCCGAGTGAGACTGATAGGAATAAGCAGAAGGAAAAAAAAAGGGGGGGGGGGTATCTGTGCAATACACATAGCTCCCGCACCACAGGGATAACACAGACACAAACAAAGAAGACAGCTGCTTCTGCATCCGGCATTCAAAAAATATCACAGACATTTGCAGAGCTTTTTGAGACGTTATAGTAACAAAATAATGACTTTGATCGCATTATTGAGGAGTTTGGTGGTAAAACGAGTGATTGGGAGAGGATTTATCAGTATGCACGACTATGAAGATATATGTGAAAAATACAGTGAACAAGGAGTTAGGCTTGGCTGAAGATGCAGTACTGAGTGTATTTGCTATGCAGTGCCTTTTAAACCTGTTTTACTCTGAAAAAAATATATTTTAAACAGCGCGTGTAAAATAAACAGCACATGGGAAAATAAATTGGACCTGATGCGCCTGACAAGCGCTGAATAAATGGACTGCGAAGGGTTAATGCTGTTAGTCTGCAAAGATACTAGACTGTCTGGATTGACTACAAGCTACGATTCAACATAAATCTCTGATCACTCAATCTTTTTAAGCGTTAATAAACCGAAGGACTATATACTCTGATTTGTTAAACTTTGATTAACTGATCTATGTGATTATTCTTGATTGAAGGTTGTCTGGGTATGTGAACATCTGTAAGCCAGTACACGAACATCCACTCTAGGATAAAAAAAATAAATAAATCTTGCATTGTTGCAGAAGGGACCACGAAATAGACACACTGCAGTATTTAAAAGAGACGTTCCAATTTATCTGCCATAGGTTCCCGAGTAAAAGTTTACCGATGATGTGTGAATAAAAAACATCAAAACAATCGAAAATATGTTAAAACAAAATGCTTCGATATGGTCAACACAGGATACAGCAAAGGCAAAGTAATGAGCTGCTTGTAAATACTGCAGGGGGTTCTGGAACACTTGAGGCACAATTATTTTTTGATGAGTTTCTTTTCCTCAGCATTAAGGGTTTAAACACCTGCAATTAAAACTGCATTAAGGCCAGGATTTTTTTTTCAATCTTATTTATCTTACTGTTGGCATTGGCCTCACAAGTTTGTTGTTGAATTCATAAAATTAAAGCTTTATTAAATGTTTAGTCTATTTACATTCTCAATATCACAGGTGCTGTGATAATCATTGAAAATAGCCCTATAAAAGATACATGAATTTCTGATGCAAAAATCCTGGCACAGAATTTCTACAAATGTGTTGAGCTTTTCATGGAGGACTACAAATAGAGCAGAGATGCTGTAGTGAATTCCTAAATACATCCCCCTTGAAAAAGGAATTTCCCAAGGATATTCTTTTCAAAAACATACATTACATAAACATGTTTTTAGTTTGGTCTGTGTGGGTTATAGTTTTAATAGGTATCTGTATTTGTCTAGAAAAGGGGAAACAAATAAACAGCTACTAATTTCAATGCATTTTGTTGAACAGCAAAGCAATAGTGTACTTGTCATACAAGATATTTTCTTGCTTTAGTTGTTTTGTTGTGAGATGTGATGTCTCTGATGCACACACAGTCTATGTATATGTGGTGTATCTGGTAAATACTTTAGCCTGCTATGTTCTGCACACAGAGAACCTATTGTTTTATTATATGTAAATCAGTATTCTAGATGTACAAATTAACGTGCCTGCCAGGCACTAGATTTTGAAATATTTTGTATTGCTATTTTACACCTCACATTGCTATAAAATACAATCAGATAGAAAATGAAACATACATTAATGATATATGTAACATTTCCATTAACCATTTAAACCCCCCATGTGCCAGTAGAACAGTCAAATAAATAAGACACACACATTTGAGAAGTACTTTTTATTTTTTATGAACAATAAAAAAATGTATATTATGGAAAATAATAATGCAAACATCATACACCATAATTATTATTATTTTTATTTTTTCTCGTAAATAGAAACACATGCAATGAACAAAAAAATAAACTATTTGTAAACCATACAATACTGTAGTGGCTGGGCAATCGTAACAAACAGTACACCTCCCATAGGCTGTGTTATGGACTGGGGAAGGGGTTGGGACTTTATACTGTACCCATAACATTGCCTGTGTGTGAGTGAGTGTAAGTCTGTTTCACCAGCTAATCCCTCTCCCTCTATCCTTGAGCAGCCTGCCTGCCTGTCAGTTTCTGTGTGTGCATGTGTGTGTGAATGCCACTGGGTACAGATGGGTGATGAGTGGGTGGAGTCATCGTCCATAAAAGGAGTGCTGCGTGCCAATTGAGGAGCGTGAAAAGATCCACTGAGACAAAAGAGCCAAAATAAAACTTTCACTGCTTTCACTGCACCTTGTTGTCTGTCTCTTCATTGACCACCAGAACCTCCAAACATAGCCGCCCGCTGCAATACTGTTAAAAACAGGATTTATGAAGAATACAACTTTACGATGCAAGATTTGTGATGCATACATTTTTTTTCTGTAAACAATAACATGCACATTATTACTATTTGACGCATACTTCTTTGTTGTTGGTGCAAGTTCAGAGAAGAATGTGAACACAAAGTAAAGAATGGTTTTGGCTACATGTCTTAATCATCATGATCATCTTTTTCATAAAATAAAACATTCTTTCAGAGTTATTTTTTCAAAATCCCCTGATTACACATCAAACTCTTCTTAAATTCCAGTGTTTCAATCTATCTACAACAGTGTGCTGCCTTCCGGGAGCCTCGGTCAAGCACATCACTGAGAATGTGGACAGGCTCCTAGAACGAACAAGAGACGACCCGGTAGTAGTCGTCCACATCGGTACAAACAACATTGAAAGAGACAGACCAAAATCCCTGCAAAACAAATTCAGAGAGCTAGGAAGGAAATTAAAAGAGAAAACCAAAACTGTGGTATTTTCTGGTATGCTACCGGCACCTTGCAAATATGGACAGCTGGAAATAATTAATCAAAACGTATGGCTGAAGACGTGGTGCACACGGGAAGGCTTCACCTATCTTGATCATTGGACCACATTCTACAACAAGGACTATCTGTATAGATGGGACGGACTGCACTTAAATAATAAGGGAAGCAGTCTACTTGGAGAAAAAATCCTCGAGCAGGTTCAGAAGCATTTAAACTAGACTGGAAGGGGGGAGAAATCAATAAAAAAACGGAAGGGAGACCGCATCAAAACAAGGACAACAACTCAGGTAAGACAACCATTAAATGTATTTGTCTAAATGCTAGAAGTATCAGAAACAAAATTCTAGAACTTGAAGCTACTGCACTAACAAGTAACTATGATGTGATAGGTGTTATAGAAACTTGGTTGTCTGAGAGTGACGGGGACGAATATAATATTTGTGGGTATACACTGTATAGGAAAGACAGGCAGGACAGAAGAGGAGGAGGGGTAGCGCTATACATAAGAAACAGTCTTGAAGCCCAGGTGTTAAATCTGGACAAAGAAAATAAAGCCGAATCAATATGGGTCAGAATAATGGACAAAAATTCAAAGGGCATAATAATAGCAGCATGCTTTAGACCGCCAGATTCAGACGGTGAGCAAAATAATCTGTTATACAATGACATTAGAAATGCGTGTAGCAAAGGAGAAGCCATACTAATGGGGGATTTCAACTTCCCCCATATAAAATGGGAAAACCCGGTGGGTAGCACAAAGGATGAAATTGAAATGGTGGAAAGGACAGATGACTGCTTTCTAACACAATTTGTCAAGGCACCGACTAGAGGGGTGGCATGCCTTGATTTAGTCTTTTCAAATAACGAAGACAGGATAACTAAAACAGAGGTCAGAGAACCACTGGCAAACTCAGACCACAACATGGTCTCATTTGAAGTGTTTTTTAAAACCCCAAAAGTAATGACTAAAGCTAAGGTTTACAATTTTAGAAAAGCAAACTATGAAGGTATGAAACAGAGACTAACAGAAGTAGATTGGAGTAAAATAGAGAAAACACCCACAGAAGAAGGATGGTTGTTCTTCAAAAATGTAGTACTAGAGGCGCAAAACAATTACATCCCTAAAGTAGACAAATTTATATGTAAAACTAAATTGCCAAAATGGTTTAATAGATAAATTAAAAAAAAAAATATTCAGCGAAGAAAGGCACTTTATAGAGCATTAAAAAAGGACCAAAAAGAAAGTATGCAGAAAGAGTACACGGAACTGCAAACACAAGTCAAAAAGGAAGTTAGAAAGGCCAAGAGAGAAATAGAAATGAACATTGCTAAGGGAGCTAAAACCAATTCCAAAATGTTTTTCCAATATTACAACAGCAAGAGAACATTCAAAGAGGAGATTAAATGTTTAAGAGATACAAATGGCAAAATCGTAGATGAAGAAAAAAAAATAGCAAATATATTAAATGATTACTTTTCACAAGTTTTTACAAAGGAAGATACGGACAACATGCCCCACATGTCATCCAGTTCCTATCCAGTTTTAAATAACTTTTAGCATAACTGAGGCAGAAGTGCTAAAGGGACTAGGAGCTCTTAAAATAAACAAATCCCCTGGGCCGGATGAGATCCTCCCAGTAGTACTCAAAGAAATGAAAGAAGTAATTTACAAACCGCTAACCAAGATCATGCAGCAGTCTCTTGACACAGGGGTGGTACCAACAGACTGGAAAATTGCAAACGTAATACCGATCCACAAAAAGGGAAACAAAACTGAACCAGGTATCTACAGACCAGTAAGCCTGATTTCTATTATATGCAAACTTATGGAAACTATAATAAGATCCAAAATGGAAAATTACCTATATGGTAACAGGGTCCTGGGAGACAGTCAACATGGTTTTAGGAAAGGGAGATTGTGTCTAACTAACTTGCTTGATTTTTTTGAGGATGCAACATCGATAATGGATAATTGCAAAGCATATGACATGGTTTATTTAGATTTCCAGAAAGCTTTTGACAAAGTCCCGCACAAAAGATTAATTCTCAAACTGAACGCAGTTGGGATTCAAGGAAATGCATGTACATGGATTAGGGAGTGGTTAACATGTAGAAAACAGAAAGTACTTATTAGAGGAAAAACCTCAGAATGGAGTGTGGTAACCAGTGGTGTACCACAGGGATCAGTATTAGGTCCTCTGCTATTCCTAATCTACATTAATGATTTAGATTATGGTATAGTAAACAAACTTGTTAAATTTGCAGACGACACAAAAGTAGGAGGAGTGGCAAACACTGTTGCAGCAGCAAAGGTCATTCAAAATGATCTAGACAAGATTCAGAACTGGGCAGACACATGGCAAATGACATTTAATAGAGAAAAGTGTAAGGTACTGCACGCAGGAAATAAAAATGTACATTATAAATATCATATGGGAGATACTGAAATTGGAGAAGGAATCTATGAAAAAGACCTAGGAGTTTTTGTTGACTCAGAAATGTCTTCATCTAGACAATGTGGGGAAGCTATAAAAAAGGCTAACAAGATGCTCGGATACATTGTGAAAAGTGTTGAATTTAAATCAAGGCAAGTAAGGTTAAAACTGTACAATGCACTAGTAAGACCTCATCTTGAATATTGTGTGCAGTTCTGGTCACCTCGCTATAAAAAAGATATTGCTGCTCTAGAAAGAGTGCAAAGAAGAGCGACCAGAATTATTCCAGGCTTAAAAGGCATGTCATATGCAGACAGGCTAAAATAATTGAATTTGTTCAGTCATGAACAAAGAAGACTACGTGGCGACCTAATTCAAGCATTCAAAATTCTAAAAGGTATTGACAGTGTCGACCCAAGGGACTTTTTCAGCCTGAAAAAAGAAACAAGGACCAGGGGTCACAAATGGAGTTTAGACAAAGGGGCATTCAGAACAGAAAATAGGAGGCACTTTTTTACACAGAGAATCGTGAGGGTCTGGAATCAACTCCCCAGTAATGTTGTTGAAGCTGACACCCTGGGATCCTTCAAGAAGCTGCTTGATGAGATTTTGGGATCAATAAGCTACTAACAACCAAACAAGCAAGATGGGCTGAAAGGCCTCCTCTCGTTTGTAAACTTTCTTATGTTCTTATTTTCTTAAAAACCTGTATACTTTTCCTCACTTGAGTCAACTTTTATAACATCGGCATCCTTTGTCACTTCAGCCTGACACTTTTCCTGTCACTTTCAAATCATACAATTTCTTTCATTTCTTGCAAAAAATTACACCTTAACTTGACAGACACATTTTTTATTTATTTATAAAGCAGGGAAGAACATAGTTATCCCTATATTTAAGCCTCTGTCATCTGAATGTATAATACGCTACTCAAAAAAATGAAAGGAGCAACATTTAACTTCAAGAGCTGTAGCTGGTCTACTTCACCTCAAACCAGGCTCATGCAATCTATTTCTGTTTGGGATTTTTGGTTTCTTTCATACCAGCCAAGTGAATTTAATCAGAAAACAGAGGACACTGGGGAAAACACAGCAGCAGCAGCTCAAAGTCAAACAGCCGCGTGTGTTTTTCTGATAACAAACAAGCTGAAACTCGGAGCAGCTGATTCAAATTCAGCGCCGTTTTGAGACACGGGCGAGGGGAGGAGCCAACAGCACAGCAGAACAACGCAGTTAAACGAGGCAGTCTTCCCAGCGACAGCGAGTGGGAGAAGTACAGGCGTGGAAAAGTACAGAGCAGTTTCGAAGCAGAAAGGAGAAATTGCATCTTGAATTGCTTTAATCAGAAAACAGAGGACATTGGGGAAACACAGCAGCAGCTCAAAGTCAAACAGCCGCGTGTGTTTTTCTGATAACAAACAAGCTGAAACTCGGAGCAGCTGATTCAAATTCAGCGCCGTTTTGAGACACGGGCGAGGGGAGGAGCCAACAGCACAGCAGAACAACGCAGTTAAACGAGGCAGTCTTCCCAGCGACAACGAGTGGGAGAAGTACAGGCGTGGAAAAGTACAGAGCAGTTTCGAAGCAGTTTGAAAGCAGGTTGACAGCTGCAGAAGAAACTAAACTTCAAAAAAAAAAAAAAAAAAACCTCAACATGGTCTTCAAGCCAGTAATCTGTGACACCTGCTTGATGTGGGAAATCCGAGAAAACCCAGCGGAGCGAAACCAAGTGTGCGTAAAGTGCAGCGCGATCCAGGATTTGCATAAACTAGTAAGTATGCTAGAAATGGAGCTGGAAGAAGTGAGACAGCAACAGGATCTTGAGGAACTGGCACACCCACAATTCATGGAAGTCTGCATCACCCCTAACAGACTGAAAGCCACCAGGGAGATAGAAGGTCAGAACAGCTGGGTTCAGGTAGGCAGAAGCAGGGAAAAAAAGAAACTTCGTCAAACACAACCACCAGAAATCAAAACAACCAACAGATTTGAGTCACTTCAGAATTTTGATGAGCAGAACCAACAACAAGAGAATGAAAGGAACAACATCCAGGACCCTATTGACAGTGGTGACCAGACAGCAAAAAGAAGGGAGGTCATGATTGTTGGGGACTCCATATTGAGAAACACAGCAAGTTCAGTTCGCAGTTTGGACCCCCTTACTACAACAGTGTGCTGCCTTCCGGGAGCCTCGGTCAAGCACATCACTGAGAACGTGGACAGGCTCCTAGAACGAACAGGAGACGACCCGGTAGTAGTCGTCCACATCGGTACAAACAACATTGGAAGAGACAGACCAAAATCCCTGCAAAACAAATTCAGAGAGCTAGGAAGGAAATTAAAAGAGAAAACCAAAACTGTGGTATTTTCTTGTATGCTACCGGCACCTTGCAAATATGGACAGCTGGAAATAATTAATCAAAACGTATGGCTGAAGACGTGGTGCACACGGGAAGGCTTCACCTATCTTGATCATTGGACCACATTCTACAACAAGGACTATCTGTATAGATGGGACGGACTGCACTTAAATAATAAGGGAAGCAGTCTACTTGGAGAAAAAATCCTTGAGCAGGTTCAGAAGCATTTAAACTAGACTGGAAGGGGGGAGAAATCAATAAAAAAACAGAAGGGAGACCGCATCAAAACAAGGACAACAACTCAGGTAAGACAACCATTAAATGTATTTATCTAAATTCTAGAAGTATCAGAAACAAAATTCTAGAACTCGAAGCTACTGCACTAACAAGTAACTATGATGTGATAGGTGTTACAGAAACTTGGTTGTCTGAGAGTGATGGGGACGAATATAATATTTGTGGGTATACACTGTATAGGAAAGACAGGCAGGACAGAAGAGGAGGAGGGGTAGCGCTATACATAAGAAACAGTCTTGAAGCCCAGGTGTTAAATCTGGACAAAGAAAATAAAGCCGAATCAATATGGGTCAGAATAATGGACAAAAATTCAAAGGGCATAATAATAGCAGCATGCTACAGACCGCCAGATTCAGATGGTGAGCAAAATAATCTGTTGTACAATGACGTTAGAAATGCGTGTAGCAAAGGAGAAGCCATACTAATGGGGGATTTCAACTTCCCCCATATAAAATGGGAAAACCCGGTGGGTAGCACGAAGGATGAAATTGAAATGGTGGAAAGGACAGATGACTGCTTTCTAACACAATTTGTCAAGGCACCGACTAGAGGGGTGGCATGCCTTGATTTAGTCTTTTCAAATAACGAAGACAGAATAACTAAAACAGAGGTCAGAGAACCACTGGCAAACTCAGACCACAACATGGTCTCATTTGAAGTGTTTTTTAAAACCCCAAAAGTAATGACTAAAGCTAAGGTTTACAATTTTAGAAAAGCAAACTATGAAGGTATGAAACAGAGACTAACAGAAGTAGACTGGAGTAAAATAGAGAAAACACCCACAGAAGAAGGATGGTTGTTCTTCAAAAATGTAGTACTAGAGGCGCAAAACAATTACATCCCTAAAGTAGACAAATCTAAATGTAAAACTAAATTGCCAAAATGGTTTAATAGATCAATTAAAAAAAATATTCAGCGAAGAAAGGCACTTTATAGAGCATTAAAAAAGGACCAAAAAGAAAGTATGCAGAAAGAGTACACGGAACTGCAAACACAAGTCAAAAAGGAAGTTAGAAAGGCCAAGAGAGAAATAGAAATGAACATTGCTAAGGGAGCTAAAACCAATTCCAAAATGTTTTTCCAATATTACAACAGCAAGAGAACATTCAAAGAGGAGATTAAATGTTTAAGAGATACAAATGGCAAAATCGTAGATGAAGAAAAAAAAATAGCAAATATATTAAATGATTACTTTTCACAAGTTTTTACAAAGGAAGATACTGACAACATGCCCCACATGTCATCCAGTTCCTATCCAGTTTTAAATAACTTTAGCATAACTGAGGCAGAAGTGTTAAAGGGACTAGGAGCTCTTAAAATAAACAAATCCCCTGGGCCGGATGAGATCCTCCCAGTAGTACTCAAAGAAATGAAAGAAGTAATTTACAAACCGCTAACCAAGATCATGCAGCAGTCTCTTGACACAGGGGTGGTACCGACAGACTGGAAAATTGCAAACATAATACCGATCCACAAAAAGGGAAACAAAACTGAACCAGGTAACTACAGACCAGTAAGCCTGACTTCTATTATATGCAAACTTATGGAAACTATAATAAGATCCAAAATGGAAAATTACCTATATGGTAACAGGGTCCTGGGAGACAGTCAACATGGTTTTAGGAAAGGGAGATCATGTCTAACTAACTTGCTTGATTTTTTTGAGGATGCAACATCGATAATGGATAATTGCAAAGCATATGACATGGTTTATTTAGATTTCCAGAAAGCTTTTGACAAAGTCCCGCACAAAAGATTAATTCTCAAACTGAACGCAGTTGGGATTCAAGGAAACACATGTACATGGATTAGGGAGTGGTTAACATGTAGAAAACAGAAAGTACTGATTAGAGGAAAAACCTCAGAATGGAGTGTGGTAACCAGTGGTGTACCACAGGGATCAGTATTAGGTCCTCTGCTATTCCTAATCTACATTAATGATTTAGATTCTGGTATAGTAAGCAAACTTGTTAAATTTGCAGACGACACAAAAATAGGAGGAGTGGCAAACACTGTTGCAGCAGCAAAGGTCATTCAAAATGATCTAGACAAGATTCAGAACTGGGCAGACACATGGCAAATGACATTTAATAGAGAAAAGTGTAAGGTACTGCACGCAGGAAATAAAAATGTACATTATAAATATCATATGGGAGATACTGAAATTGGAGAAGGAATCTATGAAAAAGACCTAGGAGTTTTTGTTGACTCAGAAATGTCTTCATCTAGACAATGTGGGGAAGCTATAAAAAAGGCTAACAAGATGCTCGGATACATTGTGAAAAGTGTTGAATTTAAATCAAGGGAAGTAAGGTTAAAACTGTACAATGCACTAGTAAGACCTCATCTTGAATATTGTGTGCAGTTCTGGTCACCTCGCTATAAAAAAGATATTGCTGCTCTAGAAAGAGTGCAAAGAAGAGCGACCAGAATTATTCCAGGCTTAAAAGGCATGTCATATGCAGACAGGCTAAAAGAATTGAATCTGTTCAGTCTTGAAAAAAGAAGACTACGTGGCGACCTAATTCAAGCATTCAAAATTCTAAAAGGTATTGACAGTGTCAACCCAAGGTATTTTTTCAGCCTGAGAAAAGAAACAAGGACCAGGGGTCACAAATGGAGATTAGACAAAGGGACATTCAGAACAGAAAATAGGAGGCACTTTTTTACATAGAGAATTGTGAGGGTCTGGAATCAACTCCCCAGTAATGTTGTTGAAGCTGACAACCTGGGATCCTTCAAGAAGCTGCTTGATGAGATTCTGGGATCAATAAGCTACTAACAACCAAACGAGCAAGATGGGCCGAATGGCCTCCTCTCGTTTGTAAACTTTCTTATGTTCTTAATAAAATATGTGCATTTTTACATATTCCATCCTGCATAGCAGCAGTGAGTGTATACTATAAAATAATTTCAGTAATAGGTCAAATGTGTCTGTAGGCCTAATTAGTAAAATATTTCCACTTCCAGGTCTATTTACATGATATTTACAGCTTCTCTGCCTCTGAAATGGGCATAGAGGTAAGTGAAACTATGTGTAGGGAGTAAGTAGTTGGCTTGTCAGTATTGCTTAGCATAGCTTCTCCTTGCTGGTCAAGAAATTAATAAATATTTAATATGAATGCATGGAATACAGAGAACTGCTTCCTTAATTGTAGCAAGACATGTCCACTCATTACTGATGGAGGATTCAGAACATCACTGAATCCAGCATTGAGCAGAAAGACACTCTGCATGTGGATTTACAAGAACATTTATAAAAATCTGATAATCAAATTTCATAATACATGTGTTTCAAGTAACACATCCAAATCACATACTCAGAGACCGTTGAAACATACTGGATGCCAGAAATCTCAGAGTGAGCCAAAAAGACGATCCCAACAGCCAACCTTTCACTTCAACCACTGTTGCCTGATTTGCGGTGACAAGTGCTTACCTGAACCCCCCAAGAATCTAAACAGGTGGAGACGTGTTGTTCAGTGTAAAACTATAGAAGTAAAGCAGCACATACGAACAACCTGTAATGAGAGAGAGGATGACCGAGCAGCACAGGTGCGCATCTATTTCCTGGGAGCAGTTTCAGATCTGCATACGGCAGATGCTCAATATCATTATGACACAGCATTTATAGGAAAATGTAATGTTTCTTCAGCATCAAGATCTTCTGCAGATAAAATCCTAGACCCAAATGGTGTTGCTTTCAGGAAAGTTGTGTCTGCTATTGAGGATGACCCCAGAAGAATATGGAACTCAGTTAAGATGTATGAGTTTTTTTTTCTCATAATTTGACAATGTACAGCACAGATGCATCATGGTCAAGTACCAGTGTACACTCACCAAAAGGCACAGATATGAGTTTCCAAGAGTAAAAACAGAGTGCCCGTCTCAAGAGAGCCCTTCTCATACAAATGCTTGATAGGTGTGCTAGTCTGCTCCGCCTGCGAAAGCATGTTCCAGAAACTCTGAAACTAGTGACAGCCAATGGCAGTAACCCTGTCTCAGATGTCATAAAGACAATTTCAAAAATCTAAATGTGAAACTTATGACATCAGCAATTTTACTTTTGAGAAGGCAGTTCAAGCTACAAGCAGTACACTTTTTTGTCTGGTTAGTGGTTTGGTGTCATCTAGCTGTGTCACAAGAGAATCTCTCAATCTGACCCAGTCAATCCAATCTTTGCTGACTAGAACTTTCAATCAAATAACACTTGGGCTTGCTGTGGAAATTCGTCATCAATTTGGATCAAGGGAGCTGATTGACATTCTCCAGGGAGCAGGTACATCAGTTCATATGATGAACTTCTGCGATTCAGAAAGTGTGCTACTAAAGTTGCTGCTCAAGACAGAGATCTGATTTCCATTACATGAGAGTAGATTTTAAACTTCATGCTGATTTGAACTCGGCTCTCGCCAAGATAAGCACAAACTAAGACGTAGCTTTACAGTAAACTAATGTGATCCATCTGCATCTCCATCCATTTGCGTTGATTTCCATATGATGATGTAGATATCCTTCTGTTGATTTCTGATGTGTAATGCTGGCTCCACGGATCAGCTTATTTTGCCTCCCCAGCGCATCAGCACACACTACGGCAGCAATGATTTTGCTCATTTAATAATCTGCATATTTACACACTCCTTTACAAAAGCTTTTCAGATCATAACATTATGCTTAGTCTTAGTTTTAGCAACTAACAGAAGTTCAAGCTGATACATGGCAGGCATATAACCATTAGCCTATGTAGCTATCAAAGCGGCCAGAAGAGGCTCCAACTGATCAAAGTCCTCTGCAACACAGAACACAGGTCACCCACACTTCACCTCATAGGTGAGGAGCAGTGTGTGTCCAACCACGAGGAGGCAGATGTGAACATCCTCAGTTACCTACTTATGCTGAAAAGTCACATTCAGGTGGTAGCTGATGATACTGACATCTTTGTGCTTCTGGTCGCTCTGGTGCTTCTGGTCGCAGTGGCTGAGAAGAGGGCCAACACCCACACCCCAACTTGTCCTGACTCACTGCCTCGCTTCGCCCAAGAATGCCTACCTCGCTTCGCCCAAGGATGCCTGCCTGGCATCGCTCGGGTTTGCCTGCCACTCTGCATTGCCTGGGGTTGCCAGCCGATCTGCATTGCCTGGGGTCGCTGGAACTGCTTCGCCAGGGATCTGCCGGCTATGAAAAAGGGGGGAGAGGTCAGGAGACTACCTTCCCCCGCAGCAGTTTCACTGCCGGAGATCTTGGGGGAGGTCTGGAGACCACCAACCCCAGCAGCTTTTCCGCTGCTGGAGTTACCCCGGCTGAAGGAGTCAGTCTGGGAGCTGTCAACACATCTGCTGACAGCTGCACCATTGGCAGCATTTCTGCTGCCAGTGGTACAGCGGGAGAAGAGATTTGCCCCACTGTCAGCGTGTCCCTGTTCTTGGCCCAGGACTTTGAACGAGACTTTTGGGATTTTAAGGGGGAAGGTGGCCATTGAGGCCAAGTGTGCTTTGCACAAGGGGGGTATATGTGGCAAAGTGTCCGCCCCTGTGTGTATTTTGTGATGTATGTTATGTGTTAAATGTTGGTGTATAGTCATTGGTACACAGGGTATTAACAGGCCTGTGTAACACAAGTGTTTAAAAGGTATATTTGTATTTAGGTACGAGGATTGCACATTAATTATTATTAATTCACGTGCAGTTGTACCATGACTCCAATTGAATGATTGATTAGCAATCGAGTCTTGGTACAGCTGCATAAAAGCAGCATGTTTTCACTCACTTAGGGCTGTGTGTTCGGTGAGTGAAGAATGGGATTGGAGACGGAGGTAATAATAATAATAATAATAATAATAATAATAAATAATAATAATAATAATAGTTAAAATATCAGCGTTTTTGTCTGTGTAGTCTGTTTTGTTTGTCTCTTTAATTTGGCGAAAGTGCTGTGTCCTGTGTTTTTGTTTGTTACAACCTTTTATTTACTGTTCTAGTCATCCATTAAATGTTGAGTGCAAGCAAGTGCTCAGCTTCCCCAAAATTCCACCTCTCTTTTGTTTATTTCCTGGTTTCTGGTCAGACATCACCCAAAGCAGCTATCTTTGTGACACCTACCCATTCAGAAAAGGAAAAGTCACTAATTTTAACCTACTCCTTAAGTCAGATATAAATCTGGAGCAACTGTGTGAGGTCTCAGGTACCATATCTTCAGCAAAAAGAACGAACTTCCCAAAATCAAAACCAGTCCTCCAACTAATGACTCTGCAGCGAACCATGTCAAACGAGCCCATCTTCACACACTAATCTGGTGTGGATCAGACCAGAAAAATCCATCGGGTGTGGACATTACCAACTTGGATTGGAAATTTGATGACAATCATGTACCCAAACCAGTTTTTGCCCCCCCCCTGTAGTTGCCCCAGCAAGTTTGTTGCAGGTTTTTGCATGTTCCTGCAAACCTGAGACCCCCTGTGCAAACTATCGGTTTAGCTGCCGAACAGCTAAATCTTCCTGTACATCATACTGGAAATGTGAAGACCAGAATAACTGTCTGAATGATAAAGAGAATGAGTCAGCTGCCTATTGTTGAAGATTCTGATGGAGAGTAGAGTTGATATTAGTGTATGGACTACCAGCATGTTTCTAGTAACAATGTAATCCAAAAATCCATAAAACAGAGCAAATAAAGGGATTTCCAGGGTATTGCTACTGCAACATATACCTTATTCCTGTAGTAATAGCATACTTAAACTCTATGATAAAATAAATCATTTTAAAAAATACATTTAAGAAATTCTGGGAATTAACTTTTTTTTAAATATTTACTGTGGTTGACATAGGTTCTTCTGTACCAGTAATTTGTCTTTCAGTACCAGTATATTATAACTGTCAAGAGTTATTCTTACATATTAAAGGTGATTGTTTTCATTACCTATGATATTACAATTTTCCCTTTCCAGTCCAATGTCGGACCCTGTCTGACACCATCAAAAAGACATCAAGCACAGGTCTCTAGTCATTTTCTCTCTGTAAAAAGCAGAGAAAATCTTTTAATGACCGAATGAGACTGACAGTAGCCGAATAAAGCTGAAAAAGGGGGGATCTGAGCAATACACAGCCCCTGCACCACAGAGATAACACAGACACAAACAAAGGAGATAGCTGTTTCCTCATCCAGCGCTCAAAGAATATCATAGACACTTGCAGAGCTTTTTGTAAATGTTATAGTAATAAAGTAATGACTTGGATCACATTATTGAGGAGTTTGGTGATAAAATGATTGATCAGGAGAGAATTTATCAGTATGCATGTCTATAAAGAGGTATGTGAAAAATACAGCGAAAAAGGGGTGGGGCTTGGCTGTAGCTACAGTACAGATTGTCCTTTTGTGATTCAATGCCTTTTAAACCAGTTTTACTCTGAAAAAAAAAAAAAATTAAACAGCGCTTGTAAAATAAACAGCACGTGTGAAAATAAATTGGACCTGACTTGCGCTGAATAAATGGACTGCAAAGGGTTAAAGGGACTGCAAAGGAGGTCACGTTTCAAAATTGATTTTATTTGATTTCAGACACTCTGCAAAGCAGACATGAACAGGAGGGTGAGGGGAAGAAATCAATGTCACTTTGTACCCAGTACAGCCTAGAGCCTAGTCACATGACCATATATCAAGATGGCTACTAGGAACACCAATGTATTTCATTGCTGAGTTCTCTGATATATAAATACACATTTCTGAGGTACTAACAGTATGAAAAAAAAGTTTCCTAATCTGGGGTTGACAGTAGGTTTTTAAATTGGATTTACAATTGATTAACTGATGTTTTTTAAGTTTTACCTTTAAAATTACTCTGCAGAATTGCACTCCATAAACATCTACGTTCTCTGAGAAATCAATTTGTATATGTCCGATTTAAGGACCGGACATGAAATTCCATACTTTTCCAAGTGCTACTGAGAAATAATAAAGGCTTTCTTGTTCTCAGGACAGGAACAAGAGAGCAAACAATGCAATACGCTGCTCAAAACTGTCCATAATCCTGAATAAATGCTAAGAATTATGATAGTAAAAAGCAGAACAAGACCTAATAAATCTCATAGGTATTGTTATAGACATGATGCTGGCTCTTTAATGCCCTTAATTGCATATAAGTTGGTACGTGACTAGTAACTCAATACAACATCAACTAGAGATCAGTTAATAGAGAAGCCATGTGGCACGATCGATACATGGCACGAAGCCACAAAAGTTGGAAAATTGTTTACAAAAAAATGACAATTTAATTAACTTCACTAGTGCAGCTTGATGCCATAAAAGTCAGGAACTGCCATCCCAGGTTAAGCTTTTAGCTGAGATGTGATGGGCAGGGTAGCATTCAACAATAAAGGGAGCAGTGAAAATGGCACAGATAAGAAAATAAAAATAATAAAAAAGCAAAGCAATCTCAATTATTTTGAAGAAGACATTGCATAGCAACACAGAAACCTGAGGAAAGTACTGTGCTGTGTTTTAAACACTACAGCCTGTTTATTAGCACTTTACATTGTTCTAATGCAGATGTCTATATGATCTGCCCCAAGGACATGTCGTTAGAATGTGTCATATTAGCAATGTTTTTAATTTTCTGTCACTCTCATAGATATTTTTACTTTAATAGCTTAAACATGAAAATAATTACAGAGTGATTCAAATACATAAACCAAAATGCACATTATTTCAAAATGCTGTTGTATAGGATAGTCAATAATATTCTAAATTCATAGACATTCAGAAATATAGCAAAATCAGTTGATGGTTTTGTTACCCGTGTTTCATTCCCCGTTTAGACAGTACAATCTTAAAAAAAAGAGATCCACTTCTGTGGAACAAGACTCAATTATTTTGCAATAATATTATACAATATTAGTGTTTTACACAGTCAGTTCAACAGATTTCAATCCCTTACATTATCAGTGAGTATCCATTAGTGTCCCTGTTAGCAAGAAACCATTAGCTTTTATACATTAATTTACTATTTTATATACTCCACTTATAATCTGTTACATAAAATATACAGTTATGTGCACACTAACATTCTGAGTCTAATGCTTAACAGGGTCCGTTGGGTTTTGGAATCTTCATAATACAAATGTTCAAAGTTAGGGGCTGTAGATTTGAATGAACTTGGCATGCCCAGGTTAATTTTTTAAAATCTCATGTGTTAAATGTTAATTTAACTTTAGTTTTCACTTCGGATTGCCAAAAGGCTTGATTCCTGTTAGTGGACTGCGTCTGTGCTGAGTGGCATATTTATACACCTTGCAGTTCTTAAGGTATGAGTGGCTGAAGAAGATGGTATTTAACTCATTGTTATAGATTATCTTAATGGTTCCATCTTAAACACATTTCATATTGCCTTTATACCCAAGTTAATCAGTCCTCAAGTTCCATGTTGGGTGCTTTGACACATCTACCTCACCTCTATGATAGAGAGAAAGAGTGTGTGTGAGAGAGAGAGAGAGAGAGACAGAGAGAGAGAGAGAGAGAGAGCGCTATAAAGCCATAAAAAGAGACAGCAAGTTATTTGTAGCAGATATATATTGTAACAAACTAAGTTATTTCACGGATTAAATCACATAAAGTAGGTTAATTGAGTCATGTTGTGATGATTCACAGGTGTGGTATAGTACAAACTGTTACCCAACATTCCAGTCAGCAGAACGCTACCAGATAAACATGCCTTGGTGTGTGTACTGAATCTAATTGCTGCAAACAGCTCAGGTTCTCAGCTGAGAACTTTGATTTCATCATGAAAGCTCTCTTTACTCTATTGGAGTTAGATCGCTCCTATCAGCGTATTGTTTCGTTTGTTGGCTAAGCATTGAATTACAAATAGAAGGACAATCAAGTTGCAGAAAAGGATCTGAATTGCTTCACTAAAAAGGCTTTTCTTTGAACTCATCAAGAGATCATCCTAAGTCAGGAATTGCGTGGACATGGGGTTTCTGCTAATTAAAGACATTGATGGGGTGACTGGGCTTGTTGGATGTTGGTAATAATAGTGTGGCTATATCAAATTTGAGTTGGTTAATTAATTAAAGCAGGCTTTTCTTTACCATTACATAACATTTGTGTTTTATATATATATATAATGTTATGGACTGATGCCTTAATCAGGCAGTTCGCGAAGTGCCCAGCTGCGGTGGGCAGATGCCGAGTTAGTATCGAGTTTTATGTCATTTCAGCATCTGCCCGAGCAGTTCGTCAACTGGCGATGTAAGATTTTTAACAGATACAGTATACTACTAAAAGAGAGTGAATTACCTCTGGCAAAACCGCACCACTTAAATACTTAGTGACAGGTTATATCATGGATTATATATGGGGGTGCAGAATAAAATGCAGCGATATTTTATTGTATTCTTATTGCTATAATGCATACAGATCTCAGTGCAGACTTGCTTTGTTTGAATGAGGGATCATAAAACAGGCAAAGATATGGAAGTTCAGTTATGTAAAAAGGACTTCATATCTATCACATCATGCTTTTAAACTTGAATTTCCAAAAAGTCGCGTCCTGGTCAAACTTCAATGGTGACATCTTTCATTCATTCATGCAGCACTTCCTGTCTATTCCAGTTGTATTCCCAAAATATGATTAATATTGTTATGATAAATGAGTTGTTTGGCACTGCGTTCTTCCTGAGTTTCTGGTAACTACACTGTATATTTAACTGGGTGGCTTTTACACATTTAAACTGTGATTATTAATCTCTTGCTGACTTTGAATGTTCTCTCATTCAACAGAACTCTACACAGAGATCTAGATTGCATTACTGCAACAATAATACAATAAAATATTGTTGCATTTTATTCTGGACTCGTCCCCCCCGTCCACCCCCAATTACTCTAACCTTTATATCTAACCCACAAAAAAAGGTTTTAGCTTTAAAAAAGATTTAGCTAAATACATAAATGTTAACAAACACATTATTAAAAGTTTTGAAATTTGTAAAACTGTTTGGCATTGTATGCAGAGGAGGCAGGGAAGTGGCAGGGTTGGCTCTTGGGGTGTAAGGGCAGCTCTGCAGCATACAATGCCAAATCAAGCACGTCAATGGGCAGGGGCTCATTTGCATGTTAGCTTCAGATTTAGACTGTAATATTACAGATTATTATTTTTTTCAGATTTAATTGCTGAACGAGAATGCTTTTCAGATGTATCTGTTAGGTAAATATTGAATCGCCAAGTGAAAAAAAAAAAAAGATTTTAGTTAATTACTTAATTTTTTAAAATTTACATCTAAATATTTTCACAGCAGAAACAATGTATTTACATAAAATATGTAACTTTTTTCTTATTTTTTCAAAAAGAGCACATATACATAAACATGAAAATAGACTTTACACAATAAACTCATGTGTAAACAGATGTAGAAAGCTGTATGCACATATAAAATTATAAAATATAAATAACTAGTAAATAAAATAAAAATAGCATACAACCAAAATATAACATGACTTATGAGTGAAACAGAGTTCAAAGGCTCTGTCTGTCTGTTCAGAGTTCTAGTACAGCTTTCTAAGTACAATCTATGCATAAAACACGCTTTTCAACTGTACCAGTGCATTTTCCACAGATATCAAAAGTTCTGTTTTTATTGTATTTAGCAACCTGGCATTGTCTTTTATTCCGTGTGCCAGTCACTGATTTGTGCAGAGAGCTTAGAATAAACACTTTTTTTTTTTTTTTTTACAGCTGTACACTCAGGGTGGCACGGTCGTTCTGCCTGAGGAGTGGAGTGGAGTGCAGGGGGGCTCGCACGGCTTGAGCTGTTGATGTTAACTCTAGTCAAATGACAGGCAGACGAGAAAAAAGTAGCGTAGCTATGTTGCACTGTATTGTGATTCAATGTCTATATTTTGTGAAAGCTGCTAATAAAAGAATGACTGTATGACGTGTAGAATGACTTTCATTAGTGTTTCAGCACTCGACAGGAGTATACTGTACTGTATAATATGTTCTTTCACAGTGATTTTGGTTTTTATTACAAAGCCCAGACTAAATTGTCGGCTATATTGTATTGATTTCAATATGCCGCATAAACTGCGGGTCTGGTGGTTGAAGAAGCACTTTTTATGATTCTGCAGCTGAAATACTGTATGGGTATTTAATTAAAATATTTAGTAACACTTAAGAAAGCACCTGCACGAGATATTCACATACGAGGAGATATTAAAATTTGAATTGCACAAGCCATTCAAAAAGCAGCTATGGCGGTGCTAGTGTTCACAATACAAAGGAGCTAGCGAGCGGTGTAGAGTGAGAAGAGGAGGGGTCCTAGGACAGATTCTTGAGGTACACCTGTAGAGAGGGGGCAAGGAGAATTGAGAGAGCCACACCAGAAACCTGGAAGGAACACATGGGATAGATTTCATATGTAAATAAACGTCACTATTATATTGAAAATGAACAACAAAAATGTTTTTGAAAGAAAGCTATTCTCTGATTGTTACTTGAATAGTTTTTTTTTTTTTTTTTTTTTTTTTTTTTTGTATTACTTGTGAACGTTGGATCAGCACTTCTTGGCAGAATGGAACTAACGGCTTTCCATTACATGTACTTGAAATAAGATCCAGCCACAAATATAATACTTTTGCCAAAAGCACAGCATTAAACAGGGTATGTTACTGTTTTGTTATGGGTTCTAACCTAATTTTGTGCTGTCTTTGTAACAAAAATACATTTTTGAAAGATATCAACATGATCTGCTGACTCCATCTACTTGAGATTTATATTTTATGGAAGCAATTTACAAAACTACACTTGATTGCCTAGTTCTATTTTGTAACGATCTGCTTTTTGGACATGACTGAGTATTAAGTTGATGCGGTTTTCTTTCTGCTGACTGCATTTCACCTTTATTTTTGCATATTACATGGTGAGTAAGATTAACAAAATACATAACATACAATAAAAAAGCTATAAAACACTTAAACCGTTAACATATGGCTTCAACAAAACATTGTCAACATTTACAGTTACTATTGACATGAAGCAGTAAAAAGAAAGTTTACAATGACATATCAAGATGACAGGTCACTTTTCATTCCGAAATAATGCCTTTGAAGTTAGCATTCTAATTTTTTACTGCACATGAAACTTTTTTCTCACAATAGTAGGGTGTCAGACAGTCACATATGCGGCATCTCAAGATTCGATTGCCTGAGTTGATTGGCCAGTGAGAGGTGTTGTTGAACCTTTCAGATTCAACTACTGTTGCAGTTAGTGATGATCTTCTTTCATGTCCTCTTGGTTTGGTCCCAAAACAAAGTAGCAGACTCTGTGCCACAGTACGTGGGAAGCGTAGAAGGTCACAGTGACCACCTATGATGTCCCTGGAGAACAGCCAGCTGTTCATTAGAGCACTATTGATAGACCATGCATAGATCGGCCATCACCACTTTCGATCTAATGGTGAGTCAGTAACGGGAGACCTGGAGATCTAAACCTCATATATGTTGGTTATAGGAGTAGATGCATCTTGGTTGTGGGATCTTGTCATGGGCATGTTTTCCCTTATTCCAACATTTGACAGTTACTTCAGAATATCTGTCTTCTACATTTGTTGCCATTGAGACAACACTGTTGTCTTTCCACCTAACAAGCAGTTTCTCTCCTTCAGTCAAAACTTCTGAAGATCCTCTGGATGTTCCTTCAAAGGTCTGAAAGGGACGTCAAACAAACGATTTGTTCTTGCTGTCCCAGAGCTTCCATCTCCATGTCTAGTCATCTCTTCAAGAAGTGTGAAGGATGTGAAGACATTGTCATGTGTGAATTTGCATCCTTGAGGTAATCAGCTTGCTCAGCAAAACCTAGAACTACACTGGGTCCTTGACCCAATCCAGTCTCTGGAAGAAAGTCACATGTTCTGGATCACATGTTCAGGAATATTGCAAGGAGCTGGTGTTTTTGATTTTTTGAAGACACTGTCGTTATTTTTTACGTTCTTTAGTTGTTCTCCTGTTTGTGTGTAAGGTTTTGTCTTTATTACTTGAGTTGGTTGTGATGTAGACCTAACTGGAAGATTAGAATCAACTGCAGATATATGTGTGCTTGCTGTGTATTCTTGTAACAAAGTGCCCGCCCCTGTGTATTATCTGTTATGTGTTGCGTGTGGTGTGTTTAAATGTTGGTGTATAGACATTGGTACACGGGATATAAACGGGTCTGTGTAACACGAGTGTTTAAAAATGTATATGTGTATTTAGGCACGAGGATTGCACAGCACTTCACGTGCAAGTAAAATGTAGTAATGTGTGAGCACGGGGAATTGCACTTTATTAATTCACGTGCTGGGATTCAAGTGAATAATTAATTGGTAATTGAATCCCAGCACAATAGTATATATAGATGCACGTTGTCACATACTGGTGGTTGAGTGTTCGGTGAGTAGGGAACGGGAGAGAGAGGAGGATAAAGAGTTAGATATTTCAATTGCTATTACGTGCTGGTGGGACCAGCACGATACTTGTTTATTTAAAACTCACCTTGTTTGTTAGTGTGTCTAGCTGCTCACCGTTTTTGTTAAGTATTAGTCCGTTTTTTTGTTTGTCTGTTTTATTTTGGCTACCAGTGCCGTGTCCTTTTTCTGTTTGTTTGTTCAACCCTTTTATTTTGCAATAAACCGGCGCAAGCAAGCGCCATCATCATTTCATTTCATTCATCTGTCCTGTGGTTTGTGTATTGCCTTACCTTTCCTGGTTCTGACGCCGCCCACTTCGGCCGTCTCTGTGACACGTGGTGTCCTGCGTGGGATAACAGCGCCTCCAAGCGTCAGACCAGGAGAGGTGTTTTGTCAAAAAAAAAAAAAAAAAAAAAACCACAGCACACAACAAAAAAAAAAAAATAAAACATGGAAGGCTGGGACTGGAGAGATGGCTGCCAGGACCTGGAGGAGTTCCTCGGTGGTCTGGAGGACCAGGGCTGGTGCCTTGCCTGTGGGGAGTTTGGGCACCCGGTGGTGCGCTGCCCCTACCAGGAAGGAGAGGAGGAACTGCCGCAGGAGAGGAAGGTGAGGAGGTGGCAGAGAAGGGGAAAGGGGAAGAGGAAGGCAGAGGTCCCACCGCTGTCTCCACAGCCGCACCAGTCTCCTGCAAGGGAGGGAGAGCCGCACCAGTCCCCTGTATCAAGGGGAGACTACACACCGCTCCCACCTCCACCACCAGGAGACTACACGCCGCTCCTACCTCCACCGGCAGGCGCAGAGCAGCAGGAGCTGCCTCTGCCTCCGCCACCTCCACCGGCAGGCGCAGAGCAGCAGGAGCTGCCTCTGCCTCCGCCACCTCCACCGGCAGGCGCAGAGCAGCAGGAGCTGCCTCTGCCTCCGCCACCTCCACCGGCAGGGGGAGAGCAGCAGGAGCTGCCTCTGCCTCCGCCACCTCCACCGGCAGGGGGAGAGCAGCAGGAGCTGCCTCTGCCTCCGCCACCTCCACCGGCAGGGGGAGAGCAGCAGGAGCTGCCTCTGCCTCCGCCACCTCCACCGGCAGGAGCAGAGCAGCAGGAGCTGCCTCTGCCTCCGCCACCTCCACCGGCAGGAGCAGAGCAGCAGGAGCTGCCTCTGCCTCCGCCACCTCCACCGGCAGGAGCAGAGCAGCAGGAGCTGCCTCTGCCTCCGCCACCTCCACCGGCAGGAGCAGAGCAGCAGGAGCTGCCTCTGCCTCCGCCACCTCCACCGGCAGGAGCAGAGCAGCAGGAGCTGCCTCTGCCTCCGCCACCAGCAGAGGGTGAATGCCTGCTGGGTCCCTGTCCACCAGCAGAGGGTGAATGCCTGCTGGTATCACTTCCCCCACCAGCAGAGGGTGAATGCCTGCTGGTATCACTTCCCCCACCAGCAGAGGGTGAATGCCTGCTGGGTCCCTGTCCACCAGCAGAGGGTGAATGCCTGCTGGGTCCTTGTCCACCAGCAGAGGGTGAATGCCTGCTGGGTCCCTGTCCACCAGCAGAGGGTGAATGCCTGCTGGTATCACCCCCCCACCAGCAGAGGGTGAATGCCTGCTGGTATCACTTCCCCCACCAGCAGAGGGTGAATGCCTGCTGGTATCACTTCCCCCACCAGCAGAGGGTGAATGCCTGCTGGTATCACTTCCCCCACCATCACGAGGAGAGGAGCTGGAGCTTCCTCTGCCTCCACCTCCATCAGGGGGAGAGGAGCAGGAGCTGCCTCTCCCTGCACCACAAGGGCCAGGACTAGATGCTGGCGGTCCTCAGCAGCCCTTGCATAGGCTGCTGAGGGAAGCACGGGGAAGAACCTCCCGGCTGCAGTGGCCGAAAAGAGGGCCAACACCCGCACCCCAGCTTGTCCTGACTGCCAGCCTCGCTTCGCCCAAGGATGCCAGCCTCGCTTCGCCCAAGGATGCCAGCCTCGCTTCGCCCAAGGATGCCAGCCTCGCTTCGCCCAAGGATGCCAGCCTCGCTTCGCCCAAGGATGCCAGCCTCGCTTCGCCCAAGGATGCCAGCCTCGCTTCGCCCAAGGATGCCAGCCTCGCTTCGCCCAAGGATGCCAGCCTCGCTTCGCCCAAGGATGCCTCTGCATCGCCTGGGGTTGCCCGCCGCTCTGCATCGCCTGGGGTTGCCCGCCGCTCTGCATCGCCTGGGGTTGCCCGCCGCTCTGCATCGCCTGGGGTTGCCCGCCGCTCTGCATCGCCTGGGGTTGCCCGCCGCTCTGCATCGCCTGGGGTTGCCCGCCGCTCTGCATCGCCTGGGGTTGCCCGCCGCTCTGCATCGCCTGGGGTTGCCCGCCGCTCTGCATCGCCTGGGGTTGCCCGCCGCTCCGCATCACAGCCGGAAGTACTGTGGCCGGAACCCCACGAAGGGGAGCTGCCGGCCACGAAGAAGGGGGAGGAGGTCTGGAGACCGCCAACCCCAGCAGCAGTTTCGCTGCCGGAGGAGGGGGAGGAGGTCTGGAGACCGCCAACCCCAGCAGCAGTTTCGCTGCCAGAGGAGGGGGAGGAGGTCTGGAGACCGCCAACCCCAGCAGCAGTTTCGCTGCCAGAGGAGGGGGAGGAGGTCTGGAGACCGCCAACCCCAGCAGCAGTTTCGCTGCCAGAGGAGGGGGAGGAGGTCTGGAGACCGCCAACCCCAGCAGCAGTTTCTCCGCCGGAGGAGGTCCGGAGACCTGCTCCCTCTGCAGTTTCTTCCCTGCAGGAAGAACGGTGGTTGAAGCCCCACCAAGGGGAGCTGCCAGCGCCGAAGGAGGGGGAAGGTCAGGAGACCACACCCCAAGCAGCCTTTCCGCTGCTAGGACTACCCTGGCAGGAGAATGCTACCCTGCTGACAGCATTACGACCTGTGGGCCCCTGGAAGCCTCTGGTCCTGGCCAAGGACTTTGGGCGGGACTTTTGGGCTTTTAAGGGGGGAGGTGGCCATTGAGGCCATGTGTGCTTTGCACAGGAGGGGGTATATGTAACAAAGTGCCCGCCCCTGTGTATTATCTGTTATGTGTTGCGTGTGGTGTGTTTAAATGTTGGTGTATAGACATTGGTACACGGGATATAAACGGGTCTGTAACACGAGTGTTTAAAAATGTATATGTGTATTTAGGCACGAGGATTGCACAGCACTTCACGTGCAAGTAAAATGTAGTAATATGTGAGCACGGGGAATTGCACTTTATTAATTCACGTGCTGGGATTCAAGTGAATAATTAATTGGTAATTGAATCCCAGCACAATAGTATATATAGATGCACGTTGTCACATACTGGTTGTTGAGTGTTCGGTGAGTAGGGAACGGGAGAGAGAGGAGGATAAAGAGTTAGATATTTCAATTGCTATTACGTGCTGGTGGGACCAGCACGATACTTGTTTATTTAAAACTCACCTTGTTTGTTAGTGTGTCTAGCTGCTCACCGTTTTTGTTAAGTATTAGTCCGTTTTTTTGTTTGTCTGTTTTATTTTGGCTACCAGTGCCGTGTCCTTTTTCTGTTTGTTTGTTCAACCCTTTTATTTTGCAATAAACCGGCGCAAGCAAGCGCCATCATCATTTCATTTCATTCATCTGTCCTGTGGTTTGTGTATTGCCTTACCTTTCCTGGTTCTGACGCCGCCCACTTCGGCCGTCCCTGTGACAATTCTATAAAAAAAAAACTTTATATGGCTTGAAAGAAACACTTCAGAATGAGCGTATACGATGTATATCTTATAGAGATAAACGCTAATTAGCAGCCCTCAGTGGAAATTAAAAATAAATGTCCTTGTCTGTCACCTGACCAATGCATTCCGAGTCTAGCAGATGTCATCAAGCTGTTCAGACTTACAAGAAGTTGGCCCTTCTTGTGCCTTAACATCTGCAGAATTCTCGCCAGTATCATCCTTCTCCTGTACATGGTATGTCTGGTTTCTACAGAAACCTGGTGCATTGGAATTTCAGTTACATTTCAGCTCTTAAAGATTATGTGAATTACTTAAAATAGTTTAAACTATTGTTGCTTTTGGATAAAAAAAAATAAAAAAATGGCTGCGCTGTGCAAGGTGTATAATAATGTTTAAAAGTTCCAAGTTGTCATCATTCATCAACTAAGAAATTGAAAGTCTATCTGAAAGCATTTGAATTGTTTGTAACACTCAATCAAGTCTTGTTCAGAGTAGAGAAAGATAGAAGGGTAAAGCAGCTCATAGCCTACTCTCGAGTAGCTCACATTTAGAACTCCTCAAAATAGGAGTGTAATGTTTATACTACCAAAAAAGGCATTTTAAACTTAAAGTTACATATAAGTCATCTTAAAGGTGGCAACTGTAAACAGGGTATTGGAAACATGTATTATCCATTAAGTAGCTGTTAACTTATACCCCCGCACAACCTGTAAATGTAGTAAATGCTATATTAGTCTCATAATCGAAAGGACCCTTTAGTTAGCACTCAGTTAAAACTTGTTTTGGTAAGTAATAAATACAGCATTTATAATTTTGAATCCACGCCTATTTTTACTAAGCACCCACCTTCTCATTTTCTTATTTATCACTTCAAGGTTTGTGATCAAAACATGACATCATTCCATGGGCTGTTCATTGTGGTAGCTTAGAATATGGTAGTAACTTTTGTTGCTTAGAAACAATTTAGCATATAAAAAAAAAAAAACAGGATTATTTTTAAGCACTGCGTGGCAGGCTGGCAAGTGGATAGAGGCCCAGAGACAGTCTGAAATTCAAAAATGTAACAATTTTATTATAAATACACAAAAATAAAGTGCACAAGGGCAAAATAACAGATACTCAAACACAAATAAAGCAAAAACAAAACTCACAAAAATAAAGTTTCCAGGCTGGGCAATGCCTTCACTGGATTTATCAAAATTCAAAAATCACAAAACAACCACAAACACCAGCCTGCTTCCTTAGCTCCTTCCTCCTAAATGAGAAGCAGAGGCCTCCTTTTATGTCAGGTGGTTGGGTGCTGATTGATCGTTAATTAACCTATTCAACTAATCAACCCCAGCCACCTCAACATAATAAACCCAGGCACGTAGGGGAAATTAACCCCATCCCTGCCAATTTAAAAAGAGCAGAGCTTTGCTCTGCCACACTCTGTTAAAAAAAAAAAAAGGTAATAACTGCCTGACTCAGATCATAGACGTATACAATTATGGCAGTTGTTCAGAGTATGAATAATAAAATTGTACCTAGCCTTAAATTAATTGTTCCCCACACTTAATACATCAAATCAGCTAGATGTAATGATGAGTATTCATCTGAAATGTAAGAATAGAGAACCAATCCATGCAAGAAGTAGGAGCGAATAGTGTTTGTGCAATGAAAAGAAAAAATATTTGTGCATATTAAATTTTAAAATCCTTAAGCAAGAACACTGAATATACAGTATGTGCATTTTGATTAAACCTGTTATTAAAAAAAGCTGAAACTACTTGAAATCTGTCACAGTGTTTTATCATTAAAATAGGGGGTTGTCAGCAAATCAGCAGATTGGAGTCTGTTTCAGTAAAATGTTATTTCAATTTATTTTAAGCAACCTCAAATGTAGTTGAAGATTTCAATTTGAAGGGAAGATATTGAAAAGATGATAATTAGTTTCTTGTTATCAATCTGCAAAGGTCGGTGTTTGAAGCTCTACATAAAATTCATTGCAATTTGTCAGAATTGTCTGCTGCCATATCCATCGTTTTATGATATATGTTTCTCTGCAGAAATCTTGCTTCAGTTTTTACCTTCTAGTGCCTGTAAGGAAACTTTTAACATTATACAAACCAAATCCATTTTTATTTTATTTTAAGAGTACTGCTTGAACCAACTGCAAATTATGGTAAAACATGACTTTCAGTCAACTCATATGTTGCCATATTGAAGGAACTGAAAATCAGGAATATGCAGAGAATTTTCCATTTCTTTAGTCAGTGATCACCACAAACCTTCTTCATTTATCTATTTAGAAATTAATTTCAAAACTGCCTACATACTCCAAAAGGCAGAATAGTGGATACATTTGGATGTCCACTCAAACAGATTTCTTTATACAACAGTTAAAACGATCTGCAGATATGCTATTTGTCGTGACAATAACAACATTATTTCAGGTGACCCTTTTAGAATTATCGTTTGAATTCCTAAGAAATTAACTTTTGACCCTACATTTCTCTTATATTGCTTAACACGTTATTTTATGTTGCTCTTCTCTTGGTCACAATTCCCATCCATCCCAGTCATTTCTCATAACATGTTTTCCCAGCACACTTGCCATTTTAAAGTTACGACAAAGACTTTTTTGCAAAACAAATTTAGTGTATTTATAGAAGAGCTAATGTAATTTGATCAATATTGTTTTGCTGATAATACGCAGCTGTGTACTAAGTGGTACACTTAATACAAAGTTTGGGGGAGTGGCAGACATACTTTCAGCCACCCAGGAAATCCAAAAAGACTGCATACAGTACTGGGCGAAACATGGCAAATAAAATAGAATGTAAAAATTCAGTAGGTTCCATGGGAAGTTGTCCCTGTTACCATGATAAACTTGGTTACTTCAAGAAATACAACAGTATACTGCAGTTATCATGAAGGGCAGCTTTATGTATAAAAGCAATAATTTCTTTTTCCGGCAGTGTGCGCAGGAGCTATTAGGAATTGAATGGCCTGTACAACATTGTTCACAACTGTTTTCTCAAGGGAGGAATTTGCCCTGATAGGCGCTTGTAAGGCCTTTGCACACTGGATCCGTTCCATCATGTAGCGTCCGCCATCCAAAGAAGTTCTGCATCAATCCATTGCACACTAGATGTGTTAATATCATACTTCAGAGCATTGATGGCAGTGGAGGCTTTGTAGCAAACCTAGTTTCAGTATTTTTCAAACACTCGCTCCTGTAATAAATATCTAAAAGTTGGGAACCTAGCAATGAGCTACCAAAAATACTTTACAACAATGACCTACTACTCTCTGTGTATGTGTCGCATGACACTCTTGGAGTTTAAGTTTAATAAGCAGCCATCTACGCCACATAGTGACTAAATATATGGGGCACTAGGGCCCTAGCAAAACTAAAAGCAACCCTAAAGCAACACAGGTTCATAAATATGACCAGTTTGAACAGACAGACCATGACAAGAGAGGCAAACAAGAGAAGCGCAGTTTCACTATAAAAAAAAAAAAAAGTTTATTTGTCCATATAAAATCATTAAAATATGGCTAAACTAACGATACCGAAAGTTACCAAAAATAAAGTAACACACACACAAAAAAAAAAAACTAAGCACACATTAATTGGCTTGTGCACAAAATTTCAAAACATAAAAAAATAAAAGAAACACCCACTACTTTGCTAAGGTATAAAAGTATATATCACCAAGTGACAACAGTCGTCACTCGATCCTCATTAACTGCTCCAGGACAAGTGCAACTAGTGTTCCCCCCACACCGGTACCAGGCTCCTCCCTTGACGTGGCAGGCACCCCTCCTGGAGATAGAAGATTTATTGTTCTGCCCTTTATATTGAAATAAATGACTACCATAGAGTGAGTGGTATTTCAGGTGCTGCATTTTAATTTTAACTGTGGCTGTAGAGTGTTTTTAAATATATATATATATATATATATATATATATATATATATATATATATATATATATATATATATATATATATATATTTAAAAACACTCTACAGCCACAGTTAAAATTAAAATGCAGCACCTGAAATACCACTCACTCTATGGTAGTCATTTATTTCAATATAAAGGGCAGAACAATAAAGCACACCACCAAGATACAGGACACAGCCTAATATACATGCATGTTCAAAGGGAAAGCCTTTATACCCTAATAACAAGCATTAAATGGTGAAGAACAAATCACAGGTTGCAGACAAATACCAATCATTGTGGTTATCTTTTTGAAATACAGGGAGTACACACCACACAGCCTGCCTTTTTTTTCTAGCTAGTGAATTAAAATAAAATACAGGTATTTATTATTAAGGTGCACTAGGGTCCCTAAACAACAGCCGGGTCAAAAACCCTATTAGGCAATGTATTAATAATTAAAAAGAGGGCCAACTACTTCCCTTTAAAATTGAATTATTTCTTCCTGAGTCCACCCTCCAATACTGCCTGCTTGTTCTACTGGTGCATTTAATATCCGTGGTTTCTCTTTGGATTCCAGTCTCTGCGTCTCTGCTCTCTTCGCTGTCTGTCTTCTTGTCTGTCTGCTCTGCTCCTTTATATCCATCAAGATCCTTCCATTATTGTCCAGAATGAATCAGTTAACAGAACATAATTAACGTTAATTGTAAAAACTACATTTCCCAGGAAAATGCATAAACTTTCCACTGGAAGTGATGTCACTCACTCTCAACCCCCTCCCAGCCTGGATGCCATTCCATATCAACACACACAGTAAGACCAAGTTTAAAATAATAAAAAGTGTACATGCAATCATAGTAAATAAAAAAAAAAATACAGTCTGTGCAATTTATCCTAAATAAAACAAAATCGAACTTAACCCTTAGCGTCCATTTATTCATTGTTTGTCAGGCGCGTCCGGTCCAATTTATTTTTGCACACGCTGTTTATTTTACACGTGCCGTTTTAATTTTTTTTTCAGAGTAAAACAGGTTTAAAAGGCACTGAATTGCAAAAGGACACTCAGTACTGTATCTGCAGCCAAGCCCCACCCCTTGTTCGCTGTATTTTTCATATACCTCTTTATAGACTTGCATAATGACAAATCCTCTCCTGATCACTCATTTTATCACCAAACTCCTCAATAATGCTATCCAAGTCATTATTTTATTACTATAACATCTCAAAAAGCTGGACAAGTGTCCATGATATTCTTTGAATGCTGTATGTGGAAGCAGCTATCTTCTTTGTTTGTGTCTGTGTTATCTGCACAGACGCTCCTTTTTGTTTCGGCTTCTCTCGGTTCCTATCGGTCTCATTTGGCCATTGAAATGTTTTCTCTGCTTCTTCCAGAGAAAAAAACGACTACAGACCTGTGCTTGATGTCTTTTTGATGATATCGGACAGGAAAATAAAAATTGTAATGTCGGACCTGGTCCGAAATAGGACCGCCAAGGGTTAAATAATTATTATAAATAGGAGAGCAACGAACATGAGTGTGTGTTCCATTGGATTGCTAAGATTGGCCAGTGTATTGTAAAATTGTCTATAGGGTTAAAAAAAAAAAAAAAAAAAAGCAATAAAGAAATAAATACAAATACACCACATATATTCTAGATCTATGTGAGCTGACTACTTCAATTCAAACAGTGTTGTTTGAAATGTCATAAGTTACTGGGCTTTACATTTCATAACCAAATTAGATATTCTGTGCATCAATGCAAGTACTGCACCTCGATTTGAAGAGTGATGTGGCAGATCTGAAATTGAATCCTTCAGTAGTTGGCATAGCTCAAACAAATGATTCAGTTTTGACTCCTGGTTCACTTCATTTCATTTATAACTTTACAGATTCTATCAGCAACTTATCTGTAAATGAATATAGAACAGTGAGAAGTGGCATGAGTGCAAATATACTCTATTTCCCATATGTCTTTCCTGTTTTAAAGAATGATCCACCCATGTTTAACAATAGTCTACTCTAAGGACTCAGATAAATTTGCTGCTGTTATCAGACTTTGTGCAAAATACACACACACACACACACACACACACACACACACACACACACACACACACATATATATATATATATATATATATATATATATATATATATAACATCCTCTGTCTGCCTCCTTATATAAGTGAAACACTTGAGTATGAAGCCTACTAATGCACTTGTTTTTATAGTACTTCTAGTTTCAGCCCCACCCTTCACCGTTTGTGGAAAAAAAAAAAAAAAAACACATTAGGACATTAGCACATTAGACCAAAAGCACTGTCTGATTACTTTATGGGTATCATAATTAGACTCACCAACTCCTAGAAAATCAATTACATTAAACACATTTACAGTATGTCCATGTTTAACCCCATCCTTATAAAAAATATTATTTTAATTACTTTCTAAAGGAAAAAAAATACGCTCATCTATTTCCTTTCACTTCTCTGACAAACGCTGGAGAGTCAAGGTGTGCAGATAACTCATTACTCGCTCATTTAATAGTACACCAAAACCAAGGCGAAACCTATGAGTCATCTCATTTACAATTAAATCCTGGGGAGCAGCAGATGATGTATTATACTGCCTCCATACAGTAGGGCTCCTCTGTAAATTGTGAGCTCTATAAGCCAGGCACATTGGACTGCGGTCTTGGAATTTTAAGTGTCATTTAGGAGCTATATAATTATGATGGGAAAACAAAAGGAAGATTGTATATTATGATGTAGCGGTATGGATTTGTTGATATCACTAGTTGTCTGATTTGACATTTTATTTAATATTAAGTTCCACTTTTGTATTGAATTGTTTGACCACTTTAGCACTGGTTTGATTTGTTTATTGTTACACTAATTATTATGTTTTATGCAGGAGCAGCCACTGCCTTTTTTTCTATTTGATTTAGCATTTTAGAGTCAGTCCTTTTATCAATGTATGAAGTGCAATAAAATACACTGTTTTACCACATTAGAAACATTTACAAGGTTTTATTTCCTGATACTGGTAAACAAATTGAGATACATTGGTTGAATGAAGCATATCTGTTATCTCATCATGTCAATGCCGAACTTGTTGTACCTCTTTCCAAGGGTTGCAAAAAAGATACATTTGTTATATAGCGCAAGCATAACTCCTGCTTATTGGCCGAATGGAGTGTTGTGAGTTGTGGGAGATCTGGGGAAAACATAGAAATAGTGTATAACTTCTAAAATTATTGATTTAGCCCAACATATTTTTTTTTGTTTGTTTGTTTTCTTTTGTTTATTTTGCCTGTAGTCATTTCATAAAACTTTGTGTCTGTGTTTGTAGAATGTATTAGTTTCAAGCCCTATATTTGATTACTGCAATTTTTAAAGTAACCTACTTATTACCTGCTAAAGTACAGTATTGAAATATATGATGAGTTGCAAAAAAAGCCTCTCTCCTGTAATGCATAGACTAACACGTACACTCCTGTTGACTTGCAGGATAGAGTGCTGAGAGTTGCAGGGGAGCTGGGATAGATGTAAAAAGTGAGTACTGCTTTCAAAATTATTGATTCAGCCGTACAGTTGAATTTTCTTTAGCCCTATGTGGTCAGTTTCCAATCTCAGAATGAGCAGCTATGTGTGTGCAGTACATTCATTACCAGCACTGTATTTGATTACTGCACCATGCCTATGACCTCCTACAGTGCATTATTGAAAAAATAGGATTTTATTTTGTCAGTTGCAAAATATACTTCTTTCATATTCAAAGCTACCACTATTGTGCAGCCCCTGATGACTTGTTGAATCAATGGCTGAGAGAGACAACAGGGAATTCAGAGTAAATGTGCCCTCATCTACAGGATTAGTTGCTATTTGGATTGGCATTCTTTTTGTATTTTCTGAGGAATGGAGCAATTCTATCTTGCGTAAAGTATTATTTATATAATAATATAAATCTTTTCTGTGTCATTTTTTTTTTTTTTTTTTTTAAATTCTACCCTTGTGAAGTTCAACTGACATGACCACCTGAATTATACCTTTCTAAAACACTGAGGCCCGAATTTATAAAGGGGAAAAACAGACTGCAAAAAGCCATAAAATGTGCGTTTAGTACGCCCGCACTCATCGTCAAAATAACGACCTGTTTTATAAGACTAATTAGGTAAAGCAGGCGATTCCACAATCATCCCATTTAAATACCCCTCACCGCAAATAGCGGGTTTGGGTCAACCCTGTCTGTGTAGGCTACACATTCCAAAAGAAAATGAATGGCACACAAAGACCTCAGCCTGGTATTAGCCATGGTGATAAGGATGCTCAGAAGTGAAAACTGAAATTTATCAATATGAAATTGGAGATTTTGATACATGAAGATGTGTTACAAGCTTGAAATAAATCACCAGGACAAATGAATAAAATATGGACTGTCTGGTGGCTTCTTAATAAACAGATGTACCACTTCTGAGTTTGTAGTAGGTTGCTTATACATTACAACGCATCATCCAGTTACTGTGCTTTGCATATTAGTTCAACTTTTTATTTCATATAGAATATTTCCAGGCATACAGACTTTTCAAACTTCAGAAATGCTAAGTTTTATTTATTTACATCCATGGCAGTCCATGGGTGGGTAATGCTTCCATTGTTGTACAGCAATGTGTTCAACTACATTAACTCAATACAGCTTCATACAAATAATCTTCAGTTTAACTACAACTTATATCTTCTTAAATTCAGTTACAACTCTATTTCTTATATTTGTTTGTATTTCTTACTCTACGTATGATTTTAAAGCATATCTGTGTGGTTTATATGATCGAAAAAATTTACTTGCTATAGCTACAAACTAACTGCGTTATCTGTCCCTCTGTCCATTTTTACCATTTTCTTTCCAACTCAATTTTTAACAATACTGCCTGAACCAGTATTGTTAAATACCAGAATGCCATATAACAAAAAATACATTCTGTTGGCATTACTAAAATAACGGTGGAGGATGAGCCCTCATTGTATGAGAGACTTTTTCTTTTGTGCGCCTCAGAATATCGTTCCATCTTTTCTAATCTCCTCCACTGTTCTTTTGCCTACACTCTAAGAAGTAAAGGCTCTCATTAGAACCTTGCTTTGCTACTGTGGGGAGACCTTTTTAGGTGCTTCTAAGAATCTTTTTTACATGGATTCTATGTTCTCTATTTGCAGACGTTCTGTTTTGTCATCTACTATCATGTAATGGAAATCACTGTAGGTCAGTAATTTCACCCTATAGCTTCTGAATATGAAACATGAAATTGAATAAAAGTAGCAGTTATTACCTTAAAATAAACTCAAATCAGAAATGGTATATAATTTACTTTAGATAAGGTCACCTTGTAACTTTCATTATTGTAGTAATCATGTCAAAGCATTTTAATGCACTCTTCTTCCAGAGTTTGATAATGGTTTTCAAATATAATCAAATTCACTTCAATCCTAAAAAAAAAAAAAAAAAGGTGCTTACTGTGTACAACTTCAAACAGATGCGTTCTTGCCATGCCCACCAGCAAAGTTGTTTTGAAGTGACAAGTTTATCGCTTCGTCCACATTCCTTCTTCCCAGGTCTCAGAGAACACAGACCTAAATAAATATAAAAATATAAAGATAATTATTTTCCTGAAAAAAGTTTCTCTCTGCTATTTATGCAAAAATCGCTTGTTTCTTCACCTTGTGGCTGTTATTACAATTTATTATACACATGCTTAAAATGTAAGACAGTAAGTGAATGGAAAATAAAGTGATGTCCTTAAATACCAGGTCCTTGTCATAGATTGAAGATACCCACAGATGGTCAGTGCCAGTATTAAAACAAGGAGGGGATTGGTTTGACTCTTTTGCCAATATAAAATATCTTGAAGAAAACTGCAAAACATACTCATTCTGAAAAGCTGAATCAACTTCTGCTCCATAACCTGAAACTCAGCAGGAGACTTCAGGGGATACTTGGCTCCCTCTGGCAGTGACAAGTTTTCATGGCTCCTACTTGACTGGCGCAGTAGGTGCTGTATCATGCTGCTATGCACATGTTGCATTTCTTTCACTTCTTCAAGGAGAGTCAGCAGAAGCCTCATTAAGTTTACCCCAACCTTGTACCTCTTTTCAGTTCCTAAACAGTGTCAACAATGTATTACTACATTCCACATGACTCCAATATAAAAACCTCTAATTTTACTAAATGCATAACTGTGGCGAATGTCCCGCCCCTTTTGTATTATTATTATTATTATTATTATTATTTATTATTATTATTATTATTATTATTGTTGCAGCTCAGACGAAAGCTGCCACCATTATGTATTATTGTTTTGTGTGTTTTTAGAACCTCGTGAAGATATGTGTCTGTCAGCTACTGAGTATTTAATTAGCTGACTATCGCGCATCATTATTAAACTCATGCAGACTCTGGCCGAGGGGTAATAAGATAGTAACTAGCTAGGCCAGAATATAAAAGACCTGCAGATTGGCTGCACAGGGAGGAGAGTGTCAGAGGCAAGACGTGAGTCTAAGCAGAGAAATAACAATTGCTAGACATGCTGGTTCTGTGATACTTGTGTTTTATTGTTTGTTTGTTTAGCCAACTTGCCCTTTTCTTTTCTGTTTATTTGAAATCTTAGTTTATTATTATTTACCATTAGCGGTCCATTTATTCAGCACCTGTCGGTGCATCAGGTCCAATTTTTTTCACAGTAAAACAGGTTTAAAAGGCACTGCATATCAACAGGATACTCAGTACTTCATCTCTAGCTAAACTCCATCCCTAGTTCGCTGTCTTTATCACATACCTTTTCATAGTCGTGCATACTGATAAATCCTCTCCTGATCACTCATTTTATCACCAAACTCCACAATAATGCGATCCAAGTCATTATTTTATTACTATAACATTTCAAAAAGCTCTGCAAATGTCTGCGACATTCCTTGAGCGCTGGATACAGAAGCAGCTATCTTCGTTGTTTGTGTCTATGTTATCTCTGTGGTGCAGGGGCTACGTGTATTGTTCAGATCCACCCCTTTTGTTTTCGGCTTCTCTCAGCTCCTATCGGTCTCACTCGGCCATTGAAAGGTTTTCTCGGCTTTTTCCGGAGTAAAAGATTTTTTGGTTTGTGTTGCTTCTTCTTGGTCTGTGATGTCACCACACCTACACACTGTAACCACTCACAAATTCAGAAATGAGACATGCACACTATGCAAGAAGAAGAAATTTCACATCTATTACCCTCTCTAAAACCTAAAGTAACTTTCTGTTTGGAGAGGCCACTGTATTTTCTCTCAGGAATTCCCACATGACAATATTTTACATTTGTATTTTATATTTTGTATACTTTCCACTTGAGATTGATGCTGGCTGCACTGTGCTGGATGTATTTATTTGAGAAGCAGTCGATGGGACTGTAGAAGATGGAGCCTTGCTTGGTGACAGTAAAACTGAACCTGGGTCTGAAGAGATGCTAGGGCAGTTGTTAAGACTTGCTCTTTGAGTGGTGCTTCTGTATAGGGGTATAACTGAGGGCAAAGTAAATAAAAACGAGCTATGCTTGGAGTTGAGGGAGGAGCAGGACCTCCAAAGATGGTTGACCTACATGCTAACAGTGACCCTGGGGGAGGTGGAGGAGAATATTCTTCACTGCTTGCATCAGACACTGATGCAATATACCTTGTGTTCCATCTACAAAAGCAAAATAGCTGTCATAAGAACAATGTACAATGCCTATAGAAAGTCTAGACCCCCTTTCAAAATGTTCACTTTTTGTTGCCTTATAGCCTGGAATTAAAATGCTTTTTGCATTTATCTACAGATACAAACCCCACAACTTCCAAGAGAAAAAATATTCTAGAAATCTTTAGAAAATTAATTACAAATAAAAACAGAACTATCTTGATAAGTGTCCACCTAATATCAATCATAAATTAGTTCAGGTGTAACCAATTGCCTTCAAAATCACACACCAAGTTAAGTGACCTCCACATGTGTTAAATTGTAGTGATTCACATGATTTCAGGATAAATTCAGCAGTTCCTGTAGGTTCCCTCTGCTGGGTAGTACATTTCAAAGCAAAGACTCAACCATGAGCACCAAGGAGCTTTCAAAAGAACTCTGGGACAAAGTTGTTGAAAGGCACAGATCAGGGGATGGGTATAAAAAAATATCAAAGGTCTTGAATATCCCTTAAAGCAAGATCAAGATGATTATTAAGAAGTGGAAGGTGTATGGCACAACCAAGACCCTGCTTAGTTCAGGCTGTCCCTCCAAACTGGATTACCGAGCAAGAATGAGACTGATCATAGAGGCTACCAAGAGGCCAATGGCAACTTTGGCTTTTATGGCCAAGACTGGTCAAAGTGTCCATGTGACAACAATACCCCAAGCACTCCACAAATCTGGCCTGTATGGTAGGGTGGCAAGAAGGAAGCTATTACTCAAGAAAGCCCATCTTAAATCCTGTTTGAAGCATGCAGGAAAAAACACTCAGGAGATTCTGTAGGCATGTGGCAAAACGTTTTGTTGTCTGATGAAACTAAAATGGAATGTGTTATGTTTGGGCTAAATGCAATGTGTTATGTTTGGCGCAAACCCAGCATAGCGCATCACCCAAGGAACACCATCCCTACTGTGAAACATGGTGGTGGCACCATCATGTTATGGAGATGTTTCTCATAGGCAAGAACTGTGGCACTTGTCAGGATAGAAGGGAAAATGAATAGAGCAAAGTACAGAGAACTCCTCATGGAAAACCTGCTGCCCTTTGCAAGAAAGCTGAAACTGAGACAGAAGTTCACCTTTCAGCATGACAGTGACCCAAAGCACACAGCCAAAGCTACACTGGAGTGGCTAAGGAACAAAAAGGTAAATGTCCTTGAGTGGCCCAGCCAGAGTAAGTAGGTAGTGATTCTGTAAAAGGTTAAGATAATGACAAGATATTATCAACATAATAATGTCATTGTCTACCAAATTGATTTGTCTCATATTTTCTTCCATTTAGGCACTTAAACATCTGTATGCAGATCATATATATATACTCTGCCATGACGAGCTTGTCCCAAGCCCTAAAATAACTGGCTATATAAAAGTTGCTATATATTACTTTCTGTTTTGCTATTCTAATGCTAAATGTGCAGACGTGGAAAATTGTAATCTTGTGCTGTGCACTGAGATTGGGAACCTATAGTTTTTATTCACATATTGACCATTACTTTTGACATAAGCGACCAAGAACCACAAAAGCACAAAATATGTGATGAAAGAAAATTGTAAGCGACTGCCTGCACGGGCAAGCCCAATTTCGCTTGTTTTAAGCGGAAGTGGCAACCCTGTGCAGGGTGTGTTTTTTAAAGGTCCTTATGTCCTGGATAGTTTGAAAGATGGGCTAGCTTGGGATTGTGATGGTTCCTTTACCCCCTCTCAGAAAGACAAATGTTTGTTTAACCCTTTAAGGACTGTGATCATGTAAATACGATCATACTGAAGTGTCATTCAGGGCACGTGATCGGATAAACATGATAGAAAACACTCTTAATTTCATTGACTTACTGGGACACCATGCTTTGTAGTACAGGTTGTAAATGCATATCATGTGATAAGGAACTTGATCCCTTAACTTCTATCAAATAGTGGTAAGCCATGTCTCACGTGAGAGCTTTGAAGTAGAGACTAAGCATTATATGCTCTCTGTCTGCCTCCAGTCAGAGGACCAGACCTGCTATAAGCCTTCTGGTTAAAAAATACTTTTAATAATTTATAAAAGTCTTGTATGACTATATTTTTATATTCAAATATATTTTAATTGATTTTGTGCTATCACATGCTACCTCCCCATCACATATCAGTATCTACTCTAACCTGGATACTGCTGAGTTATGGGTGGTATGGCATTTCCTGCCTTTTGTGGTTTCAAGCAGCAACAATGAAGTTAATTACAGTTTTTTTGTTTTGTTTTGTTTTGGTTTTTTTTTACGTATAGTGCAATTAAATAATGTTTTGGTGATAACTTGATTGAGAGACCTCACAAGTGTTTCTCTTCTTGCAGAGTTGTAATGGGGCCCAGTTGGTGTCTGAGGAAGGTTGCTGTGTCCTTGTTTCTTGTTTGTTTTGGTTTCCTTTTTTGGTTTAGTTTATTGTATGGATATTTATTTCTTGTCAAAAGTGCCTTTTTCAATGTGGGTGGGGTTCTGCGCTTGAATGCCATCCAGTAAGTGTCAGTTCTGTGTGTTGTCCCTGCGATGTGAGTGAAGTGGGATATTAAGCATTATTAAATCAGTAGGCGATTTATCACAATTTCATTATTTCAGAAGCTGGGCTCTAACACAGCAGTTAATGATCAGAAAAAAGCTCCACAAGTTTTTTAATACTGGGTATTTACTTGGAAGCTTATAAGACACTGCAACATATAAAACATGCAAGAAAAATTTGCTTGTTTATTCTTGTTTCTTTTTTTTTTCTCCTAAAATCACACAATTCAGTCTGTATTCACTTTTCTTGGGTCTTGAACAGATGTCTAAAATTCAAATTCAAATAACGCTGCTTTGTTAATATATGCGAGGAACGCAACGACTCATAAATGAAATCTGAGCATTCAATCTAAATAATTTCAAGTCTAAAATAAAAAAATAATTTCCTACAATTGCCTTTGACAGGTGTGCATTTTAATCTACAAACAAATGCCGGGCTGAGATGATAATGGCAATACAAGACGACAACGGAAATCAATTATCATCCTGTCTGTTTCCAGTATATCAACCAATTACTGCAAATGGAAAGAACAAATCATAACATTTTGAAAACTTTTATTACCAGTTGTGTATGTGTACTGTCATTTTGGATTATTTATAGGATTTGGAGAATCTAAAAATGAATATACATTTTTTTTAAGTTTGATATGGTTTCTATCATATATATACTATATATATATATCTAATATATATATATATATATATATATATATATATATATATATAAATCATTGCAAAAACTTTTACTATCTTTACTTAACATTAGGTTTGTGACACAAACCCACAATGAAACATGCCTTGCCAAGGCATTGCAGCATAAACAGGAAATGTGTGAATTCTCCATAGATGCCCTTGGGTAATAGGGGGTCTGTCTCCACTATTTGGAGTGTACAAATAAGTTAGGGAAATAAATAAAATAAAATACCCTGATTTACTATGTATTTGTTTTAAGCACAGTACTGTGAGTATATATTGTATGTTTACACTTTTTATTGTCTAGTATAATAATAATAATAATAATAATAATAATAATAATAATAATAACATAATTTATATTTTAGTCATGCAGTGATTATGGGAGGCTATATTTGCAGTCAACCTTTATTTTCGATGCAGCGTGATACAGCTGTACTATAAATCATTTTGGAATATAAGCAGCATCTTCCCTCAACTCCACTTGTGTTCCATTTGCTGTTTCCTAAGATCACCATACTAAGCATTGCTGCTTGGCTAATCAGACACTCTAATGAAAGATCACACCTTCAGTTATTATTAGTCATTTAGCAGATGCTTTTATCCAAAGCGACTTACAGAGACTCGATGTGAACTATTAATCATCAACAACTGCTGCTGATGCAGAGTCACTTACAATAGGACCTGTGTTTTAAGTCTCATCCGAAGGACAGAGCAGAAGGAGGTTAAGTGGCTTGCTCGGGGTCACACACAGCGAGTCAGTGGCTGATCTGGGATTGGGCCGGCAACCTCCTGGTAACAAGTCTCTTTCTTTAACCACTGGACCACCAAGCCTGCCAGTTACATCCAGACACAGCTGGTATAGAAAATAGAAAGTGGAGCAGTCTGCTTGCCTGACAGAGTGCAGGGCAAACACTGATAAGTTATACTTTTAATAATACAGTTCAACCTTTCTTGTTTCAATTATTCAAGGGGTCTTGTTATAGGGATAGCCTGACTTTAAACAATCTCTCCAGCTGTTTGTTGGCCATACTGTACATCTGGGCAGCTGTTAATCCCTCCTTAAGTATTCTCATTGGGTGTCACTGCAACAGTAATTAATATGGATGTAGTTCACTTGGTTGAAGGCACTCAACCTAGGGCTTTGGGCCTCACAATGCACCCAGGCATGTGATAAGATATGTCTTACAGGACACCCTGTCATGGGTTATTGCTTTCATAACACATACTATTATTATTACCATTTTCAAAACTCAGCAAATTCATTACAAGCAAATGACAATGAAATTAACTTCAAGTCTTGAAGTCACAAAAATCAAGAAACACCATACCACTCATTACTCAGTTGCATCCACAGCAGAGATACAGAGAAGTAATGGGCAGGGTAGCATTCGGTGATCAGGAGAGCAGTGATTTTTGAAATCTTTAGCAACACAAAGAAAAGTTCAACTGAGAAATAATGCATCAGGTATCCCTATCAAGGATGTAAATAACACATAACAGGTATCGGTACAATTAAGTTGGTCACATGACCTACATCCACGGCATGTAGAATATATCATATAAATGCCTATGCAAAGTTTAACCAAACAAAGTTTCCAAGAAAGAGCCTTCAATAGCTCAGCCTACGAGATGTCAAAACTGTGAAAAAGTATATTAAAGTGAGCTACATTAAAATTATAGGGAAGCAGTTGCCACAATAAAAGTCAATGCAAAGATTAATCAAAACGTGGCAAACGGTTCCTAAAATACAGCCTTCACTTCCTCTGCTCCCCTTATCATCGAATGGTATTCTGCCCATCACATCTCAGAATATATGTTAAAAGTCTAACCTGGATGCTGCTGAGTTATGGGTGGAATTTCCTGAATTTTGTGTCTTCCAGCTACACAGTTAAAGTTAATTTAACTGCTTTTTTTTTACATATAGTGCAATTGAGTAATGTTTTGGTGATAACTTGATTGCAAGACCTCAGAAGTGTTTCTCTTCTTGCAGAGTTGCATTGGGGTACAGTTGATGTCTGAGAAAGGGTGCTGTGTCCTTGTTTCATTTTGTTTTGGTTTTCTTTTTTAATTTTGTTTAATGTATGGATTTTTAATTCTTGTCTCATCAGCTTTGTTATTAAATATCATTACTGATCCAGCACTTTCCCTTCTTTAACACATTCCATGCTAACGGTTTGATTGCATCTATCTTGTTGTACCCTATGTACTGTAATTTATACTCATACTAGATTATTGCTCTTCAAGTATCCTGCTTTTTCATCTTTAAATCTCTGTGATTGTGTACGTGCTGCGGTATTGTGCATGTGACCACCACTAAATTAAAATAACTTACTATAATGTATTCTTGTTCAGAAGACTCCAATAAATAAAAAGGGTTGTGTAGTCACAACTATAACTAACCTCCTGTAAGCCTCCATTACAGTAATGCACCATATAATCAGAAACATCCACAGTCTTTGGTAGAAAATAAAAAAAATTTATTGCAGTTTTCAACTCTGTGTCCTTATATGTATAGTCAGCCCTTTATTTCCATTTCCCAAGTCCTAAAAATCCTTAGAAATCTTGATTTGTTCTTCAGAATTTAAATGTGAATGCACCCTCTTTGATAGTTATTCATTTTGTGTGATCACTGCTGCAATTTAAAATCTAATTATATTGTTTACTTTCTCTTCCATAATTGACTACTGTTTGCAAATACAGAAATATTTTCTCTTGTTCTCCTCCTCACTTTCTCTGTCTTCAACAACCTTGCTATTTCATAACTCCTGATCACTTTCTGTCAGCTGCCTGGACCTAATTTTCATTTAAAACACCCTGATGTTCAATCCACGTTCTCTCTATCTCATAGAGCTCATCAGCAATGCCAAAAACACCATGGATGCGGCTTTTCTGTACCTGAAGTCCCCGTCTGACGTTTGTTATCTGTCTCATGTTATTATGCTGCCCTTTTCAGACTCCTGTTTCATTATCATCATAAGTTCCCTCAGTTGCCAACAATACAAACATATATTGTTACAATCAGATCACGTTTCCAAAGTGCGTTTGTGTAAAGAATATGATAGCATTCCAACAGCAAAATAACATAGCTCCAAACTGGCTAGGTACAATGAACTAAAACATATCTCAGGTCATAAAGCCAATTTATTTTTAACAAATAAATAAACCTGTCATGTGTACAGAGGCTGTCAATGCACGTTGAAGAGAATATGTACAAATGTATTGAAGCATTTCACTGTAAAGTATTTAAATGTTTTAATTATTATGTTAAATAATTAAAACATTTTTTTATAATTTGTATTACCTACAGCGAACAATAATTTTAATTAATAACCAATAATAATTTAACATTAAAAAATCTTATCAGGCTTATCTGCATCTCATGTCTACAGTATTAACCCAGTTACAAACAAAACATTACTAACAATTAAAATCTTCAGCAATCAGCAAGCCTGAAAAGATATGAGCCTGCTTTTCAATAAAAGGCTGCTTTAGATAACAGATTTTGTAGATATGATATTTTAATATCGAATGTGCCATTAGCTCATTTTTCCAAAATTAGGTGATACAAGCCTTTTTATAGAACAATCACATTGGGACATCATATAACATTCAGCTGCAATGGATTCATGTATGACAAATCAGGAGGTATTTAGAATTAAACCGTTGCTAGTGGTGGTCGTGAGTATTCAGTTCATGCAGATGGGTGCTATTTTCCACTGTGATGTGATCATAAATCTCAATGTTTACGGTTGGCAGGAGGTTCCAGTAAGGAACTGAACTGAGGTAAGGGCAGTAACCCGTGGAACAGTAAGCAGCCCGCAAGATCAGCGCCCTGGACAGTAATCAGTCAGCTGTATTTTCAACCCAGAGCACCTGCCAGAACTAAACTGCTGCAGGGAACTGCTACTTGATAAAAGCAGGCCTTGATCAGGGGATTGCTGTCGGCTGGGATCATCAGGCAACAGCACCTATCTCATGGACACCCACTGCTCCAGAGAGAGAAAAGGTAAAGAAACATGTCTAGTCATGTAATGGCAGGCCCGCCCCATCACAGGCTTTAATTGGTAAAGTCACAAGTCAATCAAATTTACTTACAATGTACTGTAAAATGGCAGCTAATTCAACCAAAACAAAAGCAAATAATGAGAGCTGCGTAACCAAGAGTTGGATAGGAATTTACTTTCTTGCAAAATAAAATGCATGTGGTTTTATCTGTTGTGGTAGATAGTGGCATTTTGTTATATATAGTTTAAGAACTAATTTTCCTTCATTAGAGAAATATGTTTACATTCAAAATCTCCACCCATATAGTAGCAAGGGAGAATGAATTCAATTGAATTCAGTGCCACACACTTGTAAATCCATATACAATTATCAGACTTACGAGTAAATTAAAACATTCAAGGTTGATGCAAAGGAAATAGTTACATTTTAAAGTAGAGTAAAAAATCATATATTTTTGCATTTCTCCAGGAGGACATACCTGGTATATGCAGTCAAGTGGTTAATTGAAGGAAATTCTTTCAACACCTTAATATGGGGGTGGGGGGTCCAGCCCTATGCATGAAATCATTTTAATGAATACATTAAAGTAAGGCAAACGATGTTTGTTGGAAAAACACAGAGCAAAGATAAACAAAGGAGGCTCTGTTGTTTAATAAAGATTTGCAAAATGTTCAGTCAGAAAAAAAAGATGACTAGAAACAAAAATGTTTTCATTATTGATAGTAGTATCTTACACAGAAGGTTCATCAGACTTCTACCCCTTGCATTATCAGTATCCATTAATGTCACTGTCAGAAACATTAGCTTTAATACATTGTTTTACTATTTGATATAATTAATGTACACTGTGTTATGCAGAATGTACTGCCACAGGCATACCAAAGTTTAGAGACTGTCTATTGGCAGGGACCATTGAGTTTTGGAATTTTCATAATGCAAGTGTTCTAATTTGGGGGGTGTTAATTTGAATGAAGAGTGCATGCCCCGGTTACCTTTTTAACCCTTTGCAAACAAATTTATTTTACCATTTTCAGGTCTGCCTGACATGACGTGACTGCACAGCTTGTATCAGTGCAAATATCAACCTAAAGTTTACAGTATTATACTGTAGGGTGTGGTAACATTAGTATGTATTATACTTAATCAGACAATTCAACTTTTATAATTATTCGAATTACACGGTTTATTGAATACTGAAATATTATTCTTAACAGATGATAGTCCATACATGATTCCACTTGTTTACATTCATACATTATTCAAGATACAGAAACATCACAATTATTGCAACCCATTCTTGTATTCAAATAACGGTATTCACCTTAGTTGCAGTTAGATTAAGAGTGCATAGGGGAAAAAAAGCTAGAAGGGCTATATCTGTATCCATTGTGCTGCTTTCCACAGTACAGAACGGATATCCCTATTAAAACACTGTTACAGAATTACAGAGGCGCAGTAGTGCCTCGATAGATAAGTTGCATCAAAGCTCCCATTATAAAGAAAAAACTTAAAATCTGAATAACTCTGGTTTAAAAGCAGTTCTAAGTATAAAATGTGTTGTACAGGAGTCACCCAGATAGTCTGTGAAATTGGAATAGGGCTTAACGCTCCATTGTGTACTTTGAGTTCAATGGGGTGGACACAAATGTGTTAAATTCCTGTTTTTTCAGCCACCCATATCTAAAGAACTGCAAGGTGTATTAACATAGTGTTTTGCCTTTTGTCAATCCAACGTGAAAAAATATAATTAAAATAGATATTAAAGGTTTAGCCCTTTGCAGCCGACTATAATTTAATTTTCTTCAAATTAGCATAAAAGCTTTCGGCAGATTTCAGACAATTAGCCAAAACACAGTTTGATGGAGCTAACTATAAATCAGGAGATTGGACCTAATTTTATATTTATATAGAGCTCTGGAAAAAATTAAGAGACCACTGCAAAATTATGAAATTCTCTGGTTCTACTATTTATAGGTATGTGTTTGGGTAAAATGAACATTTTTGTTTTATTCTAGAAACTACTGACAACATTTCTCCCAAATTCCAAATTAAAATATTGTCATTTAGAGCATTTATTTGCAGAAAATGACAACTGGTCAAAATAACAAAAAAGATGCAGTGTTGTCAGACCTCGAATAATGCAAAGAAAATAAGTTCATATTCATTTTTAAACAACACAACACTAATGTTTTAAGTTAGGAAGAGTTCAGAAATCAATATTTGGTGGAATAACCCTGATTTTCAAGCACAGCAGGACAATGCTCCATGCCACACAACCAGGTCAATCAAGGTGTGGATGGAGGACCACCAGATCAAGACCCTGTCATGGCCAGCCCAATCTCCAGACCTGATCCCATTGAAAACCTCTGGAATGTGATCAAGAGGAAGATGGATGGTCACAAGCCATCAAACAAAGCCGAGCTGCTTGAATTTTTGCGCCAGGAGTGGCATAAAGTCACCCAACATCAGTGTGAAAGACTGGTGGAGAGCATGCCAAGACGCATGAAAGCTGTGCTTGAAAATCAGGGTTATTCCACCAAATATTGATTTCTGAACTCTTCCTAAGTTAAAACGTTAGTATTGTGTTGTTTAAAAATGAATATGAACTTATTTTCTTTGCATTATTCGAGGTCTGACAACACTGCATCTTTTTTGTTATTTTGACCAGTTGTCATTTTCTGCAAATAAATGCTCTAAATGACAATATTTTTATTTGGAATTTGGGAGAAATGTTGTCACTTTCATGCTTTTTGGCAAACTCCAGACGTGCTTTCAGATGGTACTTTTTGAGTAATAGCTTCTTTCTTGCCACCCTCCCGTACAGGCCACTGTTATGCAGAGCTCTTGATATGGTTGACTGGTGCACCATTACTCCTCTCCCAGACACGGAACTCTGTAGCTCCTTCAAAGTGATTGTTGGCCTCTCTGTGGCGATGTGGGAAAAGGTTTTGTGGTCAAATGAGACCAAGATAGAGCTTTTTGGCCAAAACTCAAAGTGCTATGTGTGGCGCAAACCTAACACTGCCCATGCCTCAAGACACACCATCCCTACAGTGAAGTATGGTGGTGGCAGCATCATGCTGTGGGGCTGCTTTTCATCAGCAGGGACTGGGCATCTTGTTACAATTGAAGGAAGAATGGATGGAGCAAAATACAGGAAAATACTGCAAGAGAATCTGCTTCAGTCCGCTAAAAAACTGAAGCTTGGGAGGAAATTTACCTTTCAGCAGGACAATGATCCCAAGCACAAGGCCAAAGCAACATTGGAGTGGCTCAAGAACAAAAAGGTGAATGTCCTACAGTGGCCCAGTCAAAGTCCTGATCTCAATCCCATTGAGAATCTGTGGCACTATTTGAAAATTGCGGTCCACAAGCATCGTCCAACCAACCTGAACAACCTGGAGCAAATCTGCCAAGAAGAATGGGCCAAAATCACTCTGACACTGTGTGCAAAGCTGGTACATACTTACCCCAAAAGACTTAAAGCTGTTATTGCAGCAAAAGGTGGCTCTACCAAATATTAATGTGTGGGGGTTGAATACTTATGCAAGCAAGATATTTCAGTTTTTTATTTTTCTTAAAAATATTTCCCAACATAAAACCAATGTCACCTTACAATAATTGATTTTGAGTTTAAGTGTTTTAAAATAAAATATCGAACAGAACAAAATTTCAATGTACCATTTGTAATTCAGTAATATGAGAGAATTGGTCAGGGGTCTGAATACTTTTGCAAGGCACTGTATATATATATATATATATATATATATATATATATATATATATATATATATATATATATATGTGTGTGTGTGTGTGAATTTCATACAAATCTCTATATTTTACAGCAGTTAATGAAGCCATGTTCCAAATTACAGTTCACAGATAAAGCCTAAATAATCTCTATATTGCAAAAAGGCTGGAAGTATGTATTAGAAAAATTAATGAATGTTTAAGAATATTAGGAAATACTGAAATCACAGATTCAAAAATTGTTCAACCAATGTAAATATTTCTAAATCCTGCATTTACAAATGGTGCTATGGCAATAAAGACCATAGTTGTCCTCATCAAGATCACAGCAAAGGTAATCTGTGGGGCTATTGTTTTCTTAAAGGGAATGTCAGTTGCTCGTGATTTGCTAGTCCCTTTTTCCTCTCACTTCTTCTTCATTGGTCAGCATTAACATTACTCTGCCATCCCCCAGCTCAAACTTGTCCCTTTATGTTTATGTTTTACTATATTTCATTAAAATCGTGCCCAACCTGTATACATAAATATTATTGCATGCCACCAAACCAATCAGTTACTAATAAGCCAATACCTCCTCATTTTTTATAATCCTGTGTTATTGTGTACAGATAAATGCATGTCCTTCCTTGAGTCAGATGATTCAGAACCATCTTTAACTGTAATCTATTTAGTAAATAAAAAAGATTTTGAGTGTCCGATATTAAATATTTCCTTGTTTGTATTGATCTCACTGCCAGTGTTGCAAAGCAATCTTCATTAAGCTGCTATGATTGCATTTTCTCAGAGGGTAAATGATGGCAATGAGTGCTTATGAATAAACACCTGCTGAGAATCATTATGCAGTGATGAAGAAACCACAAATGTCTGGAAACGCCACACTAAATATGTAAAAACTAATGATGAGATGCAGTCTCACCTCCCAATAGTCATAATACAAAAAAAGATAAAATATGGAAATAGCAAAAAATGATAATTTTAATTGAAGTGGTCTGCATTAAATCTAAAATATGCAAAACATTTTCACATGCAATAATTCCACCAACTAAACATTATGATATGAATCCTCTAATTAATTCCCAGATCATCTAAAAGTGATCTGATGGTGCATGTATTCAGTTATGACATGAGAATTTAAACTCTGTATTTAAACTCTTACAGAAAACCTTGTAGTGTTTACAACAAATGCACAACTTACCATTGCTATCCCCTGTGCTCTATTCATTACTGAAATATATTTTTCAACATATTTGTCTTCAATTTATATTAAATAACATACTTTACATGCACCTGTGTTTGTAAAAGTCTGTGCTAACAGTACATGCTACAATGAATTGTGGGTTAGAATGTCATCAGTAAAAATAAGTTATATCCTATCATTGGATAAAAAAAGGAGGTGTGATGAATTAAGTCATTTTTCACAGCCTTTGGGCATTTCTATGTACGGTAATAAAAAATAAAACCCCTAAGTACCTTGTCTAATAGCCTGTGCTGTGTAACTGAGGTGTTTGCACTGTGAATTGTCTAACAGTGAGTAACAGTAGTTAGGCAAAAAAGGCCAACAAAATGCTTGGATATACAGTGAAAAGTGTTGAATTTAAATCAAGGGAAGTAATGTTAAAACTGTACAATGCATTAGTAAGACCTCAGCTAGAATATTGTGTTCAGTTCTGGTCACCTCACTATAAAAAGGATATTGCTGCTCTAGAAAGAGTGCAAAGAAGAATGACCAGAATTATTCAGGGTTTAAAAGGCATGTCATATGCAGACAGGCTAAAATAATTGAATCTGTTCAGTCTTGAACAAAGAAGACTACACAGCGACCTAACTCAAGCATTACAAATTCTAAAAGATATTGACAATGTCGGCCCAAGGGACTTTTTCGACCTGAAAAAAGAAACAAGGACCAGGGGTCACAAATGGAGATTAGACAAAACAGGGTCATTCAGTCACTTTTTTACACAGAGAATTGTGAGAGCTGGAACCAGATCCCCAGTAATGTTGTTGAAGCTGACAACCCTGGGATCCTTCAAGAAGCTGCTTGATGAGATTCTGGGATCAATATGCTCCACTCATTTGTAAACTTTTTTATGCTCTTATGTTCTTAAGTATTCAATAGTGATCAACAAGGCTTATCACAGTCAATCACCGTTTACAAAATAATAACTTAATTTATTTCCCAACTACTGAAGAAGAGCAGCAACTAATCCAGATCCATCTTCGAAGTAGCTGGTATGCCAAAAACCCTTGGTGCATTTGACTACACTCATGTGGCCTTTTTGACCAAACTAATGTTAATGTTTACTATTGAAACAGGAACAGGCTAATGTGCAAATGATCAATGCTACAGAAAAATAAATTATCAACGTTTTAGCAAACTATACCATCCACATGCTTTCTATCTGAAATACAATTCATTGCATTTGTAAATTTGCATATTGTATACATTGAATATTGTATAAGTGCTTGTCAAGAATAATAATAATAATAAAAACAACTTTTAATGACACTGTTTTCCACAAGCAACAGTTTAGTCATTTATACAGTTTTCTGGTAAAATTGCTTTTATTCCCTCAAAAATGTAATGAATAAATATCAAAGGCTGCTAAGCACATTCTGCACTTATACAATATTATTTATTAGAATTTATGGGAAGGATGAACAAAGGTGATGGATTGTGCCAAACATTCTGATCTTCAGCATTCAAAATTATATATACCTTGTCGCCAAATCTTGTGCAAAGACATATTCTTGCACAGCCTCATTTCTGGTATCACCAGTATTCCACTTTTACTAACTGCTCTATATTTTGCTAAAATGTCCTCCTCATATCTCAGAACACCAATTGCACATTGTGTGAAAACATATATTCTGGATCTGCCAGGTGTCTGTGACCTGATTGTGGGTTGTGACCCAATGTTGAGAAATACTACCTGAAAGCCTAACAGTTGTGAACAGTAGTCTAACCAGCACAGCCTGTAACTCCTTTGCCTTTTATTAAGTACATACCCTGATTTATTTGAAAATATATAGCTGGCTATTAACCCTGAGTAAAGAATGTTATGAAAACCTTATAATAAACTAAAGGGCCCAATTTTGGTAACAGTTTAAAACTAACAATAGCAAAATGTCTTCTTTTTAGGTTTTTTTTCTGAAGCACACACTTGTGCATCTTCTTCAAAATCGCTGTTTTGTGTGTAAGCAAAACATGTGTGGTGTACCACTGGCTAGATTTCTTTTATGGGACACATTTACATAGATAAAGCATATTTTAAAGAATAAAATAAGTGTGACCTCTATCTTCAGATTTTGAAGGACTGTCAAATTTCTAATGTTAATACTGCTGAGAGTTTGCATTCTGTGCATGCGTTTTCAGATGTTGTAAACCAAAATAAACGCAAAATATTAATTCTATTTAATTGTCTGAGTGCAAACTAACAAAAATGTAAAGCATGACAACTTTAAACTACTGTAGTACAGCATTAAATACTTAATTTTATTATAATGCTTCTTTAAAAATAAAAATATAAAAATAGCAGAGTGTAACAGGGGTGTTGTGTTACAAGCGTGGGTATGCGCTTATTGATGGGAGACACACAAGAGGTTGCACTGTAAAATCCATTCAATAAAGTACTATTCGCACAGGACTAAAATAGACTAGATTTTCAGTTGACTTGGAAATTTTTACTGACATCAGTGAAATGTAGTCTTGTGTGAATCGTCCATTTCGTTTTACCGCAGATCATTTTTCCAGCTGTCCTCTGCTTGTTCTACAGGGCATCAAGACCTCCTGTAAAATTTCAAACTCAATCATCATTTGTGGTCCCATGTGAATCGACCATGTCAGTGCTATATTTGAATTAATATGCAATATTTCCAGATTATTCACCTCAATGCTTTTAGTAGAAGAAAATAGTGATGATGCTTTCAGTGATGCATTTGAAAATATGTTTAGATGTAAACAAACATTTATTTGATGGTGACAAGATACTATTCAAAAAAGAAGAAAAATTGAAAGACGATCGACTTGGTCGCAACTTGTGATACGATCTTCACTGCACTAGGTAAGTTTTGAAATTTATTTTTATTTTTAATGTCATTTTTTTCTGTAAATTATGTTTGTTTAGGGAAAAGGAAAGCCAATTTAGATTTAAACTTTAGTTAATTGTACACATAAAAGTAAAGATTATTATTATTATTATTATTATTATTATTATTATTATTATTATTATTTTATTTATTTGGTTACACCTTTATCAAAGGCCATTCAATGAATATGTACATCATTAAATTTTGCATGAGTTTTACATCTAGTTCATTATTCACAGCTCACGTGCAAAAGTGCCTCCTCTGGCCAGAATTTTGAATTTAAGTAAAAATGTAATGACTTGAAGAAAACTAGTCCACATCTGGGCGATTTTTGACATCCTCTGCTTTTGGCCAGCTCTGAGGACCCCCTGTTTTTTAGTTCCAAGCAAACAGTACTTTAGTCAATTTTCTAGGCATTTTTGTGGGGCCCTTAAAACGGGGGAGCGACTAATACGCCTGTGCAACATGTGCACCGGTGTATCTAATATCAAACTACTGTCCCGGTGCCACAGTGGGATTACTACAGCCATAGTTATGTCTCACACAAATTTAACTGTCAACAGGATCTACAGTACCAAGAAAAGGTATTTGCTCCCTGTCGGATTTTCTGCATTTTTGCATATTTTTGACATTGAATGTTATCAGATCTTCAACCAAAATCTAATATTAGATAAAAGCAACCCTGAGTGAACAAATAACACAATTTTTTAATACTTATTTTATTTGTTTATTAAAGTTATGCAACACCCAGTGCCCTCATGTGAAAAAAGTAATTTCCCCCTTAGAATCAATAACTGGTTACGCCACCTTTAGCAGCAACAACTGCAACCAAACACTTCCTGTAGTTACTGATCAGTCTCTTACAGCGCCATGGAGGAATTCTGGCCCACTCCTTCATGCAGAACTGCTTCAACTTTGTGACATTTGTAGGTTTTCGAGCATAAACTGCTTGTTCCAGGTCCTGCCACAACATTTCAGTGGGGTTTAGGTCTGGACTTTGACAAGGCCATTCCAAAACTAAAAATGTCTTGTTCTTCAACCATTCTGATGTAGACTTACCTAGCTGCGCTTCAGCTTCAGCTCAAGGATGGATGCACTGACATTCTTCTGTAGAATTATCTGATACAGAACAGCATTCATGGTTCCTTCAATAATGGCAAGTCGTTCAGGTCCTGATGCAGCAAAGCATCCTCAAATCATGACTCTACCACCACCATGCTTGACCACTGGTATGAGGTTCTTACTGTGGGATGCAGTGTTTGGTTTTCGCCAGACAAAACGGGGCCCATGTTGGCCAAAAAGTTCCACTTTTGACTCATCTTCAATAGAACATTGTTCCAGAACTCTTGAGGATCATCCAGGTGCTTTCATTTTTGATCTTGTGAGCCATTTTTGCCCAGTGTCTTTCTGATGGTGGAGTCATGAACACTGACCTTAGCCGAGATGAGAGAGGCCTGCAGATCCCTGGATGTTATTCTAGGGTTCTTTGTGACTTCCTGGATGATTTTATGCCTTGCTCTTGGAGAGATTTTGGCAGGACGGCCACTCCTGGGAAGATTCACTACTGTCCCAAACTTTCTCCATTTGGACAATATGGCTCTGACTGTGGTTTGGTGAAGCCCCAGAGCCTTAGAAATGGCTTTGTAACCCTTTCCAGACTGATAGGCATCAACAACTTTTTTTCAGGAGGTCTTCAGGAATTTCTTTTAATTGTGGCATGATGTGCCTCTAGAACCTGTGTGCTGACAACTTCACTCTGATGGTAAGGGCCAAAGTTAGTCAGATTTATATTGGGCAGGACTGGCCCAAATCAGGCCTGATTGTTAACCAAAGTATTCAAACAGCTGACCCTAATTATCCCTTTAATTGGGTTGAGTTAACTAGGGGGGGGCAATAACTTTTTCACACCTGAAGATTGCATGTTTGATTACCTTGCACACCAAACAAATGAAAGAAGTACCAACCTTTGGTGCCATTTTTTTCTCTTAGACTCCCTTTATGTACTACTACAGCCCACAAAAAAGATCTGACCAAATTCAGTGTGAAACATGTGCAAAAATATAGAAAATCAGACAGGAAGCAAATACTTTTTTCAAAAGTACCCGTGTCATTCAAGTCATGTTCTTCTTTGTTCTTTGTAATGTTGTTGAAGCTGACACCCTGGGATCCTTCAAGAAGCTGCTTGATGAGATTCTGGGATCAATAAGCTACTAAAAACCAAACGAGCAAGATGGGCCGAATGGCCTCCTCTCGTTTGTAAACTTTCTTATGTTCTTATGTTCTTACTCTCAGCACGCTTAGGGTGGATTGTGTACATCGAGATTCAGCCAGGATTGGACTGAATCTCAGATTGAATCCTGGGTTGACATATTTTTTCCGTTGCTTACAACAAGATTGCCGGTTTTAACTTGTAGACTAATTCAGGATGTAAGATTGGTTAGACATCGTATTGTTCGCAATCGTAGCAATCCATTTGCTGATTTAATGATGAAAGTTTTCTATAGAGATTCTGTATGAGAAATGAAAGCATAATCAGTCTGGTGGTGATTGTCAGATATAGCGGAAAAAAAGCCTTTCTTCCGCCTCTCATTCAAGTGCTAATAACAATGAGGTTTTATGCCACAGGGTCGTTTCAAAAAGTAATCGGTGACTTGTTTCTTGTCAATGCGTCAACTGTGTGCAGACTAATTCACCACATCACTGAAGCTGTTGCAAGTTTACAAGAGCAATACATAACATTTCCAATGAAACAAAATAGTTTTTTGCTAAAGCAGCATTTCCTACTATGGTAGGTGCTATGGAATGCACCCATAGTCTTGTATCTCACAAAGTGCTTTGTGATGGTGGTCCACTATGAAAGGCGCTATATAAAAATTAAAATATTATTATTATTATGTGCCAATAATATCACCAATCGAACCGAAAAGTTTTTTTTTTTTTTCAATCAATGTACAAATGATCAGTGATTCAGATGTCACAGGCAACTTTGGAATATACTTCCTGTGCTATAAGAAACTACATCCTTTTGCATGGAAGGTATCTGTAGCTTTGATGTCCGGTTCCTCATTTGGTTCCAGATTCAGTTACTATGAATTTACCCGCTGAAGATACAGATGAAGGAATGGGCTGGAAACCTATAGATATGGAAAATAGTGAGTTCTGGCCCACACCTGTGTTTTGATGAAGGGAATCCCTCTTAAGGTTTCCCTTTGTGAGCAATGTGAAATGCCTATCAATCCAGTACTGTTGTTACTAGTGAAAGAATGACTCTGAATAGAGGAACTAGAAGCAAGTCTCTGGTAAACTGTGGATGTGACATATGAAGGGGTGAGTTATCAATGATAGGGCCAAAACTCTGCCCTGCTTATAGTCATATTGTTAAGCATTGTCGAATGCTATTTCAATGTGATGGCCCTGAAGGAGTGTCATTCTTGCATCTGAATATTGGTCCGGATCATGTAAGACGAGTCGAATGTGTGGGGTGTGAAACTGATCATACTGTAAGATGGGCACATTTGGGTAAGCTGGAATGTAAAGAAGGTATCCCTGCTAGGCGTCTCCCGATATCTTGCAGGTATCAAGTATAGGCTATTGTCCCTCATAGCTGTGATGTGAAGAGATTGCTAGCTCGTCTTATCGTGGCCTTCACAGAACCACTCAGAGCTGAACGACAAAGAGAAGTTAAATCTTGCTGGAACAGGGCTGACTTGCTTGACGTAAACGGAAGAATCTAAAATTGTTTAAGTACCCTACTTATACATGTATTATGACATCTTATTTGTGCTAGTTTACAATAATCTAATATGATATACCCTGTTATTAGTCTACTGTAGGAGTCTCTCTTATCAAGAGGTAGGATCTCTGAAATAAACGTGGTTCCTCTTTGGCATTCTGATCCAGTGAAGCAAGAGAAAGCAAACTCTGTGAAAATAGTTAATAAGTCTAGGGACAGTTGGAATTTAATGAAAGTAAATAGTGGTTTGTTATGTTACTGTAAAGAAAGAACAATAAGAAGTTTATTAGAAGAAAGATTATACGAATTGAAAACTAACAGAATATAGTGCAGCAATTAATTAAAACTTCAGTCAAAGCATAATGGTACCAGTCTGGGTCAAGCATATGGTAGGCTTGCCAAAGAAAAGGTAATTAATCTTGGTAACCTTTTCTTGCTTACTTGCAGTACCAGGCAGGGGTAATTGAAGGAAATAACTTTTTGGCAACGAATGCGAGTTGTAATTTTCCCGGGGGAGGGGGGGTGGGGGGTGAAATCCAAGGTTTCTTTAATGAGTGATCTTTTACATAATAAGAAATACCTCCTGGTATAGGAAAGTCAGTGGTGACCTATATATGGCTTCATTAAATCATATAAATTAATGAAGACCTGGTAAAAAAAAAAAGTGAGGGGGAGCAATAGCATAGGACCATGTTATGCCATATGTCTGAGAAAAATGCTTACAGAAGAGTCTTCTATTAATGATGAATGACCTCGACAGAGAAGCAGGTGGTTCAGAACTTGCCTCAACATGATTTTTGTAAAAACAGAGAGAGGTCAAGTTTAGTTTAAAGCATTGGATAGCTAAAATGGGACTGTTATATTTTGACTATGTTCTTGATGGTCTGGATTTAAGTGAAAATAATTGGATATATAATTGCATACTTAGAAGTTTGCTATGAACCTTCTACCAGCCTCTATCCAATATGTTTTAGTTAATTGTTAAACCACATCTATACATGTAATAAAGCCAACCTACTAAGGAGGATGTCTTTTGATGTTAAAAGGGAAATATATTTTTAACCCAGGTTGGAATAACTAAACCAAAGTAGGTGTTATATTAAACACATCTTTCTATGTGTATGCTTTATATACTTACACTGTATTTATGTCCAGACTGTGTTCAGGAGCTCCCTGGTACAAAAAAAAAAATAACATCAGTTCAGAAGTTGTGAGAAGTTCACAGATGTAGGAGTGGTGGACTAGGGGATGATCGCTAATTAATCTTCTAGAAGGAATTATCGGGTGTTTTGAAAAGGTTATTCACTTGAAGGACAGGAGCTGTTAAGGCAGATGTTTGAGATTTAATTAAGACTTCTGACTTAAGAAGCGAAGCAAAAACTCTATAAAAGCCAAGGTAAAACCCCAGTCAAGTATCACTCGATTTGCTATAAGTTGTGTGGTCCATACTCTGAAGATTCCTGATCGAGCTGATTGCTGTTGGGGTCGTGTTCACAGGTCTTTGCTTTGAATACAGTTCCTGTACTTACATTATATTCTACACTTCATATATATATATATATATATATATATATATATATATATATATATATATATAGGGTAATAATAGGAAGGTAAGAACTATATTTGAATTTAATATCTCTTTTATATCAATGCATTGCTATAAGGTCTATGATTTATGTTTTAATCTAAGAGAATGATATATTGGATGCTGTAGAATTTAGCAGTGGCCGTTTTTAGCTTTATGCATGCATAGCTTAAGGACAAAACATGTTATAACCATAAATGTATTGAAGTAATTAATGCTATTATACCTGTTAAGGCACTGGACCTCCCAGATTGCCTGTCAGTTGGAATTCAACATAGCCTGTTACTACTCAATCCATTTTTAAGCAGTACTGATGCTGCTCTGATTAGTTAAAACTCCATATCGAATGAGTCTTTGATTTTCTTGATGGTTTAAGAGCCATCTGGATATGTTGCAAGCCCAGTGCACAAACAATCCACTTACAGGAGTCCAAAACATCTCTATGTCCTCCTAAACGTGTTTCTATGGGCTCCTAAACATCTCCCGAGTTAACAGTATATATATATATATATATATATATATATATATATATATATAGATATATATATATATATACAAAAGTCAGTGGGTGAATGTGACACAGAGCTAAATATTACCAACTAATTGCTCGATAGCCTGGATCTACATATGATTCTCTAATATTTGAAAACAGTTTTATTTGTGCAATGTTTGAAAGCAGTGAGATTGAAGGTATATTGTTAGTTGACAATGGCTACCCCTGTAGGCAGTTTTTAATGACTCCAATATTAAACCCTGGAACTGGTCCCAAAAGACATTTCAACAAGGCTAATGCACAGACTAGAAATGTAATTGAATGGACATTTGGACTTCTTCAAAAATGAGGTTTCCATCTTTAACATTTCTTCGTGTTAAATTGGAAAGGTCACTTGTGATCATAGTGGCATGTGCAATTTTGCATAATTTCAGTAGACAAGCAGGGCTTTGTGATTTCAAAATAGATGTACCTCCTGATGAAACCATCCCACTGTCTCCTGTACATGAATGACATCAAGGTGGACAGGCGATGAGACAGAAGTTGGTGACACAGTTTTTCATTAATTACAATGGGAAAATAACTGATTTCAACAGGATGTAGTAGATTATTTTTAGGGGAAAGAACAGCTGACATACAGAAGATACAATACTATGGTGTTTCGAGTTCTTTGGGACAAAGATTAGACAGAGGCAGGGTTGAATTGAAAGGCTCAAGCCATTTATTTATTTACAACAATATAGAATGTGATAATAAAAACATAAAATAAGGGAAGAGAACCGGGAAGAACTATAGTGCAATAAAGGGTGAGGCACTATATATATATAATTATATATTATATATATATATATATATATATATATATATATATATATATATATAGTAAACTGGAGACTTGCCACACAGGCTTGCTCGGGTTCTTTTCCCTTCTTTAAACACAAAAATAAATAAAAACAAAACAAACACCTAGCTCTGTTTTGAGCACTAACTAACCACAACTGGAACCTAAACTATACAACAGGACAGCTAAGCTGTTTTAATACAATCATTTTAATTGCTTTATTTCCCGACGGTTTACTCCACTGTGGGAATTAAATTTTGTTGTAATCTGTCCCCAGGTATTTGCTAGTGACTTATCAAGATTTTTGCACATGGCTGATAGCTATGCCACTAACCTAGATTTAAGGGCTATGCACACCGGGAGCGAAGCAAACGACAGGAATACAACACGAGTACATACAAAAACTGTAGCTAGTCATGAAAAGAACATATTGTCTTCTTTTGCTCCTTTTGAGGAGACAAGACGAAATAAAATAAGACATCTAAAATAAGACATGAAGTAGTCTGGGCACACCACATGCTAAAAGAAAATACTTTTAACAGAGAATATTCATATGTGATCTGGTTTAACGTAATTTTTACAAAAATAATACATCTACACATTTCTTTGTAAGTACTGAGAATTAGTTTTATATACTTTTTTATTGATCTTCAGTTAAATCTTCAGTTAGTGCGTTAATGTGATTATTACTATTGGTCAACATTATTAAAACAAATAAGTGTCATTTTACAGAAATATGTGGCATTGCCTTGACTAAAATTAAGGTGAAATAAAGAGAGATAGACATACCATCAATTTCCAATTGTTCTGGTATTTCTTATCATATGGTGTCTTTCTTATATTTTTCGACTTTAATAATTAAATTCTCATTGACGTCCATTTCTCTTTTATTTCTGTGGTAATTTCTGCATAAATGAGACATGACAGTCTGACAGCCTTTCCTTTGACTCTGAGTCCGAGTAATGACGTGTTGTGTACAGAAACATACTGTAGAAGGCTCACTCAGACAAACCATCAGTTTGAGACAACAAGGCAATTCTACCTTTGGAGTAAGGGGGGAGTTTGTGTAGCAACTACAGGAATATAGAATGGCAATGTACACCTCATCATGGTGACCCCTCCAAAACGAAATAACACGCTTGGACAGTTGTATTGGATTTACCACAGTATCATGTATAAAGGGTTTCGCAGCCTCGCAAACAATAACAAACTTATGTACAAACGTGAGAATCCATTGCACCGCTGTGAGACTCTCAAAATTGTGAAAAACCATGAGTTTCATGGGTAAACCCTGAGACGACATCCATGTGAACCCATCCCTGGGATCCGTACCATTATTGGTTAGAAAGCCGAGTAGTAAACCTTTCATGTCTGCCATTCGTTGTAACTGCAATGCTATAATAATGCAGGTAACTTTGAGACTGGATCAATTAGGACAGTAAGAAAAAAAAGAAAATACTCATTTTGAAATTGCACTTTGTTGAATTTGCTGAAATACATGTTAATCACAGTGCTGAAAAAACAATACGTGACTAGAGATGAAACGATGTCAAACTTACAATGGCCAAAGAAAAACGAGTTAATAGGAGGAAAGTGTTTATGGCCTGATGTAGAAAATATTTTGTTTGAATGGAGTACTTTGAATTACTTTAATACATACTGTAACTTATTCTTCATATCAGTGCAATGAAGTGGTACACTTGTAAAGTGTGTGTATGTTTTTTTTTTTTTTTTTGTAACCAGCAAGCATTCAATATTTTTTAATTTAGCTGTGTTCTGGGATGTAAGAATAATTTTATATTCAAGTAATATGCTGGCTCTATGCTTTTGATTGTCAAAATGTAAACTCTTGTCTTTGCCACGTCTCACAAAATGCATTATTTTGATCAAACTGTATTTTATAGATTAAACAAGGCATTGCTGTAAGTAAAATATTTTTGAAATGCAAGTGCATAATTATTTTACAACCTGTAATCTTCAAAATGTAATGTAAGGCAAAAGTTTTGAAAATGTAAGACACAAATGCATACTATAGCCAGAGACATTTCCAAGGAAAATCATGGTAAGTGCACCAGTGTCCAGATGGTTCTGCGAGTACAGAAACTACAACCCAAAAGAATGGATAATATAGAAACATTAACTTTAATTTAACAATTGAATTTTGTGTACTTTTGTGGTAAGCAACTCTTCCTACTACTATTTCCATAAAGGCAATGTATTTATTTATTTTATTCAAAAAGCCAATTTGTTTACACCATATTATTTAACTGGTGTTATTATAGACAGCCTAGACTTTAATAACTGGGAATTCAAGTCGATGACTATATGTTCTGTCAAATATCTCTTCTTAACTGTGACTAGAGGTTTATGCTGGATGACCCCTGCTGATTTAGCACTAATTGTCTTGAGACATCTTGGAAGTTGGAACTTTAGGCATAACATGATCTCCCAAGCAACCAAGACAAAATTGTATATCAATATACATATATATATATATAATATATATATATATATATATATATATATATATATATATATATAATATAGTGTTATCTTAAGTATTAAATTTTTGATTGCAATGAACACATGTATACCTTTTTTTTTGTCAAGTAATTGTCATGATTTTGTGAAATCCCAGTATGTCTGTCTGTTTTTAAGCATTGCTCTCACAGAAAGTAATTGTCATGATTTTGTGTAATCCCAGTATGTCTATTCTGTTTTTAAGCATTTCTCACATAAAAAGAAAAAAAAACTTTTTCCAATAAACAGTTAAGAACATAAGAACATAAGAAAGTTTACAAACGAGAGGAGGCCATTCGGCCCATCTTGCTCGTTTGGTTGTTAGTAGCTTATTGATCCCAAAATCTCATCAAGCAGCTTCTTGAAGGATCCCAGGGTGTCAGCTTCAACAACATTACTGGGGAGTTGATTCCAGACCCTCACAATTCTCTGTGTAAAAAAGTGTCTCCTATTTTCTGTTCTGAATGCCCCTTTTTCTAAACTCCATTTGTGACCCCTGGTCCTTGTTTCTTTTTTCAGGCTGAAAAAGTCCCTTGGGTCGACACTGTCAATACCTTTTAGAATTTTGAATGCTTGAATTAGGTCGCCACGTAGTCTTCTTTGTTCAAGACTGAACAGATTCAATTCTTTTAGCCTGTCTGCATATGACATGCCTTTTAAACCCGGAATAATTCTGGTCGCTCTTCTTTGCACTCTTTCTAGAGCAGCAATATCTTTTTTATAGCGAGGTGACCAGAACTGCACACAATATTCAAGATGAGGTCTTACAAGTGCATTGTACAGTTTTAACATTACTTCCCTTGATTTAAATTCAACACTTTTCACAATGTATCCGAGCATCTTGTTAGCCTTTTTTATAGCTTCCCCACATTGCCTAGATGAAGACATTTCTGAGTCAACAAAAACTCCTAGGTCTTTTTCATAGATTCCTTCTCCAATTTCAATATCTCCCATATGATATTTATAATGTACATTTTTATTTCCTGCGTGCAGTACCTTACACTTTTCTCTATTAAATGTCATTTGCCATGTGTCTGCCCAGTTCTGAATCTTGTCTAGATCATTTTGAATGACCTTTGCTGCTGCAACAGTGTTTGCCACTCCTCCTACTTTTGTGTCGTCTGCAAATTTAACAAGTTTGCTTACTATACCAGAATCTAAATCATTAATGTAGATTAGGAATAGCAGAGGACCTAATACTGATCCCTGTGGTACACCGCTGGTTACCACACTCCATTCTGAGGTTTTTCCTCTAATCAGTACTTTCTGTTTTCTACATGTTAACCACTCCCTAATCCATGTACATGTGTTTCCCTGAATCCCAACTGCGTTCAGTTTGAGAATTAATCTTTTGTGCGGGACTTTGTCAAAAGCTTTCTGGAAATCTAAATAAACCATGTCATATGCTTTGCAATTATCCATTATCGATGTTGCATCCTCAAAAAAATCAAGCAAGTTAGTTAGGCACGATCTCCCTTTCCTAAAACCATGTTGACTGTCTCCCAGTACCCTGTTACCATATAGGTAATTTTCCATTTTGGATCTTATTATAGTTTCCATAAGTTTGCATATAATAGAAGTCAGGCTTACTGGTCTGTAGTTACCTGGTTCAGTTTTGTTTCCCTTTTTGTGGATCGGTATTACGTTTGCAATTTTCCAGTCTGTCGGTACCACCCCTGTGTCAAGAGACTGCTGCATGATCTTGGTTAGCGGTTTGTAAATTACTTCTTTCATTTCTTTGAGTACTACTGGGAGGATCTCATCCGGCCCAGGGGATTTGTTTATTTTAAGAGCTCCTAGTCCCTTTAACACTTCTGCCTCAGTTATGCTAAAGTTATTTAAAACTGGATAGGAACTGGATGACATGTGGGGCATGTTGTCAGTATCTTCCTTTGTAAAAACTTGTGAAAAGTAATCATTTAACATATTTGCTATTTTTTTTTTTCTTCCTCTACGATTTTGCCATTTGTATCTCTTAAACATTTAATCTCCTCTTTGAATGTTCTCTTGCTGTTGTAATATTGGAAAAACATTTTGGAATTGGTTTTAGCTCCCTTAGCAATGTTCATTTCTATTTCTCTCTTGGCCTTTCTAACTTCCTTTTTGACTTGCATTTGCAGTTCTGTGTACTCTTTCTGTGTACTTTCTTTTTGGTCCTTTTTTAATGCTCTGTAAAGTGCCTTTTTTCGCTGAATATTTTTTTTAATTGATCTATTAAACCATTTTGGCAATTTAGTTTTACATTTAGATTTGTCTACTTTAGGGATATAATTGTTTTGCGCCTCTAGTACTACATTTTTGAAGAACAACCATCCTTCTTCTGTGGGTGTTTTCTCTATTTTACTCCAATCTACTTCTGTTAGTCTCTGTTTCATGCCTTCATAGTTTGCTTTTCTAAAATTGTAAACCTTAGCTTTAGTCTTTACTTTTGGGGATTTAAAAAACACTTCAAATGAGACCATGTTGTGGTCTGAGTTTGCCAGTGGTTCTCTGACCTCTGTTTTAGTTATTCTATCTTCGTTATTTGAAAAGACTAAATCAAGGCATGCCTCCCCTCTAGTGGGTGCCTTCACAAATTGTGTTAGGAAGCAGTCATTTGTCATTTCCACCATTTCTATTTCATCCTTCGCGCTACCCACCGGGTTTTCCCATTTTATTTGGGGGAAGTTGAAATCCCCCATTAGTATGGCTTCTCCTTTGCTACACACATTTCTAATGTCATTGTATAACAGATTATTGTGCTCACCGTCTGAATCTGGCGGTCTATAGCATGCTCCTATTATTATGCCTTTTGAATTTTTGTCTGTTATTCTGACCCATATTGATTCGGTTTTATTTTCTTTGTCCAGGTTTAACACCTGGGCTTCAAGACTGTTTCTTATGTATAGCGCTACCCCTCCTCCTCTTCTGTCCTGCCTGTCTTTCCTATACAGTGTATACCCACAAATATTATATTCGTCCCCATCACTCTCAGACAACCACGTTTCTGTAACACCTATCACATCATAGTTACCTGTTAGTGCAGTAGCTTCAAGTTCTAGAATTTTGTTTCTGATACTTCTAGCATTTAGATAAATACATTTAATGGTTGTCTTACCTGAGTTGTTGTTCTTGTTTTGATGCGGTCTCCCTTCTGTTTTTTTGTTGATTTCTCCCCCCTTCCTTTCTAGTTTAAATGCTTCTGAACCTGCTCGAGGATCTTTTCTCCAAGTAGACTAGTTCCCTTGTTATTTAAATGCAGTCCATCCCGTCTATACAGATAGTCCTCGTTGTAGAAAGTGGTCCAATGATCAAGATAGGTGAAGCCTTCCCGTGTGCACCACGTCTTCAGCCATTGGTTTTGATTAATTATTTCCAGCTGTCCATATGGTCCTTTGCAAGGTGCGGGTAGTATACCAGAAAATACCACAGTTTTGGTTTTCTCTTTTAATTTCCTTCCTAGCTCTCTGAATTTGTTTTGCAGGGATTTTGGTCTGTCTCTTCCAATGTTGTTTGTACCGATGTGGACGACTACTACCGGGTCGTCTCCTGTTCGTTCTAGGAGCCTGTCCACGTTCTCAGTGATGTGCTTGACCGAGGCTCCCGGAAGGCAGCACACTGTTGTAGTAAGGGGGTCCAAACTGCGAACTGAACTTGCTGTGTTTCTCAATATGGAGTCCCCAACAATCATGACCTCCCTTCTTTTTGCTGTCTGGTCACCACTGTCAATGGGGTCCTGGATGTTGTTCCTTTCATTCTCTTGTTGTTGGTTCTGCTCATCAAAATTCTGAAGTGACTCAAATCTGTTGGTTGTTTTGATTTCTGGTGGTTGTGTTTGACGAAGTTTCTTTTTTTCCCTGCTTCTGCCTACCTGAACCCAGCTGTTCTGACCTTCTATCTCCCTGGTGGCTTTCAGTCTGTTAGGGGTGATGCAGACTTCCATGAATTGTGGGTGTGCCAGTTCCTCAAGATCCTGTTGCTGTCTCACTTCTTCCAGCTCCATTTCTAGCATACTTACTAGTTTATGCAAGTCCTGGATCGTGCGGCACTTTACGCACACTTGGTTTAGCTCCGCTGGGTTTTCTCGGATTTCCCACATCAAGCAGGTGTCACAGATTACTGGCTTGAAGACCATGTTGAGGGTTTTTTTTTTTGAAGTTTAGTTTCTTCTGCAGCTGTCAACCTGCTTTCAAACTGCTTCGAAACTGCTCTGTACTTTTCCACAGCTGTACTTCTCCCACTCGCTGTACCTCTCCCACTCGCTGTCGCTGGGAAGACTGCCTCGTTTAACTGCGTTGTTCTGCTGTGCTGTCGGCTCCTCCCCTGGCCCGTGTCTCAGAACGCCGCTGAATTTGAATCAGCTGCTCCGAGTTTCAGCTTGTTTGTTATCAGAAAAACACACGCGGCTGTGTTTCCCCAATGTCCTCTGTTTTCCGATTAAAGCAATTCAAGATGCAATTTCTCCTTTCTGCTTCGAAACTGCTCTGTACTTTTCCACGCTGTACTTCTCCCACTCGCTGTCGCTTCCACGCTTCTTAAGGCATAATACGCAGGCATGTATTATGAAAGACTTTTCCAGTGTTTTTGTCATCTTACAGCACTTCCTACCATACCCCAAGGTTGTTTTGACATTACTCTGGTAGAATCGGAGTTTGGTAGATAGTAAAATGTTCTCTATACCAAATCTTACTGAAAACTGCAAATACTTGTCTTGCTTTCTGTGTCATAGGACTGACATCAGTTTATATACCTCCTTTGTATGTGATTAATACTCTTCACACTGAATTCTCTCGGAGTTCGCTAATGTTACAGGATATCAAACATATGTCATATGCATCGCTGAGTTCATCCAAAATTGAGAACTTCGTCAAGTTGATGCCTTATAGGGAGTTTTTTAGATCTTCACTCAGAACCCAATCAATTGTTAGAAGAAAATAAGGAGAAGATAGCATGCATCAGTCCTACACTAGTAGAGATTTGTTTTTGCTCATGTGTCACACTGCGTTCAAAATCATCGTAAAAATCTTTGAGTATGTTAATCATCTTCTGTGATTCCATAAGCTTTTAGGATCCTCTACAAGCTTGCATGATGGATGCAGTCAAAGGCTTTTTCGGAGTCTATGAATTTGAGACACACTGGGGTCAAGCATTCAGTGGATTGCTCTATAATATTCCTAAGTAGTTATTCACTACAGGAGTGGTCTTGACGGAAGGTTGCTTGCTCTTTCCTCAGGATGGCATCCACATATGGTTGCAAACAGTTTAGGATTACACTGCAAAATACCTTGCTCACTACAGGCAAGAGTATACCTCTCCAGTTGTTGCAATTACTATTGTCACCCTTCTTAGGAATATTTGTTATTGTTATTAGTCCCTTTCTCTATGCCAGATCTAATACAGATACACTGGCAGTATTGTTTTTTAGGATCTTTGGAGGAATATTGTGAACTTCTTGATTTAGCTTTTTAGGGCAATTCAAACTTATTACAGTGATCTCATCTGTCGTTATTGGCAGTGAATATCTGAATTTGAAACTGTATGATGGATTTCATGGATTCTGTCTGTTTATAACTGCCTTGAAGTGTACCAAATTCTGTAGCATAGTTCCCGTCCAAACCTAGACAATTAAGTAAGACAATTCTTCCTGCATGCCCCAGGTGCATTGTGAGACACAATGCGCAGTAGATCCACCTGGTAAGTGAAATCACTGTATCCCTAGAACAGTAATCATGTTCTGCACCTTTATTGTTTATTCTTCCAAACATGATCTCTGCATCTCAACACTAGTTTAACTTCTCCAGAGTGCATCAGCTGAACCCAAACGGCCATGGAGGCAGTCATGCAGAACATCACTCACATCAGTCAACCTGAACAAAATTGCTCATTGCATCATAATACAGATTGATGTCTGCATTTACTGTAATGTAATTAGCTTTTATACTATATTCTTGTAAATCTGAATCTAGTTTATTTTTTTCATACATGGTTCTTTGGTTGTTAGGATCCAACATAACCTCTCTCTGCTTTCAGATGATGCAGCTTGGCTGAATATATAACTTCAGCCTGTGGCTTACATATGCTATTGCTGAGGCTCAACAGATTGAGATTTTTAGGTTTTAAAGAAAATAAATCCAAGGACATTGATTATCATTTTAATTTTATATGAGTCTATTTAATTTATGTTAGAGTTTACAAAAAAAAAAAAATCTAAGGGATGTAAAGTCCTTAACTGCCAAAAATGGCAAGATAAGTCAGTTTTTAAAGCAGTTGACCAAGAGTTATTTTGATCTTCAGATATGATGAGTCGCGTAGTAAGACAATTCTACTGCATTGTAATGTGATCTTGCAGAGCCAATTACAGCATTTAATTTATCCAAACCATTTAATACATAATAATGATGCCTGCATTCACTGTGCACAATTTTTGATTAATTCAGGACTAAGTGCTCCTGTGGAAGTGTAGCATTGCAGTCAAGACTCAGCAGGTTAAAAGCAGGAGGCAGGAGAGATTTCAGTTTTAAAGCGCTTTCTGTGCCCTTGTATTTAAACAAAGAAAGAAACAAAAGGTTTAAACAAAAATACAAATACAAAATTAGAATCCATGTAAAGCAAGCACAGAGAGCTATCAGCTCTTCTCAAAACTAACTGAGCCCCAGAAAAAATGGTCCTGACTCATTTTTTTTATTATACCTGCGGTTGGACTCAAATTGGCAATCAATCATCCAATTTCAGCCTGACAACATTCTACACATGGATTTTTCAAATTTTAACCCCACCCCTGCCAAACTTGCATACACAATAGATACAATGTTACTTACACAATAAAACACTCCAACACATACAATATATACATGCTTACATGTGAAGAGCATCCATCCTGCCACAGTTCCATTAATATCTACAAACTTAAATACATTTTAGCCCAAACCCCATGCCTCTTATGTAGGAAAAAAGTAAAATGTAGTGATTATTTATTGCAATTGGCAGATATGGGGCCATCTTCAATTGTTTTTACTGATGCCAATCAGCGTTCCCTCTCAGGCTAAAATGCACACATTTTTCACAATAACTAGCAACAACCTTCGCAACCTTTACTAACTTTCTCAAGTTATTATCAAAAATATCAACCTCAATCGAGACTCCAACATCTCGAGCTAAACCTCATTTTGAGCGCATTCTTGCAAAGCATTAACATAAGCATATTTGCATCTGTCTTGCAGCGGATTCTGATTTCCCTCTGTAGAAATGCACGTCACATACTTGCAGCTCTCTCTCAGGCACCAGGAACCTAGTACGTATAGCACAGAGTGGGCGAAGCAGGCATCTGCCGTGCCTATTTGGAGAGTGTTGCTTGGTGCTACTCATGAACTCATACAACTGAATACTAATCAATGAAGCACAATCTTTCTGCATTATTTATAGGTATAAATACATAAATAAAAATCACAATACTCACACTTTGATGTTTTTTGTTTTATTTCCCTTGTAAAAAAAACAACCATTTCAGAAATATTATCATCTTAATAATTTTGAAACTGGTAAAAATGTTGTTGTATTTAAATACAGTATTTTAATTAGCAGACAGAGGCAGAGGTATGATCAGAGAGCATCTCTTTATTTTGATAAACTGGAACATAACGGCAATGAACAAGATGAACAAGATGCCTCTGCAATGCCATAGTAACCTGAGCTTACGAAGTACGGCAAGCCACATAGAACACACCTATGTCGGACCAGGTCCAACATTACAATTTTCCCTTTTCAGTCCGATGTCAGACTGGGTCCGATATCATCAAAAAGGCATCAAGCACAGGTCTGTAGTCATTTTCTCTCCAAAAAAAACAGAGAAAACCTTTCAATGGCCGAGTGAGACTGATAGGAGCCGAATTAAGCCAAAAAAAGGGCATATCAGAGCAATACAGCTCCTGCACCACAGAGATAACACGGACACGAACAAAGGAGATAGCTGCTTCCGCATCCAGTTCTGAAAGAATATCACCAACATTTGCAGAGCTTTTTGAGATTGTAGTAATAAAATAGACTTGGATTGCATTATTGAGGAGTTTTGTGATAAAATGAGTGATCAGGAGAGGATTTATCAGTAGGCATGTCTATAAAGAGGTATATGAAAAATACATCGAACAAGGGTGGACCTTGGCTGGAGATGCAGTACTGATGTCTTTTTGCCATGCTCTGCCTTTTAAGCCTGTTTTACTGCGAAGAAAATTACTTTTAAAACAGTGCGAGTAAAATAAACAGTGTGTGTAAAAATAAATTAGACCTGACGAGACTGACAGGCGCTTAATATATGAAACGACTCCAGCACAATTTTACTAACTACACCTACTAAGGCTACTATGGGCTTTTTCTTTGATTACCTTGCAGGAACTAACAGAGCTAGTTCAACATTTGAGAGCTACTACATGCTCTCTTGATCCTATTCCTACAAAACTATTAAAAGATGTTCTTGGTGTTATTCATACCCACATTTTAAAAATTACAAATGGTTCGCTTTCCTCCGGTATAGTTCCCTCAGCACTTAAGCTCGCTGTGGTAAAGCCTATGCTTAAGAAACAATTTGAACCCTAAAGTCCTCAATAACTATGGGCCAAACTCCAACCTACCATTCTTAGAAAAGGTTCTAAAGAATTGTTGCTAGTCAATTACAAAAATGTCTAACTGTCAATGGTATATTCGAAAAGTTTCAGTCTGGTTTTCATGCTGCACATAGCACCGAGATGGCCCTTGTCAGAGTTGTGAATGATCTGCTGATAAACTCTGACTAAGGCTTTGCATCAGTTTTAATTCTTCTAGATCAAAGTGATCCCTGACCATTCCATCCTACTGAATCATCTTGAAAGTAGAGTAGGACTGTCTGGCCTTGACATATCCTGCTCCAAATCTTATCTTTCTGATAGGTTTCAGTTTGTCTCTATTGGGGAGGTAAAATCGGCATTATCGGAAGTTGTCTGTGATGTTCCACAGGGCTCCATTTAGGTCCCTTGTTGTTTTCATTATATATGCTACCATTAAACACAGAATGAACTTCCATTGCTATGCTGATGATACCCAGTTATATTTGTCCCTAAAGCCAGGAATTTCTTCTGCCTGGGTGTTATTAGTTACTTGCCTTACAGACATCAAGCACTGGATGTCACAGAATTTCTAAGAATGGAAAATCAGTAGCCCTAAAGATGGCTACAACTGAAGGCAGTACATACGTGTGGCGGAGTGTCCCACCCCTAGGTATATAAATATATATGTGTACTGTTTATATTATTATTTGTATACTTATGGGCGGAACACTCCTCCACAATACGCCAGTGTTTTATATAAAGTAATTCTATGCACGCCACCAGTAACCATGCAGTCTATATCTTTGATAACGACTTACAGGGCTGCATTTATGATAGGATCTCCTACAGGCTTCATAAAGGTAAATATACACTTTTTAAAAATTCTACATTTATTTTATATACTGTGTGTGTGTATGTGTATGTGTTTGTGTATATGTGTATTTTATATATATATATATATATATATATATATATATATATATATATATATATATATATATATAATATATATATATAATATAGAGGATGATTCACTATCAGTGCCACAGTAAATGTCTTGTTTAAATTTAAATCCAATTGTAAAATTGTTGATACTTGTTATGGAATATTTTTTAAAAATTGTATAATGCAACACAAATAATATATTAAAAGGATTAATGCATGGCCAAAGGTTTTTCACTGATTAATTTATCCTTTATCAGTCAAAATGACAAGTTGATCAGTATCTAAAAAGTTAAAGCTGGTGTATCCATGTCATTGTATTCTTTAGTAATTGTTTATTCTTACACTGATGCAAATTGTTAATTGATTTTAATGTATAATTTTGTGTTTGTATAAAGTAGGCTCAGCTTGAGATTTCCACTTATTAAAATAATAACATTGCTTTTTTTATACTTGTCTTAAACTTTTATGTTATTTTGGCAATAAATAAAATAACAGAGTAGCTTCAACATTGTTGCATGTACTGCATTTCTTTACCAATTTGATCAACTGCCCTCTGGGATCATAGCTTCCAACATATGAGTAGTTATTAGTTATTAGACAATGAGATTAAAACTAGCACAGATATTATATTATATCTCAGACACACATGTTTTCTCATTTCAGGCCCTTGCTAAATTGTACTACACACTGACCTATAGTGGAAAATGTGTCATTTACAATGCTGTCGCTCTTTCCAAAATATCCTTTGGATTTCATTTTCATGTTAACAGTAGAAACCCAGCACTACCCTCCGCAAAAAGCTAATAAAGAACCCTTAGCATGACAAATAGCTTGTATGAAATAGGTAATGAGTTTCCAAGGGCCTTGAAGCATAAAACCCTAATTTATTGCACAAACAACACACCTTGCTTAAAAATGTGTTTCATTTCCATTCATTTCTAAACAATCCATGCTTTCATGTTGATCATTACTTTGTGGGTTGACTCCACAAGATCAATAAAAAAAAAAAAAAAAAAAATCCTCTAAAACATTTATTGAAACAGCCAATTAAATTGTAGGTTCCCTAAGGCAAATTTGGATCAATATCCCCAAGGAGCTGAAAATGTGTTGAGGTAAATGACTTGATTCACCCAGACATGATTAGCTGCCTGTGGCAGGCTGGCGAGTATATAGAGGCCCAGTAACAGTTAAAAAAAATAACTATTTTATTATAAGTAAACACAAAAATGAAAGTGCACAAGGGCAAAAATAATAGTATTTAAACAAAAATAACAAAAGGCCAAGCAAAACTTACAAAATAAAGGTTTCCAGGCTGGGCAATGCCTTCACTGAATTCAAAAGTTTCAAAAATACAAACAAACCAAAAGCCACCAACTTGCTTTCTCAGCTCCCTCCTCATAATGGGAAGCAGAGGCCTCCTTTTATGTCAGGTGGCTGGGCGCTGATTGATCGTTAATTAAGTTAATCAACTAATCAACCCCAGCCACCTGAACATAATAAACCTAGGCAGGTAGGAGAAATTAACCCCATCCCTGCCAATTTAAAAAGGGCAGAGCTTTGCTCTGCCACACACCTCCCCCCATGTACAACGTACACTGGCCTAGCAATCGGCCAACTCCCCCCTCCCTCCCCCAAGAGTCCAATTATGTCCCTTGGGTGGGCTGTTTTGGTGGGCGGGGTTGATGTCAGAGCCCCCAAGCCTTCTTTGGTCGAGGGAGCCCCGGATCTCCAAGGTAATACGTCGACGGCGGTCCGGCTCCCTTTGGTGGCGGAGGCGGCGACGGAGGCAGCGGACCCTCGGGAGGCGACGGCGGCAGCAGACCCTTGGGAGGCGACGGCGGCAGCAGACCCTCGGCAACCCTAGAAAACAAAAAGGAGACACCAGCAGCCCTAGGTGATGCGGAGCGGCAGGCAACCCCAGGCAATGCGGAGCAGCAGGCAACCCCAGGCGATCCAAATGTGTCATCCCTGAACGGAGCGGGCTTGGCATCCCTGAGCTGTGCAAGGCAGGCATCCTTGGGCGGTGCAAGGCAGGCATCCTTGGGCCACAGCTCCTCCCTTCTGGGCTCTGAGAGCGGCGGCTCCTCCCTCCTGGGCTCCGGGAGCGGCGGCTCCTCCCTCCTGGGCTCCGGGAGCGGCGGCTCCTCCCTCCTCCTGGGCTCCGGGAGCGGCGGCTCCTCCCTCCTGGGCTCCGGGAGCGGCGGCTCCTCCCTCCTGGGCTCCGGGAGCGGCGGCTCCTCCCTCTCTGGGCTCCGGGAGCGGCGGCTCCTCCCTCTCTGGGCTCCGGGAGCGGCGGCTCCTCCCTCCTGGGCTCCGGGAGCGGCGGCTCCTCCCTCCTGGGCTTCGGGAGCGGCGGCTCCTCCCTCTCTGGCTCTCGGGACGGCAGCTCACCCCTCTCTGTTGGAATGACCGGGCCATCTCCCATGTCTACCACCAGGTAATTCACAACCATGAGGGCAATCTCTGGGAAGGACGCCAGGTGGTGTTGTTCCTCCCACTGTTCCCACCTCTCCCCATCTCGACGCCACAGTGTGTTGATAAGTATGGGGAGATCATGGACGAGGTCTGCCTCAGGCAGGCAAATATACTGCTCTGAGCCTCTAGGTGGCGCTATCCCACTTCTGTTACCAAATGTGGCAGGCTGGCGAGTATATAGAGGCCCAGAGACAGACTGCAGTTTAAAAAAAAACTATTTTATTATAAATAAACACAAAAATGAAAGTGCACAAGGGCAAAAATAACAGTATTTAAACACAAATAACAAAAGGCCAAGCAAAACTTACAAAATAAAGGTTTCCAGGCTGGGCAATGCCTTCACTGGATTCAAACATTTCAAAAATACAAACAAACCAAAAACCCACCAACCTGCTTTCTCAGCTCCCTCCTCATAATGGGAAGCAGAGGCCTCCTTTTATGTCAGGTGGCTGGGCGCTGATTGATCGTTAATTAAGTTAATCAACTAATCAACCCCAGCCACCTGAACATAATAAACCCATACAGGTAGGGGAAATTAACCCCATCCCTGCCAATTTAAAAAGGGCAGAGCTTTGCCACACTGCCAAAGAGATATAGGCTGGGACATCTCTCCCTTCAAATTGAGAAATAAAAGCACATTTGTTCTTTCAAATAAACACACAATTAAGCAAAATGTTAATACAGTAAATGTACATAAATAGTGTACATTATTGTTGCTGTTATTGGTGGTACCTTTCCTGTTTGGTTCATGAAAATAATGCAAAACATTTTTAGTACAATTAATTTAAACAAATAAAAATATTCAGGAATGGCGCAGATAAAGTCCACTGTAGGCTGATTCCTGCTGCTTGTGAAGGTCTGTGTTTAATGCAGTCTATCATGTTATAATGATCTAATGCAGATGGAATCTCAGGTTTGATTTATGGTGTTGTTTGTCATAAATTATTGACCACTGACAAAGTGTTTTAATGTCTGGCAATATCAATAATAAAGGTAACGTGATTTATCCACATATCGATATTTCTCCAATGTTTACAAAGCCTTCGATCAGAGATGCCATTCCCTATACATTATGCTCCTGGGGATGCTTTCTTTTTATTCATAAAATAAACTCAAAATACCTTTCTTGCCATCAACTGGACCTCGTCTTCACCAGGCATTCCTTGCCCTCCGCCCTCTCTGTCTCCCCTCTCGACATCTCTAACCACTATTTTATCTCCTTTTCTCTCTGTCGCTCCCATCCATTCCTGCTCTGCCGACTCCCTCTGTCACCTGTCAAAACCTGTTCCTTCTCTCCATCTGTCTTCTCCTCTGCCTCCCTCTTGCACCTTCCCTATCGACTCCTACCAACTCTCTGTAGACTCAGCTACTTCCACCCTCTTTCCTCCCTCACCTCCTGCCTCAACTCCCTTTGCCCCCTCACCCCTCGACCTGCCTGCCCTCTCCTCCGTGCTCCACTTGGCTGGAAAGAAATGGAAGAAAACCAATCTCCCTGCTGCCTAGGATCTCTATCGCTTGCTCTGCTTCCTTCTCTTCTACACTCACCTCTGCCAAATGCTCCTACTTCCACTCTATCATTGTCTTATACAATCCTTCAAACAAGCCTGCATCACCCCCATCCTAAAAAAAACATCCTTGGATCCCTCACCCCTCCAGAACTACAGTCCTATCTCCTTTCTCCCGTTCCTTTCTAAAACACTCGAGCGAGCAGTACACCACCAGCTCTCTGCTTTCCTGTCAACCCCCTCTAATTTAGTTTTCGCCCAGCACACTCCACTGAAACTGCTCTTTTCTCTGTTACAAACTCTCTACTCTGTTCTAATTCTCCTTGACCTCTCTGCTGCCTTTGACACAGCTGACCACTCTATTCCCCTGTCCTCCCTTGCTGACCAGGGACTCTCCAGCACTGCTCTTACCTGGTTCTCCTACTTCTCCAAGCATATGTACCGGGTGTCCTGGTGTGGCTCACCCTTGGCCCCTTGCCCTCTTTTGACTGGTTTTCCCCAAGGCTCTGTCCTGGGACCCCTCCTGTTTTCTCTCTACACCTGCTCCTTGGGTCTCCTCATCTCCTCCCATGGCTTCTCATATTACTTCTATGCTGATGATGCCCAGATCTTCCTCTCCTTTCCCACCTCTGACACTGACTCTCCCATATCTCTTCCTGGATGCACTTGCATCATCTCAAACTCAATCTTTCAAAATCAGACCTCCTGTTCTTCCCCCCTCTTCCTCCTCCACCGCTGATCTCTATCTCTATTCCTTTTGAATTCACCACCCTCTCTCTCATCCACCAAAAACCTTGGCATCAACCTTGACCCCTCCCTCTCCTACTCTCAGCACATGTACTCTGTCACACTTCTGTCTCAGCAACATACACAGAATTTGTCCCTTCCCCACAAATTACTCCACACAGCTCCTAGTTTATGTCCTGGTACTGTCCCACCTTCACTACTATAACTCCTTCCTGGCTGGCCTTCCTCTGCTACCCGTCCAGTCCAGCTCATCCGAAACTTTGCTCTCACCTTGTCTTCTCCCTACCCCGTTTCTTCTACATTACTGCTGCTCCGCTCTATGCACTGGCTCCCTATCACTGCTCGCATCCAATTCAAAACTCTTGTACTTGCCTGTCGTTGTCTTGACCATGGTGCTCCCTCCTATCTCCAGACTATCATTTTTTTCCTACACCCCCTCTCGCCCCCTCCTCTCCTTCACCTCCAGCAGACTAGCTGCACCCACCCTCGATTTGCAATGCGGTACTTTTATGCTGAGCGAAGATTCTGGGACAGCCAATAGTGGGCACAAACATTAGAATGAGCACGGAATAGAAATATGTGCATTTAGTTGAATGCTAAATCTAGGATTTTTTTTTTTTTAAATAATGCTGGCTAAAAGATGGAATTGACAAGACAAATGTGCCTTCATAATGTATAAGTTATTTAGATAGTATTTGTTTCACATAAGAAAGCTGTTTCAGTTAACCCATAGCGGTCCATTTATTCAGCGCTTGTCAGGTGCATCAGGGCCAATTTATTTTCAAACACGCTGTTTAATTTTTTTTTTTCAGAGTAAAACAGGTTTAAAAGGCACTGCATCTCCAGCCAAGCCCTATCCCTTGTTTGTTGTATTTTTCACATACCTCTTTATAATTGTGCATACTGATAAATCCTCTCCCGATCACTCGTTTTATCACCAAACTCCTCAATAATGTGATCCAAATCATTATTTCTTTACTATAACATCTCAAAAAGCTTGGCAAATGTCTGATATTTTTTGAGTGCTGGATGCGGAATCAACGATCTCCTTTGTTTGTCTGTGTTATTTCTTTGGTGCACGGGCTATGTATATTGCTCACATATGCACCCCTTTTTTTTTGGCTTCATTCGGCTGCTATCGGTCTCACTCGGCCACTGAAAGGTTTTCTCGTCTTTTTCCGGAGAAAAAATGACTAGAAACCCGTGCTTGACGTCTTTGTGATGCTGTCGGACATAGGACCGCAAAGGGTTAATGGTGACTTTGAAGGTGATGCTTGTTATTGCATCAAAGGGAGCTGTAATATGAATTTATAAACACCTGTAATAAGAGAAAACAGATAAAGGGGAACAATGCAGACTACATATATATGTTAGAATTATAATCAGTATGATAGTGTTTACACCAGCACGAGCTGTTTGTTGTGTTGCTTAGAACTGCATAATCGAATTTTGTGAGTTGTTTGCGGACCATCTGGAGTTTACTCATGGACCACAAGTGGTTGGGAACTACTGCCCTATAGAATTAAATAATGTTACTTCAAAGTAAAATGAAACCTGCTGAATAATGTTACTTTAACATATTTAATTACATACCACTTTCTAGTTTTCTATATATGTAACAAAAAACTGAAAGAAATTGAAAAATGTGGCATTTTGAAATCTAACGTGAAATACGGTACTACTATCATGGCTTCCAGTAAACCTTTACAATAACATTTTGTAGTTTCTTTGATTACACAATGTTAAATAAAATTATGTTTTATTTAAATGATGTCTCAATGCTAAAATTATAGGTGAAGCAAATTGTTTGGCCATAGCTGTAGGTGAACCACTTGGACCCCATCACAATAACACTTTTGAGGAAATTGGAAAGTATGGAAAAAGTTATCCTTTTTTTTCTATGCTGCCCCTCACTGACAGAAAGGCTAATGTGATCTTGAAAATATGTATTGGCTTTTTCAAAGCAAAATTACATTCTGTAATCCCCCAACCGCCATTCTGTTGTATATTGTCAAACAGTAGTTGTCCATCATTAGACTGCAGAATATTTTTAACAAAATGTCCAAATTCCTTTTCTCATTCAAGAGAAAATAGTTTATATAGGTAGTAGGATTTATCATGATCATTCGCTCAGCATACATCATTTAACTGTTGTGTCTTGTCTCTTGTATTATTTGTTGTTATAATCTGGTGTTATGCTCATTTTTATAAAGGTCTAGATAAGCCCTCTGAAAGCATTATGTTCAGTAAGTTCCTTTTGTAATGACTTAATAAATATGTTGGTATTTTCAAATTCAGATCAACCTAGCTGTGTAGGGTCCCCCGAGTGGCTCCCTGGTAGAAGCACTAGCACATGGTGTACAGGGTGAATCAAACAGTGCAGCACACCCTGACTGTGTGAAGTAGGCCGGTCTTCGCTGGGGACTCTGAAAGCAGTGTCGCATTGGCTCTGGTTCTCCCGTGGGTTATTGCGACAAAACCAGCTGGCCCTTATACTGATTTTTTCCGTCTTTGACACTACAAACACATAGCAGAAAAAATAATTGGATTAGTTTGGAGAGTACCTTTATAAACTAACTATGCGCTAATGTAATTTTAATGACACACAAACTGTACATGCTACCTGAAACAGTTTAATAGAGCAATGCTGAAACTAATTAAAAAAGATAGGTACAATTTAAATAAATGGACTTAAACGTAATAACTCTTCTTCATAGATTTAATAATTTTGTAATGCGTATTTTAAAATCATCTTTCACAGCTGATACTTACTCTTCTCTTTCACCTTTCATCCATAATAATTTGATAACTGGCGAGTCTGTTATAATCCCACGGAGACTGGTGATCTTAATCACTATTAATGATGTGGAAGGATAGTTTTTTCCATCTGTATTACACTGATCAACTACCAGATGCTTTGGAACCAAGTTATGGTGAACCATTTCCCAGTGTTATGTTCCTATGCCAGTCTTCAGGGAGCATTTGTCATGTCATTAGTTATGTCACCAATCATACATATGCACATATTCATAATGGTGCAGAGTTAAGTTTGTGTTTCAACCTTTTTGCAATTAATTTCCTTAGGTGTTTTTTTGTTAAAAGAAATAAATACAGTGCTCCCTCACATAATAATATGAGCATTATAAATGGGGGGGGGGGCGCCGTGGGACACAACAAACATCTGACTAAAATACAAAATAACGTAACTCCCTCTCTATAATGCACATATAGTGAAGCAAAAATGTAAGTTTTTTTTTTTATTGATGTTGGTCACCAGACCTGGAATAAAAATAAAAGACTTTCCAAACCAGATTACAGTTTGTTTCACTACTGCACTGCATCACCTCTGCACCTGTATCCACTCAGCTACCTTGTCACACAAGGTTACAAATGAGATAAATAACACAGACATATACAATTCATAATTATTATATTTATACAACACATAGTTTGAAAAAGCAACTCACTACCCAAAATAATTTGTTTAAATTAAAAAATTAGAAATATATTTTAAAGTGCAGATCACACATATATAAATTAAAACATTTTACGTGTTTCTTTGTTCTTTTATAGCGCCTTTATCAAAGTGCTTTACAATGCGTGCAACACATAAATCCTACTATGGTTACATTACTGTATCATTAGGTCTACAGGCTTGTAACAGGGTAGATCTGTGCTGACTGTTTAACGTATGCATGGTGCTGCACGAAGAGGGGAGCAGCCTCATAAGATCTGTCTGTCAGTCATGGCAGTGACATGGAGAGGTGGGGAAGAGGGTGTGTTGGCTTTCCCTCTCTCTGAGTGGCTGAGAGGCGGGTCTTGGGGGATTGCTGGGCCTATAAAATAATGCTCTGTTGTTCCCTCAGACCTGCCCCTCAAAATGAGCCAGCAGATGAGCTGCTGCCGGACCGAACAGCGCTGGAGAGGAACGAGAACAAGACAAAATAAAAACAAAGAAAAGGGAGCTGCTTTTAGTAGCGGGGAAAAACCTGGCAGAACCCTGGATAGTATCTGTATATCAGGTTGAGGGAACAAGGGAGTGTAGGACGGAGATATATCTTAGGACACAGACACAAAACAATACTATATACATCAAATACATTGTGACAGTATTATCTTTTCTGAATCTTATGTCCTAAAACTTATGCATCCAATTTCAAATAGTTCATACTTTTTTATTGGTGCAAAATGTCTGCCAACATCATATATATATATATATATATACAGTTTCTTAAAATCACTCCATTTAATGTCACTCTCTGCTTAAGTCATTCATAGTAGTGAAATTAAATGAACAAAATCCACAGATAATATTACTGCTTATTTCACACTCCAGTTAATTTAGAGCTTGGCCTTGAATGTTTGAGAGTTATGTTTTTACAAATGCCCAACATAGTGTATCGTGCACAAGGAAGGCAGCAGCAGGGCTGGTAGGTGACGTAATCACATACAAAGACATAAGCCCGATATACGCTCATTGCAAAGGAGCCGGCTCTTTTGTAAAGCGGTATCGGCGCTATGCTTTAGTGCGAGAGGTCCCGGGTTCGCGCCTGCCCTCCGCTTGTGTGTGGAATGCCTCGTTCTGTGTGAACAGCCTGTCTCTGGGAACTGAGAACGCTACAATACTATAAAAACAAAATACTCTCACATGTTCCTCTGATTTATTGCAATATTTATAGTGCAACACGTTTTTGTGGTGATGTGATGTGAATGAGCCGTCAAGCTAAAATGTTTCTATATTTATATCTCATTATGTCAATGTGACAGAAAGACAATGATTCTTGGTGGTAAATCTCCCTCCCAACTTGGGAGGGCACTAAGCAACGGGACAGAATGCTCTGGACTACTTGACCTGACGCTTTGTTCCGAGGGTTAAAAGGAAGTTGGTCATGTAGTGAAAGGGAGCTTCGTTACACTGACTCATTAACCCGTAAGGGAAATAATGTGGCAGCCTCGGATTATAGAAGCAGCTGCAATCGTTTACCAAGGGGTCATGAGTGACGGTATAAATAGGGGTCGAAGCGATGTATCTTTTCCTTTGCTTTCATTGGTATTAAGTAACCCGGAAGGACCTGTATTGATCTTGAAAAATCTAATTCACGCACTAACAGACTTGTATATGTTTTGTGTGGGTGTATAATAAAAACAGGATTATTATTTGCGGGGCAACACAGGGATTATAAATTAAGTAATACATGCAGCTGTATTGCTTACCTCCATTATTATTTACTGTTTGTTTTGCTGTCAAGCACTGGATTTAAAAATAAATTAAACAAACCTTTTCACCTGGATTACAATTGTCTGTCTGTTCTTTAATCACCTGCACCTGCACACTATCAACCATTTTACCACAGTCAAATACCTCCCCATTTTTTTAAATTTGATATATTCATCAGCATGCCTTCAAAAGTATCTTCTTCTGGTAATTGGACAAAACACTACTGTTATTATGCTATGTAATGGTTTTATAATTTGCTGTATTTATCACATTTATCTCATAAACACCACTGGAGTCCTAAAACAAAACTGTGCCCAGTGTTAGCAAATGCTGAGAGAAGCAGTTATGGGTTTGATTTTTGGCTCAGCAGCCTGTTGTATAAACCCTTGAAGGAAGTTGTATAGCTACCTTCCTCGCCACCAAACATATAAACCCCAGAAGCTATAATTAAGATCCGCAACATAATCACATTCTCATAATAACTTTACATTTCCCTGTTGGGTTAAAACTTGCAGCATCTGACATGCGTGTTATCTAAAATAAAAGTCTACATCTCTGCCTCTGAAGGAGACAACATTTTACAACAGGTTTATCACTGTAATATTCCAATCCAGTAGTTCCATTTCCACCTCACTCATTCTATATTCTTCAGGGTTAAGCACACATACCATCACTTAAGGGTATCCTTATGGTTGGGCACCAGTGCCAGAAGACATTATGGATTCAATTTTGTGTTCAGAGCACGGTATTCATGGGGCAGAGTTATACTATGTGTTCTCTAGATACAGGGCCCTCTTTAGAAGCATAAGCAAAGACAAATGCAAATTTTCAGAAATTGTCTAAAATAAGCAACTTCAAAATACATTAAATGTCAATTTTGGTTTTATTGTAGAGATAGCGGATGTACAGACTCAAACAACAACATTACAGGCATTGATAAATTGCCAACTTTAATGACTGTGACACTGTGAAGCCCCTTGATTGCTGCAGGGCGTGTTGCTGGGGTGTGGATGTTTGCATGAACAAGCAGTTCAATTGTTGTTCGGAGTAAAATTGCTGCTTTATTCCTTTCACATCTACACAGCTCTCCGCTCTCCGTCTCATAACTAGCATCAGCCTCCAGTAGGCTAGGTCTTATTTATGTATGATGTGCTGTCACCCAGTCTTGAACCTGAATTCTCTGGGCTGATTTTTTGTGTCATACTTTACCTAAAATGTGTTTGTCATAAGTGAAAAGGAAATTGGTATAATAAATAAAATAAATAAAAACAAGAAATGCAACTGAGCTTTATTAGTAATTAAGAAACTTTCTTTACTGATGATCAATGGGGTGTAAGAAAAAAATATATTGTCTTGGCATTATGTTTAGAGAAAGGGAAGAGGGTAATTTTAGTGTTCTACTAGAAAGAAACTAGTTGCCATTCAATATTAACACATCTGTAACATTAGGTACAGTAATATATTTACCACTTATTTAAACAGATTACCAGTGTTTTGTGCATCATTCATAGTGTCTGTCAAAACATGTTCAGTTAAGTCTAGATGAACAGCACTTTAAATCTGTACCTTATATAAAGGCTAACAATTTTTATGCAATATTCATGCCTTTGTGATGAGTTAGCACTGACAGAAATTAAACATTTCTCCCTCTCATTTCTAATTATTTACAGGTAGAACTGGTACGGGAAAAAACAAGGCTGAAGAAGTAAACCTTTTGCGAACCATATTAGTTGATCACAAAACGGTCCTGATTCAGTATGTTTCATCTATCTTAAAGAGATATTAAAGTATTCCAGGGATTCATTTAGTTATTGAAAATAATTTAGAGATGGAAACTTAAAAAAAGCTGTCTACAAATTGAATTAATTAAATGAATATGAAAGCTGGCATTAAAATGCCGACCTATCTCAGGTCAGTGATAAGCCCCCCTTGTTTTGTGCCACTGTTGCTTTCTGGCATCATTCATGTTTAGATACACACCCTCAGAACCAACTGGGATTGACTTGAAGTTAAGCATTTACCCGGAATATAATCAGATCTCCCTGTTTCAAAATAACAAGTACTGTATCCCCTTTTAAATGCATGTCTACAAATAATGGACAGTAAGTGTTAATAATTGAAATGGACTGGCAGTATAATTAATGTCTGTTTTAATGTAGATAAGTAAATGGATCCTTTGTGAAATGATGGGCTAGAATTTGCAAGCAGTCTGAAATCTATGTGCATAGGTCAATGAAAAAATAGGGACTGAAGAAGTTAGGGAAAACTTTAGATAGCTGTATGTAGTCATTAAACCCCCTATGATAGACACTGATGGAATGTTCCACTACCATTTGTTTCTAGATTTCCGGTACTATTTTATGGTTGTGGTTCTGTATTCTGTATGTATGATATTTCAACACTGTCAGTCCCACCTATTTGTTCTCTATATATGTACAGTAAAATATGTCTGTCCCCCAAAACATGTCTTTTATCCTACAGCGCAGATTTTTTTTTTTTACATACCAAAGTATTATGTTATCAAATGCAACATCATTATCTTCAATGTATTTTCATAACCACCTTTGATAGCTTGTGTGTGTGATTGAAAGACAGATGAGTATTGGATTGTAAGTGTGTAAAAGCTGTTTTATATGGAGTAAGAAATGTGCTTCAATATGGAGCTTTTTAAATGTGTGGCTATCTCCATAGCAGGAGCATAAAGTAATCATGCATCTACATATTATACAGTACTTACAGTTGACATACAATTGCAGAGCTGAGATCACTGTTTTGAATCCCAGCATAAACTGTATAGTATTAAGAATAATCCTTCAAATATAATTTCATAGGTCTGTCTAGTTTTGCACCCAACTGTGACCTCTCTTAAATGGGATATGGTATTATGTTTGGGGATCAAGTGAAAACCATTCACACACAGAGTTTACATAGTGAATGAAAAAAATCATGTATCTGTATCAGAATAAATGTTTACGAATCACTGCTGCACAACTGAGGATTTATGGTTTTGAATCTCAAACAAGCTGAAATAATATTAGGAACAGCACTAAAGTCATTACATCTCCCTTATTGCCTTAAAAAAGTCAATAGTTTTCTTCATTGTTTTGTTATTTTTTCTTTTAACTTAACACATTATTGGTTGTAACTGGGATTTCATGCTAACCTAGATTATTAAGTGTGCTTCCTAATGTTTTTCTTTTTTTTTTTTTTTGTGGAATATGTATTTCCTCTTTTACCCAGCTACGAATACAATTAAACTGACATCACCCTTATCTTTGCAGCATACGGTATTTGGGCATTTCATGTGAAATTCAAGTATGTTACTGTATATAATTCTGCCAGCATACACCCTGAATATAATTTAATACCCAAAAATGAACTCCTGCCAGTGCTGGTTTCTTCATCTCCCTTCTGATCTATAAAAAATCTCTATCTTGCCGAGACATATTATAAATGGAACTAGAGCAGGGGCGTCATTTCAGAAGCATTTGAAAGTACATTAAAGAAACTGCGTAATATATGTTTTCATTTTTTTTTTTTTTTATTACTTTTAATATAGGTTGCTTGTGTTTTGCAATGTTGAAAATCAGAAGATGGAAAACCACAGCTGTATCCTTTAAATTAAAACTTACACCAGTAACTCATATTTTCCTAAGTAACATGCATACGGTACGTTTCGTTTTATGTATTGCTTTATTTTAATTTTAAAAGTTGTTTATGAGTTAATGTAAATATTCGTGAAAATAATGTATTAAGTTGGCTAAAGATAATTGAAAGTCTGAAGCAACGAGTTACTAAATTGATAGTAGCTAGCTACTTAGAAAGTAACAGAATATTAGACTTTGCTGTAATTATGTATGCCTAATTAAATTTACATTGACCTCATTAAAGGTAAAGTGTATTCGATTTGTTTAAATTATGGAAGTCTTTCACTATTACCATAGTTCAGATCAACTAATCTTGAAACATACTATGTAATTACTAATTATTTCAACATTGCAAAACACAAGAAACCTGTATTAAAAAGTAATTTAAAAAATGTGAAAACATAGTGTAACAAAAATAATAATGATACTTCAGTCGATTTCAGACCCAAACTCGATCTTTATTTATTGCAATAATAAATGATCAAAGACAATTTAACAAGGTTAACTAGCAATTTAACAGGTCGCCACAACTTACACCACTAAAACAAAACAATAACAAAAATGAATCTCAGGGTGGAACTAAACAGAAATCTCAGGGTAGAACTATTCTGTTTACTCCTTTCTCTTTCTGCTTCCAACAACAAACACTCCCCCTGTCACTGGTCTGCAGCACCAGCCAGTCCCGCCTCATCCAACTCTATGACCACCAATTCCAGCATACATGGATGACATGACAACCATGACTAAAACAGTAGCCTGCACTAATCGGTTATTGGGCAAATTAACCAATAACATTGAACGTTGCGCTGGGGAGACCGCACTGGGTTGATCCCCAGAGCCAGCATCGCAGGCGTTGTGTGTGCTGATGCGCTGGGGAGGCAAAATGAGCTGATCCCTGGAGCCAGCATTACACTTCAGCAATCAACACCAGACAGAACGATATCTACATCATCAGATGGAAAACAACGCAAATGGATGGAGATGCAGATTGATAACATTTGTTTACTGTAAAGCTAAGTTTTAGTTTGTGCTTACCTTGGCGAGAACCGAGTTCAAATCAGTATGAAGTTTTAACATCTACTCTTATCATAACATATTCCCATTTACATATTTTTTTTTTCTGCAAAAGACACAGAACTTTATTTTATTTTCATGAGATAGTATTTATATTACAGTGCTGAAAGACACAAAAATATAATTATGTACTTTAAGGGAAATGTTGAGGTCAGTGGCAGAGCGTCAGTGTGGAAGGGGTGTGGGAAATTCACTGACTAGGAGACAGACAGGTGTACTTGAAAACACCACACAGGTGCCCAGTTTTATTTTCAAACAGTTCTTGCTTTTTCCGGCAGAGGGCACTGTTGACCGTGGGCTGCCTATCAACGATGATAGACAGCACCACGGAAATACCACAGCTGGTACGTGAACAGCAAGTGCACTCGCACGTGCTCAAAGAAATAATAATGAAAACAGAAGGCGAAAAGAACAATGGAAAATAAAACAGTAATAAAACTACAAATAAAAGGTGCTGCACTCGGCAGCGTTATCCCGGTCGTCGCTACCCGCACGACCCGGATCACCGTCCTACTCTGTAGGCTAACTAGCCTGCTCTTTCACAATACGCCGGGGTCTGCCCAAGGGTTCCCCGCTCTCTGTCTCGCTATGAAACTCTTTGTTTCGCCTGATTCCCGGTCCTGGATCAGTGCTTCCGCACTCTCGTTGCGTTTAAGTGGGCAGACCTGAGGAAACAACAGAGCGTTAATTTATAGGGCTAACAATCTCCCAAGACGCGCCTCTCTGCCATTCAGAGAGGCGGAAAGTCTACATACCCACTTTCCCACCTCCCTGTGTCAATGCCATGACTCACAGGCGGTTGTTGAGCGACTGCCGCCCTCTTCCTGCAGGCCGTGAACACGCCAGCAGAGTCAACACAGATCTCTCCCTGTTACAGTCAGATTAATTGACATGGTGGCACAGCTTCAGATTAATTGACATGGTGGCAGAGCTTCAGATTAATTGATGGGGTATGAAAACAACTTGACAAATATGCCGAATGCTGATGCTTTGATGCAATGCACTTGGTGTGAAAGGTCCTTCATTGAAAACAATGATTTCATAGTATATAAAAGGCAAAAGCCCAGAAAAAAAACAAACCAAAAACGATTTCCACCAAACTCGTAAATGCCTAAAAATAAGCACCGAAAAATAAAATTAATAAAAACCGAAGCATATGCCCTAGTTATAAAACAGGTGAGTAGCTTTCTATAGCATTTCTCTTAAAGCTTGGTAAATCTCCAACCATTGTCAGAAAAGAAGGGACTTGAAGCCCTTGATTTTATGTGCTGTTTCTTTACCTACTTCTAATATTGTAAATGAATTTGCAGTCTCCTGAGGACCTCAATAAAAAATAAAACAGAACTGTTCTAAACATTCACAGCCATTTCGCACTCATTAAAACGGGCTCTTATGTCTGCAGGCCTCCATGGTTTTTGAAAAATGCACTTTTTGAAAGGTCAAGACAGTCTGGTCTAACACTCCTGGAACTGTGTAAACATCTGCCAAAGAAAATAAAAGTTTTTTTAAAGTAATAAAGTATGTAAAGATATTCTAGCATAAGAAATGACCGGTGTCCCATTTTTCCATTTTGACAATCACCCTAGAACTGCCACAGATATACTCATATTTAAAACTGTCAACTGATTATGACATTTCAAACATCATTATTAAAATGAAAGGCAAACTACTGGATACAACTCAAAAGAGTTATTCAAGTACATCACATCAAACATCTGCACAGCCAAAACATTGCAATTAAATGAATAATTAAACATAAAAGGGTATATTTTCTAACTTTCCATATAAAGCACTTAAACAGATTTTAATAAAATAAACATTTCAAAAGAAACTATTGTGTAAACAGGTATATGTACATAAAACTGTAAAAACTATATATATATTTTTTTAATTTAAAACTAAATTAACATATGTTTTCTCTCATAAATGGGCAATCGCATAATTTCAAACACACAGAGTAATTTATATTTGAAAACCTCAAACCATCAAAATGTTTGCCATGGCAGTTCCAGTGTTATTGATTAAATATTCACCTCTCAGAATGTTCCAGTATTTTTATGTTTGGAGACTACACTACATTATATAAAACGATTATAAATCCAGAAACAGACTCATTAGTTTTTCGACATGATATTAATCTTGTCTATGATTGGTTTGGCATTAATTATTTGAAACCGAACATTTTCATAAACTAAAATGTATGATTATCTCCCCATCCAGCAACCCAGCTCCAATAATGCCTTTGTATCTGGGGGTCCCAGTTGAGAAAGTCACTCATTATAATCTCCTGGGGTCTGGGTAGCTGGTATCTTGCTCTGGTCACACCATGCCGATTATGTTTACAACAAAGTGAGAAGAATTTGGGGGATTATTTTTCGCTGCTTTAGAGAGACCCCTCCAAATGTTGATAAGACCTATTTTACTGTTGTTTTCTCTGGGATCCATTTAAAAATATATAATATTAAGAAGCTTGAGTCTGTGCAAAAATGTGCTTGTAGGATTGTATGGAGTGACTAGAATTGGGATTCTACTTAGAACCATCTTAGTCGCTCTTCTCTCAAACCATTAAGTGACAGAAGGTCCTGTTTTATTGTTCATTTCTATAAGGTTTTGCATTTACTGTGTTCTACCTCTATGTCAACCTGTGCTTGTAATAGACCTGGGCTGAAAGGTCTCCACAGAGCTGTTCTGACCATTAGTTCTTTTTACATTGAGTTGTGTCGTTATTCTTTCTTCGGCACAGCCTTGGGGTTATGGAATGCACTTCCAGATTCCACTGTGTCATTATCAAGCCTCTCTGGGTTTAAAACTGCTGTTCAGTGTACTCTACATTTGAGGTGAACTTGTTTTATGTCTAATGTAATTTAAATATAAATATCTGTATCTTTTAATATATTTGTGTTTTGTATGTGTAACACCTGGAAATTAGCCCTGACTACGAGTACAAAGTTTATTATTTCTTTCCGTGTCGGGTCCCCTCTCTCCTACATGCACAGGAAAGACAAACGGTGGATGGCCATCCTAGAAAACTAAAATCAAGGGGTATTTATAGACAGGTAAATATCTTGTCTTCAACTGCCAGGTAATTAATTAATTAGCTTCGGGTGCTGAGTGGGGAAGCAACAACAAAGTGTTACAAATCAAAATATACAAATAAATAAAAGTGCAAAAAATAAAAATGTGAAATAACAAGTCATTTTGACCCCATTACATATGTATACATGTGTTTTTACTGATATTGCTTGGATGTATAATTGTTGTATTGTTTATTATTCAGTATGGTCTACTTAGGTCTCTTTGTATTCGTGCTGCACTATTGAGATGTGCCTGTGCTGGCCCTGTGGGCACATAGTGAAATATATAAATAAATAAATATATAAAAAAAAAAACATGTTTACAAGTTTATAACATCCAATTTAAACTCACTTCCATATTACATATCCATGTTATCTGTATTGTTGTTTAAATGTATAAACACAACACAGATTCTCAGCACAAATGCTAATAATTACATATTTGAGAGGTTTTACATACCTGGAAATAAGTCTAATTACCAGGGTTGTGCTTTGCGAAAAATAACTACATCATCTTTAAGTTTCGATCAGTGTTGAATCTTGCATGCACCACACAAGTGGTCTTCGAGGAGTGCTAACAGGTACAACTAATTGGTTTCAAAGCATACGCATTTCTGAAGAGCATACGATATTGCTTTATATAAATAAAAATGCTTACTGACCCTCACTCCCCTTTTTTGTTTTACTGAAGATGTTGATGGTTGACAAACTCTATCACACTGATTCTAGTAAAGAATCTGAATCTGTTATGATTTGATTTTTCTCTGTAGTGTATATTAGGTGAGTAACTATTTAAAGATTTTGCTACAATTTGTGTGAGATTTACTTTTTCACAAGGTTGTCATTTGGTGATAGATGGTTTAAAATAAGTAACTTGCAGGATATCATTAGATATGTCTGAACATTGCTATTATGCATTTTGTGAAGGGGCTATACTCTGATAATAATTCCTAGTACAGATTATGAGCATATCAGTCAAACTGCTTTTTACTTTTTTTAAATAGATATGTTGCTCAATCCCAGCTACACGATATGATTTAGTAAACCAATTTCTATAGCCATACTTTAACATTGTCAATAAGTATGTTAAAAAAAAACAAAAAAAAACACACACATTATTAACATAGTGTTAGGCAATTAAATTCACTGTCCAATTTTATAGTATGGCTGTGTTGATCTGCAAAATATAACAGAGTAGCTTGGGGCAGTTGTGTGCCCTGAACATGGATCATGTGGATTTGAATACATTCAACTGCTGAGAAAGTGAAGCCAAGAGGAACATCACCCTCCCAGAAATAAAGACTCCTCTGGTGCAAGCTCTATTATAGATCCCATTAGGAACAATTAATCATCAGAAGATTCTGCAGCAGGCCAGTAAGACACAGGGGCAAGTTCCAGGAGTGGAATCCTTTGATGGATTGAGTTTAGTTTTAATTATCTGAAGTAAGGCAAACACATACAGTACAATCAAAATGAAATTTTGTAAATGTCACTGGTAGTTTCTTTATTTCAATCTAACATACTATACATTTTTTTCCATAAATGTTTTTGTAGCTGCCACATTTGTTTCAATTCCCTTTATGTACTGATCAGTCATCTTTTTTACTGTTTGATTTTTCTCTTTTAGGACAGCCCGCTTAGATCTCAGGTCATGCAACCATCCTACCCAAAGCCCTCTTAAAGTCTGCCTACCTCAGGAGCAGTCTCAGAGATGCTCTATAGCCATCACAGCTCCAAGGTAAACAAATAACAAGCACTGAGTCTGCTTACTTCAAAGCACATCATGGGCAACCTAAGAGTAAACAATGAAATCCTATAGAAAATGGCATATTGCATATTACAATAACGTTTCCTTAGGCGATTGCAGATTTGTTTTTGACGCCTGTGTCTTATTCACATAAGACCGAAGAACAGGCGTCAAGAACACTCAGCGATGCACTAGGAATGTGGTCGAGATCTTTGACGTGGATTTTGCCTAATCATATTTGTAATGTTGTCAGACTTTAAGTACAATGTACACTTGCACCTTTACACGTTTGTATGCATATGAAATGTTCTTATAATAATGTTCTTATTTATCACAGAGGCCAGTAACAGATAAAATGCATGATTAGAGGAATTCCCCGAACAATTGATTATAAACAAATTGTGTATTGGTTTATGAAGTTTTACCATCATTTTAAAAGCTTAATAAATATAATGAAGTGTTACATACACGGTATACATGTATAATAATTAACTATAAACACCAATGGTACCTGAAACCTATGTATTTATATATATAGCCTACAATCGTACGTACTAAAATACATACAAAAGTAGATGTCATCATAAGAAAATAAATTCCAACCAATATACACAGATGGCTTGCGGTATTTTTTTCTTTGTATCCAAAAAAAAGACTGCACATTAAAAGAGTGGCAAAACATCCCCCCGAATGAGGGTAAATGACTAATGGGGTCTATATATAATATGTGAATTTGCTCCAAGGACTGAATGTTGCTTTCATTACATGGGCTTGGTCAGTAATGGTTTTCGACACATTCTGAAATGGTACAACTAACTGTCTCAAGGGATCACGTTCTGTGTTGTCAACAGATTTATTTTTTAATTGGCTGCCTAGGGTGACTACATTATTTGTGAGTGTTTGTGTGTTTGAGTAAAAATAAAGCAGATATTTTCAGCTGTGCCATGTCATATTAAATTTACACATTTCTCTTTGTTTTTTCATTATTTCTTAACAGTTTAAATCTGGACTATGGTTGTGTCCTTCCACAGTCTGCAGTGATCTGTTACAGTGGTTCCTAACCTGTGGTTCATGAGTAAACTCCAGGTGGTCTGCAAACTCCCAAAATTCGGTTATGCAGTTCTTGCAAAAATCCATTTCTATAGAATCACACATTGTGTTACTACAATATGTATTACTAAGCAATACAACAAACAACTTTCACCACATTATATATAAGATATGTATGTAGTCTGCATTTTTCCCCTTTACCTGTTATCTTTTATTATGGGTCTGTTTATAAATATGTGTGTGTGTGTGTGTGTGTGTTTGTGTATATATATATATATATATATATATATATATATATATATATATATATATATATATATATATATATATATATATATAGTGCCTATAGAAAGTCTACACCCCCTTGAACATTTTTCACATTTTGTTGTGTCAGTGCCTAAGATTTTTTTCCACTTATCTACACACCATACTCCACACTGTTAAGGGGAAAAAAGTTTTTATTGAGAAAAAAATTACATATTAAAAATACAAAACTGAAAGATCATAATTTGATAAGTCTCCATCCCCCTGAGTTAATACTTGGTGGAAGCACCTAACCAGTTATTGCAGCTGTGAGTCTGTTGGGATAGGTCTCTACCAACTTTGCACACCTAGATTTGGCAATATTTAACCATTCTTCTTTACAAAACTGTTCAAGCTCTGTCAAGTTCCTTTGAGAGCATTGATGGACAGCAATCTTCTTGCCACAAATTTTCAATTGGATTTAGGTCAGGGCTCTGGCTGGGCCACTCAAGGACATTTACCTTTTTGTTCCTTAGCCACTCCAGTGTAGCTTTGGCTGTGTGCTTTGGGTCGCTATCATGCTGAAAGGTGAACTTCTGTCTCAGTTTCAACTTTCTTGCAGAGGGCTGCAGGTTTTCATCAAGGACTTCTCTGTACTTTGCTCCATTCATTTTCCCTTCTATCCTGACAAGTGCCCCAGTCCCTGCCAATGAGAAGCATCCCCATAACATGATGCTGTCACCACAATGCTTCACAGTAGGGATGGTGTTCTTTGGGTGATGTGCTGTGTTGGGTTTGCACCAAAAATAACGGTTTGCATTTAGGCCAAAAAGTTCAATTTTAGTTTCATCAGACCACAAAACTTTTTGCCACATGAGTGTTTTTATTTTTTGCAGACTTCAAACGGGATTCAAGGCGGGCTTTCTTGAGTAATGGTTTACTTTGTGCCATCCTACAATACAGGCCAGATTTGATGAATGCTAGGGATATTGTTGTCACATGCACACTTTGACAGGTCTTGGCCATAAAAGCCTGTAGCTCTTGTAAAGTTGCCATTGGCCTCTTGGTAGCTTGTCTGATCAGTCTCCTTCTTGCTCAATCATCCAGTTTGGAAGGACGGCCTGATCTAGACAGGGTCCTGGTGGTGCCATACATCCTCCACTTCTTAATAATCATCTTGACCATGCTCCAAGGGATATTCAAGGCCTTTGATATTTTTTTTACCTATCCCCCGATCTGTGCCTTTCAACAACTTTGTCCCAGAGTTCTTTTGAAAGCACCTTGTTGCTCATGGTTGAGTCTTTACTCTGAAGTGCACTACCCAGCAGAGGGAACCTACAGGAACTACTGAATTTATCCTGAGATCATGTGTATCACTACAGTTTAACACAGGTGGAGGCCACTTAACTTAGTTTGTGATTTTGAAGGTGATTGGTTACATCTGAGCTAATTTAGGATTGCTATTACAAGCGGGTGGACTTGTGCCCTTATCCAACCAAGCTACTTCAGTTTATATTTTTAATTAATTTTCTACATATTTCTGTGTATACTTTCTATATATACTATATATATATATATATATATATATATATATATATATATATATATATATATATATATATATGGACTTCAGTGAGTTATAGGAAAATAATTCCATCTAGGTTTCTATGACATCATACATTACGCGAAGGTCAAGTAATTTATAAACTGTCACAGAAACCCGAGATGGAATTGTTTTCCTGTAACTCACTGAAGAGGCCTATCTATTATTTGTAATATTATTTTTTTTTTTTTTTTTTTTTTTTTTTTTTTTTTTTTTTTTTTTTTTTTTCCTTATGATGCTAATATTAAAGAAGACGAGGTTCAGCAGTACAGTTGTTTTTTTGTTTTTTTTAAAACGTAGTGTTTCAGTGCTATACAGTTGTTCTATATCGTTATCCTTAACATTTTGTGTTTGAAATGAAAGTGATGGTCTCGAAGAGTCGAATGGGTCAAAGTTCAACTATATTTTTATTCTAGAGCAATGGTGTTCAACTCAGGTCATGGAGGTCTGGTATCCTTCCTGGTTTTTGTTCTAAACATACCGTAAATTGGTTAATTGGACCAATTAAGCTTCCAATAAGGTCCAATAAAGTACTTAAGGGTGCAGTTGGAATAAAAGCCTGCAGGTTTTTTCCTCTAGAGGAATTATCACTTAATGTCACTGCTTTGGTATTATGCCTCTTTTTTCGAATGGCTCAGGACACAAATATAGCCTTCATCCATGTATTATATGTGTATGTGTGTGTGTTATTGCATAATATAAATCATTGAATATTACTACTTTTGTCTCCTATCCCATGCACCTTGGATCATTAAAGATACCGGTACATATTCAGAAATATCCACAATAAAGTGTTTTTTCTCATTATATATTCACATTTACAGAAATGTGACTTATGAATCCTTTCAATTACTTAGAACATTTCTATTTTTAAAACTCAGAACTGCACATGACTCACCTCAGTTGCTTGAATAGCAATTCTGCCCCTTTGATTATAAAACCACCTTCTCTGATGATTTGCTGATTACATTTAATCTATATATAAATGACTTTCTGCTCCCAGGGCATTCATTTGTTTACAGATTTAATATATACCTTAATTCTCCTCAACAGTTAGGCTCTTGAGGACCTCTGCGAAATATAAATAATCAACAGACATAGTTTCATCAACTCAAAATTTTGCATGCACTATATTGAGAAGCCAAGTGAAAGCATAAAACTGCCCCTGAGAAGCACATGCACCAAATGAAATGCACTATCCTTGCTCCACCTTAAGGAGAAGATGGGAGAGGGAAACCAGAACTCTTTTCAGAAAACTGAGAGACTGCAGTCAATGAACAGCCAGGAATACCATGACCAATAATTAAAACTGACACTGGTTTTGGTACATTGCTGTTGTTTCTGCTGTCTCTTTTTTTACCTGTCTCTTTTTTATCAGTTTACCTGTTGTACCATATAGACACACACACACAACACACACCAACATAAAGACAATGGGGATAGTGCTGCACCATCAAGGCAGTAGGAATAGTGCTGCACCATCAATGCAATGGGTATAGTGCTGCAGCATCAAGGCAATGGGGATAGTGCTGCAGCATCAAGGCAATGGGGATAGTGCTGCACCATCAATGCAATGGGGATAGTGCTGCAGCATCAAGGCAATGGGGATAGTGCTGCAGCATCAAGGCAATGGGGATAGTGCTGCAGCATCAAGGCAATGGGGATAGTGCTGCAGCATCAAGGCAATGGGGATAGTGCTGCAGCATCAAGGCAATGGGGATAGTGCTGCAGCATCAAGGCAATGGGGATAGTGCTGCGGCATCAAGGCAATGGGGATAGTGCTGCGGCATCAAGGCAATGGGGATAGTGCTGCGGAATCAAGGCAATGGGGATAGTGCTGAGGCATCAAGGCAATGGGGATAGTGCTGCGGCATCTACGGCATTAAATGATACCAATATCTAGTGGCTCGTTGTACCACAGCTGACCATGAGACAGGATAGAGTGGGCCAAAAACCTACGCATTTGGCAAAGTGTATTTAATTAGCCTTTTTTATCATTTAGTTATTCTGGGCAAAGTATACGTTTTTTAATTTTTTTTTTTGTTGTTGTTTTGGCCAGTAAGTAAGATATATTGCTAGATTTTCTGGTGATTGTGAATTTAGGTTGTGGCTGTTGCCTATTTGCTGTGATTTTCTTACATTCTTGATAATCTAATAGCTGCTGGTGATGAGTAGTAGCTTGTAGGTTATGTTTCACTGTTTTATTTTATGTGATGAGAACTGGTACCCAAGCAAGTAACTTCTCCCTGGGTGTTTAGGTTTACTTGCTCGGCCAAGATTGCTGGAAACCGCACAGCCATGTGATCAGATCGAAGACCAGCAGTCTGAGCTGTGCCAGGAAAACATTTCCACTGCTCTGAATAATGTATTTTTGGCATTTTTAATATAGTATATATGTAAACCTGTGGTTTACTTATATATTTTCATTGTTAGGCAGACGATATCCAACATCAAATTATGTGGGCATATCAGACCCCTGAAAGAAACATGATAAACTGATAAATATTAAGCTGGTCTCTTTTATCCAAAAATACATAACCAATGTGTTTGCATGGATCCTGAACCATCTTTCAATTTTCAGATCCACTCAACATGCAAAACGGCTTAACATTACCTCTGAAGAGTGGCTTAGCACAGAACAGACTCACTGGTGCATGCATTTGCCACATCACAAATGGATTACTGCAGTTCATTTCTCGCCCTTCTTTGTGTACTTCCTCAACAGTGTTTATATTTTACTAACGCACCAGATAATTCATTCCATGGCTCTGGAGTATTTGAATGTTATTTCCTTTTAATACCACAGAACACAATTTATAGTCTTCAAGTACTGGAGTGCTGGCAATAGCTGTAGATACTTCTTTAGTACATATGATGGATCACACACAAAAAAAAAACCCAAAATATAAATACTACATAGGTCCCCATTTTCTAGTTAAGTCTGCTTTGTGTATATAATGAGTAATATATAATAAGATATTATGATGTTCAGGCCAGTCACTCATTATTGAGATTTGGTTGTCAGGTAATTTGTATATCAGTACATTTGTAGTGATTATATAAATCAATAGAAAAGGAAAACAAAAATGACTTGTATTTGTTTTATCTCTGCATAAATGTGACTGAAAGAGCTACTTGTCTAAAATTTAGAACATACTTAAATGCATGTAGAGATAAACATGAGTAGACAACTAAAATAACCACAGCGAAGAGAAGCAATGGCCTGTGGTATTTCATTTTAGTTCTAGCGCTCAGCCTCCCAGGGTAGTTATCATTGCTGCCTGCTGGCTGTTCATGCTGTCTCCTTTATAGCATAGTGCACTTAGGCTCTAGACTCTGCAGCACAATATTTTATGAGATGCAAAAATCGTCATTTTAATCCTACTTTTATTTTTATTGTCCATTATTGGTAATATTTTTACTATATATATCATAGTATATATATATATATATATATAATTATATATATATATATGTATTATATGATCACAATGGAACCTTGGAACAAAAGCTTTTATTTTTGTATTACTAGTGTTACTGGAACCTTGTTTTCGAAATCTTTTAAAGAAATATAGGCTAAAAAGAAACACCTCTTAGTCATTTGCAATGGTGATTTTGTGCAGTATTTTATTTATTTATTTTTTTACTATAATGACATATGTGTATGTAGTGAAAGTCCATTAAGGTGCACTTAAAAGTTGTCTCTATCTAAGGGCCTGTCCACACAAAGCCTTTAAACCAGCTTAAAAGTGCTAAATACGGTTCGCATCTACACTACGCAGTGTTTAATATCATACTCGAGAACCAGACTTGAGGCCCTCTCAGGGGGTAGTCTCAAGTCTGATTCTAAATTAGATCGTATCAGGTAGTGCGGTTTATCAGAAGTGTGGATGATGTAATACCAAAGTACATTTTTTGTGCATCTTCCAATATCCCAAAATGCTTTGTGATATTTTGGGAAAATTTTGGGAACAGGTGCCTGGAGGACTTGCTGTCAGGGTACACTTCGCACTAAGTATTCATTTTTATGCTTAAAAAAAATCTGTCTCTGTTAAACTAGTGGGGGAAAATAACAAAATCACAATGTTAAATTCGATGACCATAAAAATGAAATGCACATTAAAAGTAGGATCAGGGATGAACAATTCACATAAGTTGTCAGCTCTGTTTCAAATAAAATTAAGGGGACCACAATTAGGCTCAGACAAGATAGGAAGGTAAAAGACAAGTTTGTTTTGTAATTAACAGTTTTTTCTGAGTTTAATTATGAAACAGAATCAGATCAATTTGTTTAAAGGGATGTCAGCTTATAAAAGATATAACCCAAAAACCTCAAGCCCTACTTGTGTGTGTTCGTATTTACTTTTTACAAAATACTTGTTTTATTTCTTTTTAGCAATACAGACCTCTGTTAATATGGGGCATAACACATGATTTTAAAATAAAATACAGTTCATGGTGGGATACTATTGTATTAATTTCCACAGTTCATTGCTCTGCTAGGATCTGTATCTGAACTATTTTAAAAGTGTTTGTACGCATTAAGCCAGAGTAAACATGAAGCGTTTAGTGTGGACGCTTTTTAGCTGGATTAATTTAAAAGTTTTTGAGTATGGTTCTCAAGATCAGTTATGTAGTGCTGACTGGGCCTAAGATGTCATCCAAGACAACATTGTAATAATGAAAGTCACTAGTGGAAAATAAGGGTATTTTTTCTGTTATTCACACCCCCAGACTAGGTGGCAGCAGCAGGTTTCCTAATGAAGGCATAGCCTTGCCTACACCCCTCTCTGTCTGTCAGCACTCCTCTGTTGTTTTATAGCCGCGGCTGCTCCAGCGCAGCACCTCTCAGAATCTGCGCGATCTGTGCAGCCGCAGAAGCCTATGGCTGCGTGACCTGGTCACATATTTTCCGGCTGAGTTCATTCAGATGGTGGACTAGAAATAGTTTTGCGCAGAATCTACACAGAATCTGTGCAGACTGGTGAAAGTCTTCGTGTCGCGAATGTAACCAATGTCACCAGAATGCATTCAGCTTGTGTGCCTTCACAACCAATCTGCCCTGCACCCTTCAAGCAGGATTTAATTCTGTTTTTACCTTTTCATGCAAAAGGTAATTCACAGAGTTCAGCGATCTAATATTAATTATCTAATAAAAGTGAGTTATGTCATGTTGCAGGTTTATAAAAATAACAATCAAGTATGCACATGCATTTCATCATGTTTTATTTAAGAGATAATGACCCAAAATGTAAAATGTACTGATTGGAAGAGCATATACTTTTTTAATTCCCACATTCCTTTTTACATTCCCATTGTTTTTACTTTTCACCCTTGCATTTTATCAGTGTCAGTCAAACTGAACTGGGTGGGTGTTACCCTTCGGTTAATCCACCAGTGAGGGGTTGCTATTGAGCAAAATAGCCACTTATCGCCCCAAGAGCATAACTAAACAGCTAAAATTGTGTTTAAATCATTGTACTGGCGTAAGTTTCATTGAAAGCCCTTTTGCCAGAGGATCTTAACTCCAATGTGCATATGTGTAACTCTTAGCCATGTCTAAATTATAATATAATATAATACAGCCTGAGAAGTTTATGAATTCCAGTGGCATTGTAGGGCAGGTTAAATACAAGCCATTTCAGTTGGAATAAAGAGTATCATTCTGTGGTTCCATGGTGTGATCCTGCATTGTGTGCTTTAAAAAAAATCATCTTCATTTGAACATTACTTTGTTTATTATGAGCTTATTCTAAAAATGAGCATCTCAGAGTAAATGAGATTAATGCTTTGGTTTTGGATTTGAAATTTTATACAAGCTCCCTTCACTGGGATGCTCTCATAGTGAACATGTGTAATGTGCACAGGGGTAGAGCTGGTGACGCAATCTAAAACAGCAAGACAGAAGCCCAATATATGCTCCTGCAGGGGAGCCCGGCTCTTTTGTACAGCAGTATTGGTGCAGGACATCCCGGGATCCCGGGATCGGGGGGGGGGGTGTACTGTAAAAAGCAAACTTATCAGTGCAACCGGTAGAGGTTTAAATAGTTCTTGTGTGTATTTTTCTATCCTTTTATGAGTAACTTTAAAAATAAATAAATAAATAAATTGTATTACATCTTAAAATCCCTCCAAATCTGTACACAAATGCATTTAGGTGACTTCAATACAAATATGTTAGAGAAACCTTCCCAAGCTTTAGTTGAGCTAGCCAGGAGAATCACCCTATTGTTTATTTTAGATATAATTTAACAGCTTGAACATTAATCTGGGAAGCATTGTCTTAATATGTGCATGATTTGTCATCATTATTATCCAGCAGTTGACCGTAAATTGCATGAACCTGCAGTAGGCCCCATTTAAGTTTGATGCATGATGTAGAAAACTGTGTGTTCATAAATGATCATCAGGAAACAAGCATTTTTTAAACTAGAAATGATATCACATCCAAAATGTAATTAAACTAGTAGATTTATATAAACATTTGACATGATAATATTTAAACTTGACAGGCACTTCTTAACAGGACATGGACTTGTGCAAGCATAGACTCAAGAACCATACCCCTTTAATGTTGTTCACAGCGGAAAAATGCACCGTGCATTTTTAGAGCATCATTTTTTGGTTTCAAAAGACACTTCCAAATTTTCACGTAGTAATTGTAACAAAATATATATTGGTTTTGCTGAGATGATTTTGTTCTTTATGATGAAGACCTGTGCAGCCTGCAACTACTTGAACTGCATATGTTTGCATGTAGTCTTAAGAATGTTACATAGTTTCTAGCGGTTTTTAACATTAATGGATTTCATGGTTAATGTAACTTCAATAAAAATTGAGATCATACATTTGAATTGGACTCCTAATAATAAGAATTACTGATAAGATAAACTTTTTTATATTTTTTTGTTGTTGTTATTGTTGGTACATACATCAGATGTACTGTATCTTTAAAATCAATACCGCCCAGTGATCTCCTCTACAGTGGTGTTTTTAAATTACAAATGCTTTCATAAAGTATTGTTATATAATTATAGTATATGTAAATGTGGTGGTAAGGTGGGAAGAAGCGAGGGAGTAAAGGAGTAGTTTTCTTCTGTTTGTGTTTTACCAAGTTTCATCAAGATTGGGCCCATTGTCTTCATAATTGGTACACAGCTGCATTCTATAATTCTTTCATTAACAATTCCCCTAAGGTGTGTTGTAACACAGATCCAGGAATGAAATTGTAAAACATACAAGTTACAGGTGGAATAATAATGATGGCGTTCTACCTGTCTCCAAAATGTCAATATGCAGTGAGCCTATAGTGATCACTAAAGAAAGCATGAGGAAAAATAAATACCACTATAATATAGTAAAGATTATTAAATGATTTCATTCAATTTTGTGTAAGATTTACCAGGGTAAAAAACATTTCATGAAGTGCGACATACAACAAGCGCACATAATCCATATTTCTCACTTGGTTTAGGACATGGTATTGAAGGGATTTTGTTTTATTTCTTTGACAATGACTGTTCTAGTAAAATGACTGTAAGCATGCTTGAGAGGTGCTGTATACTGTTTCATGCAATCTTCACTGTACTGTATGTGAAGAACTCAACAAGAATGTTCCCTTTTGCCAGAGGACAAATCATGGCATGTCAAAGGCCGGTTGTTCTTTTCTGGCCACAAGCTGTTTGATGTCACAACAAAAACAAATATAAATGCGAGGGACACTGGGGAACAGAAAATCCAAGCTAAATTCGTTTTTGTGAAAAGGGACTTCACATAGAGTTCTATTTTTGTTTGCTGTGATGCCTGAGGCAAACAAAAGAAACTTGGAACAAGACTGAAAAGGTGTCATTTTTTTTTTTCAACAAAAACATCGTGAAAATTTATTTTTAATAGCTTTCAGACCGCTAAAACCACTCCCCCTAGTCATTATATCTGGCCATAATTTAAACTCAGAAAGATAACAAATGTTTTAATGCTTATTTAACCTTCTGTCAGCTGCAATAATTGAGCTCACACAGAAGAGATTAAAAAAAAAAAAAAAAAGTCATATTCGTTATGAATACTCATTTGTGCTCGGATTCAGACAAACTATTTTCATTTTAAAATATGATCTGATACACCACTTCAGGTTAAATGAATGTCTGGGTGATTTCAACTCAGCAGTCAAACCATGTTACTGGCTGAAAGCATGTCAATCACTATAGGAAGTTGCTGATTGGTTATTGACAGGAAAGAAGCCAGTGAAGGGGTGGGGACAATGCCACTCTATAGGTGAAACCCATAAAGTGCAAGACAGTCTAAAAGCATGGCTTCTAAACAGACATTTCTTTAACCTAGTGTAGTAACCTAGTGTAGTTTGTTTTAAAATTAAGTCTGTGCTGTTTCTCTGGTTCAATAATATTAGACAATTTGATCTCAGGTTTAGGATTGAAATTGATATTGCGGCATTAAAGAGCAGATTATGAATTCAGTGACTTGTAAAGAAACTACATTATTTATTTATGTATTTCTGTCTGAAGCAGCACCCACAACACAGATTTAAGCAGGATATAACAAGTTTCTTTTATTGATTTAAATAAATAAAAATTACATTAATTAATACTTGCTAGCTTAATCATTATTATAAGACAATAATTGGGCCACTAGTTATTAACAGATGTCAGTTTCCCCGCAAGGACACGGGGCTGGTGTGTGTTCAGGGAGGATTTTTGTGCTTCTTGAATGCATCTCTAAGTGCAGTATGTTTTATACAGTTTTTACACCCCATTTCGTTTGTGTCAGTGTGTGTCAGCAACATTTTTACCAGACAACTTCTGCTTGCGCCAGGTCAGACGAGGTCAGTTTTATTGTCATCTCCTCAGGCAAGAAAACATTATTTTCCTGTAGCAGCCAGATAACAGCATATTTTGCACAGCTGCACTCAAAATCATGGTTTTGTGCTTAAACTCTTTTCATAACTCTTTACAGACTGAAAGCATGATGATACATAAAAATCAGTTTACAAACATTTTCGGTACATACCTTGAGGAAAACCCACCCCCAAAATCAGTGTGATAGAGCAAAGTTGCTTACACTTTTCAATAGAAACTTCACAATATATAATTATGGCAGCAGACAGGATTTTAGCTGTGGCAGGAGTACTCAGGTCAGGTCTAACTGCTTTGGGCCAGTAGCAAGCAAACCATAATAAAAATGTAAAGACTGAAAACTATAAGACACCTGACGAACAGTGTTGCTATGATAAGGATTTTATTAAAGCATTAACTTGGAGTTCCTTAACTGGACGATATTTACCTGAGGGGCTGCTTGAGCTCTGAACTGCTTGAGCTCTGCCAGCTGAGGAACGACACAGAGGTCATGAATGCTTACATAAACCATATCATTGCAATATTTTGGGGGGGGGTTATCCCTTGTCACACCCTTTTTAAAACATAGTAATTTAAAATAAAACATATTTAGCCTATAAAGAAATGATTACCTTAAAAATTCAAAAGCAAAGATCCTGATGTTGGCAACTGTAGCTGTAGTTTGTGTTTGTAAGTCGTGGTACTAAGTGTGGCATAATCGTGCCTCATCTGCACCCAACTATCAATCATTTTCTACAAAAATTAGCAGAAAATTCGAAAACAACAAAGAGAAGAATGAAGAGACCCATTAGATTTTGTGACGGGTACGCGTTAGGAACCCACCGCACCCATAAATTTTAGACCAAAATAGAAGAGCAGATGTCAACGTGCTTTAACTTACTGGGCTACGAACGTCACGAATATATAAAACATATATCAGAATTTTATACAACAGTAGATGAAAAGAACTACCCCAATCATCTTTGGGGTCATTAAACAAGCACGAGTCTGCATAACTAAAAAAGAAAAGATTCTAATAAAACTATCATACACGCACCTACCTAACAACAATTTCGGTTTTGTCTGCCGAGATGATACAATTAGTACCACGGATAGAATGTACAGAAGTCCCCTGACAAAACTAAACGTAGAAAGAACTGAAACACAGTTTTTTTTAAACCTTTTTTTTTTTTTTATTAAAGCAGACGGGTCATTATTTTTACTCAAATAAGAAAAGCTTTTACGAAATAAAATAAAAAATATAAAACTGCAGTGAGAAAAGTGGAATAACAGAATGACAAAAAATGCCAAACAGACAACACAGGAATGTAAAGAGGCGACAAATTTTTTACATTAGTTATGCACGGACCAAGTTAAATAGCGGAAAAAATATCCTACGGCTTTTTTAACAGCTAAAAAAGCATTTGAAAGTTTTTTTTTTTTTTTATTTCTTTTATTTTTTTTTTTTTTCCTTGTTTTTTTCTTTAAAAATATGAATACATACAAACAACGGTGTAACACACGCCCCGCCGCTAAAACGCCCGTACCCTCCCGCATTTTAATGACCTCAACTCTTTCAAAAAAAAAAATGGTGGGCGGTTTCTTGAAGTAAATTTCACAAGCCAAACAAAAAAACAAAGGGTTTTTTTTTCTTCTTCAATAAGACCTGGGTTCAGCTGCTTTTTTTAGGATTAATTTTACCTTCAGCCATGACCTGGCGAGTATTTAACCCAGCACTCGGGAATATTTGTGTTACAGTTGCACAAATTGAATGACCTTGCTTCCATTTTTTGTTTGGCCATCATCTTTCCAATAAAACCCAAACTACTGTTGTCATCTACTTTTCTTGACACTTAGTATGTTGCCTATAATTTAGAAAGTAGAAGATAGATAAGATTTAGAAATAGGTGAACTGGGTTATAGCATTTATATTTAAAAAGTAAATGGAGGAGAATGCATTTGGTAAACCTGGTTTACTGAAATCCAAAACAGGGCTCTAATTTTAGATTAACACACCAAAACTATTTGAGTTTCAGGAGGCCAAAAATGCAACCAGCTACACATAAAAAAGAAAACAACCTGGAGCCAAAAGAGTCAAATTTCACCTTCTGCATTCACTGTCTGTTTTCCTTTAATAGCTGGGGTAACTTTTAGTAATCGAAAAGTCCAGTAGTGAGTTGGAGTAATTATACAACTAATGCGAACCTGTTCATGACTGATATCCCCACCTTGCATGCTGAAATATGAGTTTTCATTGTTATGTTTTTTCAGTACCGTGCTAAAGCAATTTCCCTATTAATTGGTATTGCAGTATTGCGTGACTTGTTATGCTAAGCGAAGCCATGTGTCAAGTTTTGGTTTTTGGCAGGTTTCAGAGGAGTGCAGTGTTAATTACTGAATACAAATGAGATTAAGCCAAGCTAATTTCAATATAGTTTAAAAACATTTAAAAAAATAAATTAAAAAAAAAAAAAACACATTATGTTTCATGCAAATTAAAGGACAATTTTCAAAAATGCAGTGTATTGTTTTTGGACAATACCGATATTTCAAGTCTTTATTACAGTAGTTCTTCGCTAAACTGGATATAACTGGAAGCAGACAGATTGTCTGCTGAAATAGCATGCATGTGTTGTCTGGACACAATACACTACATAACAATGTAAATATATACAGTAGGCCTATATAGTGTACAGTACAGTAGTGAGCTTTTTACTTTAGACTATAAGCTACCAGTAACACAGCATAAATCATGTTGCTGCATTCCCAGAACACTGTGCAATGCAGAAATTATATAACTTATTTTAAATTGAAACTAAATGGTTTTAGTGCAATTTCATTTTTATCGTAGCCTACTTAGTACACAATTAACGCAAAACAGATCATGATGCTGCGTCAACACGTTATGATACTATGCAGTACCTTACACATACAGCACACACGTCACAGAAATAAATCCATTTTAAATTTAGGTAGAGCATTTTACAGTGTCCGCGTGGTGACAAGTAATACACATTACCTGTCTGCTACTTCTGTTTTCTGTTGGTTTGAGTCAACTTTCTTTTCTTTAGTGCCAGCAACATTACATTTATTGTCTATAGCACCATCAACATTACATTTAATGAAAACATATATACTGTATATTCCTTAGCCACCATAGATGATGCAAGTTTCTCATTGTGTCTGGGCTACTCACACTTCTTCATATACATAACAACATAAGAAATTGCAGAATAAGAAAAGGCCATTCGGCCCACCTATGCTCACTCGTTCTAATGCAAGCATGGTCAGTTAACACTCAGGAGAGGAAAAAAAAAAACCTAACCATTTGGTTCCTAGGAGAAATGAAACTTCTGGGAATCCAGTTATACAGTATTGTTCATGACAGCATCCAGTCTATTCTTGAAAGATCCCATAGTCTCTGCTTCAACAACTCTTGTCCAGCAGCCTGTTCCAGTGGTTCACGACCCTTATAGCCTCCTCTATTTCATTACTGTTCATTGTATTAACTTTTAATATACATATCGATACTATACAATCCAAACTCAAATCTAGACTTGGGTTTCTATATCGTAACAAGTCTTGTTTTACTCATTCTACCAAGTACACCCTAGTTCAAATGTCTGTCCTTCCCATTTTTGATTATGGCGATGTAATTTATAAAATGGCTTCTAAAAAGGCTCTTGGGAGGCTGGATGTCCTGTATCATTCCTCTATAAGATTTATGACTGGTGCTCCTTGTCACACGCACCACTGTGATCTTTAATCCCTGGTTAACAGGCCTTCTTTATACACAAGACGCCTGACTCACTGGTATTTGTTAATTTACAGAAGGTAAAACTCTTGTTTATTTGCAGAAATTACTACAATTCTTTTTCTCATTTTATAATTTACGTTCCAAAAATTGATTAAATTGGTTAAAGTTGCATAGCTTTCTTTCCGTGGAAGCCTTTAGCCGTAAATTAAAATCTTTGCTGACTGATGGTTGTGCTTGCTAATTCTGTGATTTTATCAAGTTTTAACTGCTATTGTAAAAAAAAAAAAAAATGTTTGTGAATTTGTATGTTTGTATTGTATTTTTTACTGCTGTAGTGCGAACCTCTTGGCCAGGTCGTTACTATAAACGAGAATTTGTTCTCAACTGACTCACCTGGCTAAATAAAGGTTAAATAAATTAACTAATTTTCTGTTGTCTCAGACCAAGCTTGAATCTTGTCTAAATCTTGTTGTATTATTAAAGTTGCTGATTGGGAGTTGGCTACTCCTCCCAGTTTTGTGTTGTCTGCAGATTTGCATACTTTATTGATTATGTTTTGGTCCAAGTCATTTATATAAATTAAAAATAGCATTGGTCCCTGTGGTAGCCCACTTGTTACATTACTCCAGTTTGATTCCATGGCCTCTAATTATAACTCTCTGCTTCCTATCTTGTAAGCAGTTATGAATCATTGCTGCTACTTTACCATCTACTCCTACTGATTTAATCTTTAGATAGAGTCTTTCGTGAGGTACGTTGTCTAATGCTTTTTGAAAATCTAAGTAGATTGTTTCATATACAATATCCTTGTCCACTCTAGTAGTCACCACCTGAAATAAATGTGGTAAATTAGTTAAACAAGATCTAACCTTCCTAAAGCCATGTTGGTTGTCACCTATAATGTTGTTACTATATAAATTGTCCTCCATTTTGGTCCTTATTGTAGTTTCCATGATTTTACATATGATTGATGTTAAACTTATAGGTACAGTACAGTTTGTAGTTCCAAGGGTCAAATGTATCTCCCTTTGTAAATTAGGAACAACATTGCCAATTTTCCAGTCCAGTGGGATGGCTCCTTTATTTATAGATTTATTGAATATATAACTTATTGATTTAAAAATCTGTTATTTAGTTTCCCTAATGACTCCTGGATAGATTCGATCAGGCCCTGGGAATTGTGTTCATTATAAGTGCAGATAGCTCCCTTAGTACGTCATTCTCTTTTATAACAAACTCTGGTAATGATGTTTGTGTACATTCTGTTAACCTTGGTATATTGTATAAATCTTCCTAGTACAAAGTATTGATTAAGTACATCTGCGATTTGAATAGACAAATATATCATTTTAGGCTTAATATTAGGCTGATGGTTAGTTATTGCAAAATCAATTATAGCACCACACATGAGAATCTAAATGTACAGACACACGTGTTTTCCAATAGAAGGTCTGACTGACATAACTTGACTATCAGGACAAATATCCACTGAAAGTATACTGTATTATACCTTTCTAAACATCTGAGAGCTTAAAGATTATTAAGAGAATAACATTTTCACTATGTGATAAAATATACCCTACGATTAACCAGTTTGAATGTAAAAGAATACACTTTAGAAATGTCCTCATAAGTGTAATTTAGTGGTCTCCTACCTAACAACTAAAATTATCAGTGGTAACCACAACCCACGGTAACTAGGATCAGAAAGAATTTTATTAATACTGTGACTGGTTTTGATTTTAAAGCAAATTGTGCTTTAAAGTCATGGTATGCGATAATCGAAACTGAAACCTAAGATTCTAAAATGCTGCACCTCATATTAAAAGGTATACAGTTTAATTTTGGTAGATAGAAAAATTAAGGTAATACAATTCCAGGTGCAAAAAGTAAATGTCTTTATCTTACAAAAGTCTATCATTTTTAAATTTCACTGTAATAAAACAGGAGCTCTTTTAAAAACACGCTTGGGTTAGAGACACAGAAGTGTACCTTACTGTAGGTAAGAGGCAAAAAGAGGAAGTGGACTCCATGGGGTGACTATATATTCCCTAGGCAGGTGGGACTGAGGATGTCACTCCACTGAGGGGCCTATCGGCAGCTTTAACATAAAATGCTAAGCGAATACCTATCTAAGGCAGACATATCCCAAAAGTATTGGTTGGTGGTCGTCTTCGAATTGAAAGGGAATGAAATAGGCATAACGACCGCTTGAAAATTCCAAAATCAATGCTTCAAACAGATTTCTTGATTCAAACTGGAGTTATCATTTACAACCTTTGGATAATCCCTCCCTTGGAATACCAAGCAGAAGCACCCTTGAATAAGTTGGATTTCAGATTGTAATCAGATCATTTTAGCCCCTATAAAAAGCACTACAAGCTAATATACACCACCTTAATTTATTTCATACCATGTTTACTTCAATTAGCTATTTTAAGTAACAACTCGTGGTTCAAAAATTACTTTCTTGCAGTTTAAAATACTGTAAATATGAATCATGTAGTATACTGTGTCTTTAATATAAAGTAAATCAAAAGCTCATTGAAATGTACCACTATAAAACATGTATTTCAAGACCTACCTACTGATAGCAAATGCACTGCGTGTGATAATGTGCTAACTCAGATAGTCTTGCAAAATGCTGGCCTTGTCTTGTAGGTTTCTGATTACCCTCAAGCAACCAACAAGATGGAAGATGAGAGAATGCTTTTCTACAATAGCTTACTCAATAGTTCCAGACGAGAAAACCTAAAATTGAAATGTAACAAGTATTACAAAGACAAATGTGTTATTTTGAAAAATATTCACAAGTGACAAATACAAAAGACTGAAAGACATGGTCATCATTGCAACTGTATACTTTAAAAACAACAAATTCAAACATTAACTGAACTTCAATATAAACAAACGCAATGCTTGATAGTCTTAAAATAGATTAAAAAAAATGTACAGTTAACAGGCTTGTCTGCCATGTATTGCCAATGAATGAAGGTAATTTACCTCGTACAGAATAGTTTTAATTTCCTCATCATCAACCTCTTCTGTATTGAAAGAGGAATCATTAATGCCCAAAATATGTTTTATTAGATTGTTAGAGACAAATGTGTGTGTGTGTGTGTGTGTGAGGGGGGGGGGGGGGGGGTTCCACCATTTACCAAAGAGACTGCAATTATTATTCCAGCTATGAAATATCTCAGGAACCTATAATACATACCAAACGAAAAACAATTACTTAACAATGATGTATGATTAAAATAGTATAGCACTTAGCATTTCTACAGAACTATTTGATCAGAAGACAGGTTTACGACAATCAAAACCTTGGTTCTTAATTGAGCAGTAGTTAATCACAGTGCTTTTCATACACCCTGTTACCTGCTGCATCATACTTCAAAAGCCTCTGATAGGCTGGTCCTTCAAAGTTTCTTTTTTAATGTAGCAAAACAACAACAAAAAAAGTATATATTACCTGTATGTAAATGATTTAGGCTTTGTTACGTAGTTAAAGTAAGCACATTTTAATACACAGCTGGTTAGAAGTTCCTGTAACAGACCAAAGCAGGATGAATTGAAGCCGTTATTACCAATGTTACACCTCTACGACCCCTTAATTACTATACATATTACATTTCAGAGCGCATGCCTATAGCACACTGTGACAGAAAGATAATGAGTTCTGGTGATAAATCTCCCTCCCGACCTGTGAGGGCGCTAAAGAACGGGAGGAGAAGTATCTGGAAGGGCTGGCCTGACAGTTCGTGTCTGGGACCGGGAAGTCGATCAGCCTGGAAAGAAGCGAGACTCTGTTGTAAGACCATATTGACCTGAAAGATAAACGAGGGGCAGCTGCAAGCAATAAGGCAGCTGCAACCGTGTACCAAGATGTCATGTGGGATTACATATAGGGGCCAGGGTAACACTGATCTTTTCCTTCGTTTGGATAAAGCTCGGTGGAGAGAAGGACTGAGAGAGGAGCTCTCAATTAAAGAGAAAAATACTTTTTACGTGTTTTGTGTTGTGTTTTGTTTGTGTTGTAATTGTCCGTGTTTTTGCACCACCAGACAGTTAAAGCACACCTCCGGAGCTGTCGCCGAGGGGCAGCACGATCCGGATCACAACTGCACTACCGTCACGAGAAATACCTGTTTTTGTTCGGGACTGTGCCCTGTTTGTTATCCCCGTGTTTTACACATTGTTGTGTATTGAAGGGGATTTATTATTTTACGGTCACCAGACCTGGAATATAAATAAAAGCACTTTTCACCGGATTACAACTGTCTGCCTGTCGCTCCTGCACCGCATCACTGCTACACCTGTTCCCCCTTCACCAGCCACTCTGCCACACATACATTGCCAGTAGCTGTTTTTAAATTACTCCTGGTGTCTATACAACATGTAGGGACCTACATGAAGCAAAATGACTGTAAGTTCTACAAATCAACGATTCAACAATACCATCTAACACATTTTTATAAAGCCACTGAACTTTGGGAGTTATCCTTCCCACACATTTTCAAATAGATCTTTGAACAACACTGCCTGTAGAAGGTTCACTTGTGAATCTAAACAATAATATAATGCAGGTTAAGCAGGTTAAGACAGAATTGCAAGGCATATATTAGCACAGCCACTGAATGCACATTTCTAAGCTAGTAAAATAAAGTTACAGTGAAGCAATTTGGTAATTTTATCATGCATGAGAAATATGGTACTAAAGCAATTTTTTTTTTTTTTTTAATACCAGTGTCTTCCAGCGCTTCCTCAGTCATAGATAGCTTTTTGTCCCTCATTATTATTTCTGGTTCACTGTCATCCAGAATATTTAAAGAAACATAAAAAAAAAAATAATAATAATAATTGATAAAAAAATGATTAAGTCACAAAAAGCAAAGTACCACAGTAATATAATGTAACTTTATAAAAGATGTAACAGATAGGCCCTTTATCTCCTCTAGGACCATGGTGAATTTGTGTTTAATCTTCATTAGTAAAGTAGTTTATTGAAGCAAGAAAATATTAAAATCTGAAAGACGTTTGAGTGAGTATATTTGTCTAGGCATCTTTGTCTTTTAGTGGACTGTTTGTAGTTAGGTGAATAGCCATGTATGCAGCTATTGTTCCAAACAGACATTAAAATAAAATAAGTGTAAGTGGTGGAACCGAAACATTTACAACAAAATATAATGGTTTGTTTTACTACACTGTAGTTAAATTACTTTTAGAAGTGAACTTGAATTACTTGCCTGTTGTTGCAGTTGTATAAGCAATTGCGTTAAATGAATCACAGGTTCCAGGGACAAAATGAGCCTTAGACCGATCCTGGTACAGTAAGTAATAATCCTCGTCAATGAAGTTGTGGTCAAAAGCCTTGTGATTTTCAACAGACGCATTTAAAAGTCATAAACATCATCTGAAGTCAAAATAGGTAGATTTGACCCTCTTTGATCTTTTTGTTTTCTATTGGCTTCAAGCATTCTACCAATCTATATCGGAAACAAATAATATACACACAGTTTAGAATGTAGCAAGCGACCTTAGTTTTGGATTTCATTTGGATAAATAATTTAAAGTTTATGTTCTATGAAGCTTTGAGAAACCTGCAGAATGAGCAGAATATTAAGGTACATTATAATTAATACATGTAAAGATTGTATATTAAATACTAATTGTCATGGAATAAGTAGGGAAAAAAAATATTACCAAATACTGTAGCTGGGTTAGAAGATGATTGTAAGGCACTGTCAGACAGGAGAAACTCCAGATTAACTGAAATAAAATTCACATTTTTCCCACATTTACTACAAAACTGGCGACTCTCCCCCAATCTATTTCCACAAAATGGACAAAACATCCTGAAATAGAATTCAATACAAATGTACTCAAGGCAGTGACAAATATTAGGCAGGGCGATTTTATTATCACAGGTTTCAAACTATGGGGGTGAATGAACATGTATTTGTGTTAGAATGTATGAATGCTGAAGAAGGAAAATTAGTCTGCGAACTAATCCAGGGTCACTGGTTCACTGAGTTCTTGAAATCGAGAAACAGACAACACCAGAGTTGGCAGCTGGTCTCCTGGGACACTCGGTAATATGACCTTCATTCTGTATTAGACTATTAACTCTAAACTGACATGTTTATATGACTGTTGCAATCGTCTGTACCATGTCCACTATGTAACACCGCGTGTGATTGTATAAGCGGATGCGCTCGTTAACCAAGGGGTCATGAGCGAGGGTATAAAATAGAGGCGTAGCAAAGTAATCAGTTCCTTTGTAAATGATTAGAAAAACAACCTAAACGGAGTCCCTGCATTTAAAAGAAACTGTGAGTGTTCTGTTAGTCTGTCTTGTAAACGTTGTTTGTTTGTTTTGTCTGTTTTCAAGATTACTAGCACGATCCGGAGCTGCAGCCGCAGGCCAGCATTAAACCCGGACACCAGCCCTTCACTTTCCACTGGGAACACTCTTTTCACCACAAGTACTTAATTCATGCACCATAGGAACTGTGTGTGTGTGTGTTTGAGTTTTGTGTGGGTGATAAAAATTGACTTTTGGTTGTGGGTCGAATACGTGGATTATATAAACTGAAGTGATAAACGCTGCTGTATAGCTTCCATCATTTATTATTTACAGGTATTCACCATAAGTCTCTGGACATTGTAAACCATTTCAATGAGCACCCTTACACCTGTTCCTAATTGTCTGTCTGATTTGTACCTGCACTGCACTCACTTGTGTCTACTCATCTCTTTGCCATAATTGCCTATTAATTTGAGACAAACGTAAATATGTTGAACTGAATTAGTTTTTACAGAGAACAGAACAAATTGTCAAACAAATCCAACAAATGTATTTTCAGGTATTATTTGTTTATTTATTTATTAGCAGGCGCCCTTATCTCTCAGCTGGCCACAAAATAATTGCGATCCTCAGGTGTTTGAAGATGGTTAAAACTCAAGCATACAATTATTTTGACAGTACATATTGCTTATTGCTTAATCTTATAGCATCTGAAATGTACTGTCTCATAAAATTCCATGTCTCTTTATCTGTGTAATTGGCAACATTTTTTTTTGTTCTCAAAAGCAGCTGCAACCTAATTCAATCAGCAGAGTGACTTGTGCCAGTAGTGTCACCAGCTGTGGTCTGACAGCTATCAGTGGGATGGTTCAAAGCAGATGGCATTTAACTGGCAGCAAAACATGATTGATATCTTATGATACTAAAATTTCTTCTTGAACTGCTTACTAATCATCCATTAAAACTAAACAGACGCTGGACAGGAACAAGATATTACATTTTCAGTAAGACCACTGAATTCTACACTGCCAAATATAATTCATTCTGTTCCACAAAAATAACAACCATGGGGTGGGGGGGTGAATATTTATAGGTATTTGTGCGTGACAGCTGTAACTAAGTACGGTAGAAATTATTTCTCTTCGCAATGTAGTGGTACTGCTTATGCAGAGATGCAAATGTATGATGATTTCAAAGAGTAAGACTTTTACAGGATGATATATGTCGATGCTAAAGGTACTTGTTGAGATGAAGAAAACATCAATTTAATCTACTGGAACAATTTCTAGTTTTGAAAAGTTAATGATTTTCTTTAATTTGAGGAGGAATGGAGGAGGGACCAAGACGTTGTAAAAAATGTATGTTATTATTTAAAACAGGCAGAAATTACAATAGATTAAATATACACTAAAACTCAAACACACACACACACACACACATATATATATATATATATATATATATATATATATATATATATATATATATATATATATATATACACACACAGTACTGTGCAAAAGTTTTAGGCAGGTGTGAAAAAATGCTGTAAAGTAAGAATGCTTTCAAAAATAGACATGTTAATAGAATATATTTATCAATTAATTAATTGCAAAGTGAGTGAACAGAAGAAAAATCTAAATCAAATCCATATTTGGTGTGACCACCCTTTGCCTTCAAAACAGGATCAATTCTTCTAGGTACACTTGCACAAAGTCAGGGATTTTGTAAGCACATAGTCAGGTGTATGATTAAACAATTATACCAAACAGGTGCTAATGATCATCAATTCAATATGTATGTTGAAACACAATCATTAACTGAAACAGAAACAGCTGTGTAGGAGGAATAAAACTGGGTGAGGTTTACTGTCAAAAGTCATACACCATGGCAAGACTGAGCACAGCAACAAGACACAGGGTAGTTATACTGCATCAGCAAGGTTGCTCCCAGGCAGAAATGTCAAGACAGACAGGGGTTTCCAGATGTGCTGTCCAAGCTCTTTTGAAGAAGCACAAAGAAACGGGCAACGCTGAGGACCAAAGACGCAGTGGTCGGCTAAGGAAACTTACTGCAGCTGATGAAAGACACATCATGCTTACTTCCTTTCAACAATCGGAAGATGTCCAGCAGTGCCATCAGCTCAGAATTGTCAGAAAACAGTGGGACCCTGGTACACCCATCTACTGTCCGGAGAAGTCTGGTCAGAAGTGGCCTTCATGGAAGACTTGCGGTCAAAAAGCCATACCTCTGACGTGGAAACAAGGCCAAGCAACTCAACTATGCACGAAAACACAGGAACTGGGGTGCAGAAAAATGGCAGCAGGTGCTCTGGACTGCTGAGTCAAAATTTGAAATATTTGGCTGAAGCAGAAGGCAGTTTGTTCACCGAGGAAGGGGGGGGAAATCAACAAAAAAACAGAAGGGAGACCGCATCAAAACAAGAACAACAACTCAGGTAAGACAACCATTAAATGTATTTATCTAAATGCTAGAAGTATCAGAAACAAAATTCTAGAACTTGAAGCTACTGCACTAACAGGTAACTATGATGTGATAGGTGTTACAGAAACGTGGTTATCTGAGAGTGATGGGGACGAATATAATATTTGTGGGTATACACTGTATAGGAAAGATAGGCAGGACAGAAGAGGAGGAGGGGTAGCGCTATACATAAGAAACAGTCTTGAAGCCCAGGTGTTAAACCTGGACAAAGAAAATAAAACCGAATCAATATGGGTCAGAATAACAGACAAAAATTCAAAAGGCATAATAATAGGAGCATGCTATAGACCGCCAGATTCAGACGGTGAGCACAATAATCTGTTATACAATGACATTAGAAATGTGTGTAGCAAAGGAGAAGCCATACTAATGGGGGATTTCAACTTCCCCCAAATAAAATGGGAAAACCCGGTGGGTAGCGCGAAGGATGAAATAGAAATGGTGGAAATGACAAATGACTGCTTCCTAACACAATTTGTGAAGGCACCCACTAGAGGGGAGGCATGCCTTGATTTAGTCTTTTCAAATAACGAAGATAGAATAACTAAAACAGAGGTCAGAGAACCACTGGCAAACTCAGACCATAACATGGTCTCATTTGAAGTGTTTTTTAAATCCCCAAAAGTAAAGACTAAAGTTAAGGTTTACAATTTTAGAAAAGCAAACTATGAAGGCATGAAACAGAGACTAACAGAAGTAGATTGGAGTAAAATAGAGAAAACACCCACAGAAGAAGGATGGTTGTTCTTCAAAAATGTAGTACTAGAGGCGCAAAACAATTACATCCCTAAAGTAGACAAATCTAAATGTAAAACTAAATTGCCAAAATGGTTTAATAGATCAATTAAAAAAAATATTCAGCGAAAAAAGGCACTTTACAGAGCATTAAAAAAGGACCGAAAAGAAAGTACGCAGAAAGAGTACACAGAACTGCAAACGCAAGTCAAAAAGGAAGTTAGAAAGGCCAAGAGAGAAATAGAAATGAACATTGCTAAGGGAGCTAAAACCAATTCCAAAATGTTTTTCCAATATTACAACAGCAAGAGAACATTCAAAGAGGAGATTAAATGTTTAAGAGATACAAATGGCAAAATCGTAGAGGAAGAAAAAAAAATAGCAAATATGTTAAATGATTACTTTTCACAAGTTTTTACAAAGGAAGATACTGACAACATGCCCCACATGTCATCCAGTTCCTATCCAGTTTTAAATAACTTTAGCATAACTGAGGCAGAAGTGTTAAAGGGACTAGGAGCTCTTAAAATAAACAAATCCCCTGGGCCGGATGAGATCCTCCCAGTAGTACTCAAAGAAATGAAAGAAGTAATTTACAAACCGCTAACCAAGATCATGCAGCAGTCTCTTGACACAGGGGTGGTACCGACAGACTGGAAAATTGCAAACGTAATACCGATCCACAAAAAGGGAAACAAAACTGAACCAGGTAACTACAGACCAGTAAGCCTGACTTCTATTATATGCAAACTTATGGAAACTATAATAAGATCCAAAATGGAAAATTACCTATATGGTAACAGGGTACTGGGAGACAGTCAACATGGTTTTAGGAAAGGGAGATCGTGCCTAACTAACTTGCTTGATTTTTTTGAGGATGCAACATCGATAATGGATAATTGCAAAGCATATGACATGGTTTATTTAGATTTCCAGAAAGCTTTTGACAAAGTCCCGCACAAAAGATTAATTCTCAAACTGAACGCAGTTGGGATTCAAGGAAACACATGTACATGGATTAGGGAGTGGTTAACATGTAGAAAACAGAAAGTACTGATTAGAGGAAAAACCTCAGAATGGAGTGTGGTAACCAGCGGTGTACCACAGGGATCAGTATTAGGTCCTCTGCTATTCCTAATCTACATTAATGATTTAGATTCTGGTATAGTAAGCAAACTTGTTAAATTTGCAGACGACACAAAAGTAGGAGGAGTGGCAAACACTGTTGCAGCAGCAAAGGTCATTCAAAATGATCTAGACAAGATTCAGAACTGGGCAGACACATGGCAAATGACATTTAATAGAGAAAAGTGTAAGGTACTGCACGCAGGAAATAAAAATGTACATTATAAATATCATATGGGAGATATTGAAATTGGAGAAGGAATCTATGAAAAAGACCTAGGAGTTTTTGTTGACTCAGAAATGTCTTCATCTAGGCAATGTGGGGAAGCTATAAAAAAGGCTAACAAGATGCTCGGATACATTGTGAAAAGTGTTGAATTTAAATCAAGGGAAGTAATGTTAAAACTGTACAATGCACTTGTAAGACCTCATCTTGAATATTGTGTTCAGTTCTGGTCACCTCGCTATAAAAAAGATATTGCTGCTCTAGAAAGAGTGCAAAGAAGAGCGACCAGAATTATTCCGGGCTTAAAAGGCATGTCATATGCAGACAGGCTAAAAGAATTGAATCTGTTCAGTCTTGAACAAAGAAGACTACGTGGCGACCTAATTCAAGCATTCAAAATTCTAAAAGGTATTGACAGTGTCGACCCAAGGGACTTTTTCAGCCTGAAAAAAGAAACAAGGACCAGGGGTCACAAATGGAGTTTAGAAAAAGGGGCATTCAGAACAGAAAATAGGAGACACTTTTTTACACAGAGAATTGTGAGGGTCTGGAATCAACTCCCCAGTAATGTTGTTGAAGCTGACACCCTGGGATCCTTCAAGAAGCTGCTTGATGAGATTTTGGGATCAATAAGCTACTAACAACCAAACGAGCAAGATGGGCCGAATGGCCTCCTCTCGTTTGTAAACTTTCTTATGTTCTTATGAGAGCAGTGCACGAATGAATGTCTGCAGGCAACAGTGAAGCATGGTTGAGGTTCCTTGCAAGTCTGGGGCTGCATTTCTGCAAATGGAGTTGGGGATTTGGTCAGAATTAATGGTCTCAATGCTGAGAAGTATAGGCAGATACTTATCCATCATGCAATACCATCAGGGAGGCATCTGATTGGCCACAAATTTATTCTGCAGCATGACAACGTCCCCAAACATACAGAAAAAGTCATTAAGAACTATTTTCAGGGTAAAGAAGAACAAGGAGTCCTGGAAGTGATGGTATCGCCCCCACAGAGCCCTGACCTCAACATCATCGAGTCTGTCTGGGATTACATGAAGAGAGAGAAGCAACTAAGGCTGCCTAAATCCACAGAAGAACTGTGGTTAGTTCTCCAAGATGTTTGAGCCAACCTACCTGCCAAGTTCCTTCAAAAACTGTGTGCAAGTGTACCAAGAAGAATTGATGCTGTTTTGAAGGCAAAGGGTGGTCACACCAAATATTGATTTGATGTAGATTTTTCTTCTGTTCACTCACTTAGCATTTTGTTAATTGATTACTTTTGCATGTTTCAATTAAATTAATGTACTCAGCTTAACTTAGTGTGTAGTCCAAAGTTATAAATGGGAATACGTTATTGGCGTAAGGATATTTAAGTAAAAAAAAACATTTTTTGCCCTAAACATGATTTATCCTTTTTTTTTCAAACCCACTGTTTCACCTTGTATTATAAATGCAATAAGACCCTTCAAGGAGCCCGTAAACGTCCAATATACAGACTTCTTGGAGGTTGGAAGCACTCCACTTCATCTCATGCCGCACAACACCTGAAGGCGTCCGTATGTATGTGGACACCCTGTCGGGCCTTATTGCATACATATATACGCAAATCCATTATTGAAATATTTTTATTATATGAAATAAAATGTTGCATGTTTCAAAAGGTACTTCGGAATTTGATAAGCAATTTAACATGTTCTGTTCTGCCACCTTCTAGCATTAGTTATTTTATGTCATACTGTACAGCAGTGGTGCGCAATGTGGGGGCGTGAGAGTCAGTAAGGGGGGATGCGACTAAACACATAAATGACAGCTAATTAGTCCAAATTCTTACCTTTCAAATGAGCCATTGACGAGCACTCTAGGACAACCAGAGAAATGATGTTTGAAGTGGCGCGTGTCAGTGAAACTGCAGTGAATAGAGCCGAAATGGTTGCTTCCATGTATGGGCTGACAAGTATAAAATAAATAAATAAATAAATAAATAATGTTTTACAGCTGTTTTGTCCCTGTTTTAATGTAAATCACATATTTTTTCCCTAGATTTAACCAAAAAAAAAAAGTCCAGATTAAGCAAAATAAATACATGTTAACAAACACATTCTTAAAAGTCGAGTGTTATGGCAACTCTGCAGCATACAATGCCAAACCAAACGTGTCAATGAGAGTGTGCTCTCATGTCAGCTTCAGATTTAGCTGGCAAGTTTTGTTTTGTGAAAACCCAGATTTACTTTTTCTGATTCATGTTTTGAGATTTAATTGCTGAACGAGAATGTTTTTCAGATGTATCTGTTAGGTAAGTGTTGAATCGACAAGTTTAAAAAAAAAAAAAAGTTAAATGTATTTATTCACTGATTTATTTAATGTGTGTGTCAACAGGGGCATTGCAAATTGTATGCTAAAAATGAAAAGTTTGCACACCCCTGCTGTACAGCAAATTTGGCAAAAGTCTTTGCCATTTTTTTATTCCACCAAGAAGAAATATACCATGACAGAAGATCAGTAGCTTGAAATATCAAGTGGGCTATATGGTACAATGAGAGATTAGGTATATAAATCAACTGTCATAAACTGATGGTCCAGTGGCTTCACAATTCTCAAATGTTCGTTTTTATGTATAATAGGAAATAGAGCTTTGAACTTGAACTCAGCTTGCCCTGTGAAGTTGAAATGTTTCTTTTCATTTGTTGAACAAAGATAAATCATTAGAGGAGGAAAGTGTTTATGGCCCAATATAGAAAACATTTTGTTTGAATGGAGTATTTTTACTGACTATAATACATATTAGATTGTTCTACATGTCAATGGAATGCAGATGTGCACTTGTAAAGTGTGTGTATGGTTATGGTTCAAATTAACGAAACAAAATGAATGCATTTACAGCTGGAAATGTAATGAAATTGAACTGCACCGTCTGCAACACTAAAATATTTTGTTTACTGATTACACTGGGTAGTAAGTGTTATTTCCTAATTGCTTATGCCTCAAAAGTATAGAAAATGGCTATTATTCCCCACAAACTTTGCTTTTGTGACCAGGACAGGAATATTTCAAAATATCACTATTTCCAATGTGAAAATGGGCAAATGTGTGTCTTTTCGTTCACATAAAGTCAGAAAAAAACAACATATGAATGCAAATTAACATGTATTTATACTAAAGTAATACAAAGATGACTACAAAAGAAAGAAGTGAGTAGTTTTTCGAGATTTACAATTATACTGTATTTACAGTATTACAAAAATTGTGTTACATAGTGTTATTAGATGCTGCACTCTTCAGTTTTATTTATTTATTTATTTTTTGCTGCTTTTTTAATTGATGCAAGCAGCACTGTTTAATACTTTTCTTTTAAATTTGAATTGAGATCATTTACTATAATCGTATTTCAAACGCTGCACTCTTGAAACTGTACTTGAGATATCCTACAGTAGAGGAGCTATTTACTTCTTCATGTTGTAATGCATCATCTGTATGAAGCAATTAAGTATGCTTGTTAGTGCACTTTTTGCCTAATGTTTAAAAGACGATATGCTGAATTTTTATTTTACTTCAGAGTGGATGTTGACAGGTTCCTTTACAAGGAGCTTGTGAGCTTAACTAAGATGCAGTATACTGGTTAAAGGTTTACTTGTGCTCATATGGCCAAGCAGATGGCAATAAAGCATCTAACCTAAATGGCAGTACTGCTCTGCCTCTTCTTGATATCTCCACAGAAAAACAATATTGTGTGCAGCAGATGTTTCCATTTTCTGCTTATTTAAATGTATTTTAGATCCGTAGAAATATGGCAATAAGTATTTAAAGTATTCATGATATTAAAATAAAACTAGGCTTTTTTTTTTTTTTTTTAAACATGCATTTATTAGCACCCTAAGACAAAAGGTGAAGGAATGTTTTTTTTTTTTTTTTTTTGTCTCAAATATTGATAACAAAATAAATTAATATCAATCTTACCTGGATTGATTTTTTTTTTCTGTTGAGTCAGCAAGGAAACCAATCTATATGCCAACAAGCAGTGGCAGTCATAAAATGAAACAATCTGAAAAGGCATTTTGCAACAATATATACTGATTATCCTGTTCTTTTCTGTGCCAGATATGGAATTCAAAAAGAACAAAAAAAAAAAAAAAAAAAAAAGATTCTAAATATCCATAAAGGTTGTTGACTGATTTTCAGTCCTGACTTCATGCATTTTCATTCAACCTCACCTTTGGCTACTTCTGCGCAGGAAACTCACATATTTAATTTTCAATCACTCAGTTGACATTCAGCATCAATGCACAGGCTGCATTGAGTCAAGGTAGGTTTAAATTTACTACATTTGCTTTATACCACTTTCTCCTAAATGATTAATAGTTCTTGGCAAGTACAGAAGAGTTACATGGCTGAGGGCTCAATCCTCCTTATTCTATGGTGATTTCCCATTAACTCCTTCATTAATATGCTAATGAAAGCTGCCATTTTGCATTAATTACTAAACACAGCTCCTTACCACAGTTCCTAAGAAAAATGTCTGATCAAAGGTACCAAAAATGTGCCCCAAACTCATATTTTGTCAAAACACAGTGATGAAATATGACTGAATTAATTGTAGTGACGTATAATGTATGTACTGTATCTACCAATTTAAGTCTTGGTTTTAAAAAAAGTTAATTACTTAACAACTGCAATGCAATATGGTCCCATGGCCTATTTACCAATTCAGTGTCAGGATCAAGGTTACTGAGCCATCGCTCTCTGAAAAGCAAATGATTTGACAAGGAGAGGTCAGCAGGGTGGACTATGAAGAAGCTACTAACCCTCACCTTCAAGGGGACTGCCAACAAATAAAGTGGAGGTGGAGGATACTTATAACATGAGCAAAGGTACATTTCCTGAAAATAATAAACCGTATAATAGTACAAAACTAGCAAGAAACATAATGGGAATTTAAGAAAATTGTTATTTACTTAAATAGCAGCCAACAAAATAAAATAGGTTTGTTATAGTCTGATAGCACATTAAAATACATGGAACAAGATCAGTTTAGAAAATCAGAAGAGTTGTATTTATTGCGCAAATGTATTAAATCAGGGTATACAACAACAGTACTGCGTGATACACAGCACTGGCAAAACAGTAAATTAGTACTTCTCAAAGACTGTTATAACTGGGTCTATTTTCTATATATTAGTACAATGTTGTATCAGGCAAATGCGATGTCAGGAGCAGAAAATATGACAGAAGTAGTCGTTATAAATAAAGCTGAACAAAACAACAACAGCAAAAGTCTTGCATCATCTCGAATTGATAAATATTATATATATATATATATATATATATATATATATATATATATATATATATATATATATATATATATATATATATATAGATAGATAGATAGATAGATATTTAAATCTTTTATTTAACATCATGTAACCAAAGCAACTACAAAATGATGTCGCAAAAGTCTACTGGTAGCCATAACAGTAGTACAGTATTTTATGTTGGATTACAAAATGTCACATTTTTCCATTTTTGTCAATACATGGAAAAAACTTAGACTGCATTAACTGATCTATAAATACAGCAGGTATAACAGTACTTTACCTCACTGACCTTTGTGAATCATGACTGCTCTAACTCATGCTATGTGTTTAAGATATAAGCAGAGACAGGTAGAGGCGGAGGTCATCGGCTCCTATTGTTCTTATTGATTTCTACTTCTTCATATAAAATCCTTGGCATAAATGTTTTCTTAAAACTAAAATCCTGTTACAAGACATAAAATGTTTTAGAAACAGAACAAAAGCAAACCAGAAGATACGTTAAAAATGTCTAAATAGATAAAAGAGAAACTAAACCCAGCGATCTAGATCAGCAGCACATTTATAATAAACAGTTCATCCTACTATTGGATAGCTGGCTTAAACTCTCTCCTGCCAAAGTGCTGCTTTAGTAATAAAATATCTGGAACATTCTGAAAATGGCAAGTTCTGCAGTCTGTACAGAAGTTTACATTTTTTGTGGGGCATTAGTAAGAACATTGTTTTTCTTTTATAAAATGAATAAGGCAGTAAATATTTGCCAACAATAAATGTTGTGAAATGCGCAGCTCTATAGACATGTTGTTATTATTATTTTTAATTAAATCAAACAGTTGCAGTTAATGGGCTACCAGCAATTCCAGACCTTTGCAAATGTCCTCCTTGTGAAAATAATGTAACTGTATCACCTCCTCTACCACAAAGTACACATAAGGCCTTGCTATATTCCACTGTAAAGAAATGGGAAAAGCCCACCTTTAGTAGTCTCTCTGTAATTCCTTGACTGGCAGAAGGTGACAATTAGGTTGTTGAGAGCCCAGCCACCCACACAGGTCATCTTCCAGGTAAAGATCTCCAAATAATTTCTGTTTTCAGGAAACAGTAGTAATCCTTCTTCAAAATGCACATGGTACACTTGTGGGGTAGTTTTGCACCCCATTCTGCTATAAGAGGGTTATAAAATATATATGTTTCACATGCCACAATTGCACAGCTCCTGCTTACTGGCAGAAGGTGCAGGGGAGGTGGGCAAGATGTAGAAAAGGTGTATTGATGTATCCCTATGCATTTTTTAGCCCTATTGGACATTTTAAAATGATACAGATATGAAACTGTGTGTACATATGTGCATATTAGTTATCAGCACTGTATTTGATAACTACAGTCAGAATCCTGCTCATTTCCTAGCATAGTACAGTATTAAAATCTGATTTTATTATTTACTCAATCTCCTGTAAGTTGCAAAAAGTAGTTCATATTTTAAAACCGTGGTAGTTGAATTAGAATGATGTACCTCAAAAGCCACAGATGGACATCACCCTCCTAGAATAAAATGGGAAAACCCGGTGGGTAGCACGAAGGATGAAATAGAAATGGTGGAAATGACAAATGACTGCTTCCTAACACAATTTGTCAAGGCACTGACTAGAGGGGAGGCATGCCTTGATTTAGTCTTTTCAAATAATGAAGACAGAATAACTAAAACAGAGGTCAGAGAACCACTGGCAAACTCAAACCACAACATGGTCTCTTTTGAAGTATTTTTTAAAACCCCAAAAGTAATGACTAAAGCTAAGGTTTACAATTTTAGAAATGCAAACTATGAAGGTATGAAACAGAGACTAACAGAAGTAGACTGGAGTAAAATAGAGAAAACACCTACAGAAGAAGGATGGTTGCTCTTCAAAAATGTAGTACTAGAGGCGCAAAACAATTATATCCCTAAAGTAGACAAATCTAAATGTAAAACTAAATTGCCAAAATAAGAACATAAGAACATAAGAAAGTTTACAAACGAGAGGAGGCCATTCGGCCCATCTTGCTCGTTTGGTTGTTAGTAGCTTATTGATCCCAAAATCTCATCAAGCAGCTTCTTGAAGGATCCCAGGGTGTCAGCTTCAACAACATTACTGGGGAGTTGATTCCAGACCCTCACAATTCTCTGTGTAAAAAAGTGTCTCCTATTTTCTGTTCTGAATGCCCCTTTTTCTAAACTCCATTTGTGACCCCTGGTCCTTGTTTCTTTTTTCAGGCTGAAAAAGTCCCTTGGGTCGACACTGTCAATACCTTTTAGAATTTTGAATGCTTGAATTAGGTCGCCACGTAGTCTTCTTTGTTCAAGACTGAACAGATTCAATTCTTTTAGCCTGTCTGCATATGACATGCCTTTTAAGCCCGGAATAATTCTGGTCGCTCTTCTTTGCACTCTTTCTAGAGCAGCAATATCTTTTTTATAGCGTGGTGACCAGAACTGAACACAATATTCAAGATGAGGTCTTACTAGTGCATTGTACAGTTTTAACATTACTTCCCTTGATTTAAATTCAACACTTTTCACAATGTATCCGAGCATCTTGTTAGCCTTTTTTATAGCTTCCCCACATTGCCTAGATGAAGACATTTCTGAGTCAACAAAAACTCCTAGGTCTTTTTCATAGATTCCTTCTCCAATTTCAATATCTCCCATATGATATTTATAATGTACATTTTTATTTCCTGCGTGCAGTACCTTACACTTTTCTCTATTAAATGTCATTTGCCATGTGTCTGCCCAGTTCTGAATCTTGTCTAGATCATTTTGAATGACCTTTGCTGCTGCAACAGTGTTTGCCACTCCTCCTACTTTTGTGTCGTCTGCAAATTTAACAAGTTTGCTTACTATACCAGAATCTAAATCATTAATGTAGATTAGGAATAGCAGAGGACCTAATACTGATCCCTGTGGTACACCGCTGGTTACCACACTCCATTCTGAGGTTTTTCCTCTAATCAGTACTTTCTGTTTTCTACATGTTAACCACTCCCTAATCCATGTACATGTGTTTCCTTGAATCCCAACTGCGTTCAGTTTGAGAATTAATCTTTTATGCGGGACTTTGTCAAAAGCTTTCTGGAAATCTAAATAAACCATGTCATATGCTTTGCAATTATCCATTATCGATGTTGCATCCTCAAAAAAATCAAGCAAGTTAGTTAGACACGATCTCCCTTTCCTAAAACCATGTTGACTGTCTCCCAGTACCCTGTTACCATATAGGTAATTTTCCATTTTGGATCTTATTATAGTTTCCATAAGTTTGCATATAATAGAAGTCAGGCTTACTGGTCTGTAGTTACCTGGTTCAGTTTTGTTTCCCTTTTTGTGGATCGGTATTACGTTTGCAATTTTCCAGTCTGTTGGTACAACCCCTGTGTCAAGAGACTGCTGCATGATCTTGGTTAGCGGTTTGTAAATTACTTCTTTCATTTCTTTGAGTACTACTGGGAGGATCTCATCCGGCCCAGGGGATTTGTTTATTTTAAGAGCTCCTAGTCCCTTTAACACTTCTGCCTCAGTTATGCTAAAGTTATTTAAAACTGGATAGGAACTGGATGACATGTGGGGCATGTTGTCAGTATCTTCCTTTGTAAAAACTTGTGAAAAGTAATCATTTAACATATTTGCTATTTTTTTTTCTTCCTCTACGATTTTGCCATTTGTATCTCTTAAACATTTAATCTCCTCTTTGAATGTTCTCTTGCTGTTGTAATATTGGAAAAACATTTTGGAATTGGTTTTAGCTCCCTTAGCAATGTTTATTTCTATTTCTCTCTTGGCCTTTCTAACTTCCTTTTTGACTTGCGTTTGCAGTTCTGTGTACTCTTTCTGCGTACTTTCTTTTTGGTCCTTTTTTAATGCTCTGTAAAGTGCCTTTTTTTTCGCTGAATATTTTTTTTAATTGATCTATTAAACCATTTTGGCAATTTAGTTTTACATTTAGATTTGTCTACTTTAGGGATATAATTGTTTTGCGCCTCTAGTACTACATTTTTGAAGAACAACCATCCTTCTTCTGTGGGTGTTTTCTCTATTTTACTCCAATCTACTTCTGTTAGTCTCTGTTTCATACCTTCATAGTTTGCTTTTCTAAAATTGTAAACCTTAGCTTTAGTCATTACTTTTGGGGATTTAAAAAACACTTCAAATGAGACCATGTTGTGGTCTGAGTTTGCCAGTGGTTCTCTGACCTCTGTTTTAGTTATTCTATCTTCGTTATTTGAAAAGACTAAATCAAGGCATGCCTCCCCTCTAGTCGGTGCCTTCACAAATTGTGTTAGGAAGCAGTCATTTGTCATTTCCACCATTTCTATTTCATCCTTCGCGCTACCCACCGGGTTTTCCCATTTTATTTGGGGGAAGTTGAAATCCCCCATTAGTATGGCTTCTCCTTTGCTACACACATTTCTAATGTCATTGTATAACAGATTATTGTGCTCACCGTCTGAATCTGGCGGTCTATAGCATGCTCCTATTATTATGCCTTTTGAATTTTTGTCCGTTATTCTGACCCATATTGATTCGGTTTTATTTTCTTTGTCCAGGTTTAACACCTGGGCTTCAAGACTGTTTCTTATGTATAGCGCTACCCCTCCTCCTCTTCTGTCCTGCCTGTCTTTCCTATACAGTGTATACCCACAAATATTATATTCGTCCCCATCACTCTCAGATAACCACGTTTCTGTAACACCTATCACATCATAGTTACCTGTTAGTGCAGTAGCTTCAAGTTCTAGAATTTTGTTTCTGATACTTCTAGCATTTAGATAAATACATTTAATGGTTGTCTTACCTGAGTTGTTGTTCTTGTTTTGATGCGGTCTCCCTTCTGTTTTTTTGTTGATTTCTCCCCCCTTCCTTTCTAGTTTAAATGCTTCCGAACCTGCTCGAGGATCTTTTCTCCGAGTAGACTAGTTCCCTTGTTATTTAAATGCAGTCCATCCCGTCTATACAGATAGTCCTCGTTGTAGAATGTGGTCCAATGATCAAGATAGGTGAAGCCTTCCCGTGTGCACCACGTCTTCAGCCATGCGTTTTGATTAATTATTTCCAGCTGTCCATATGGTCCTTTGCAAGGTGCGGGTAGTATACCAGAAAATACCACAGTTTTGGTTTTCTCTTTTAATTTCCTTCCTAGCTCTCTGAATTTGTTTTGCAGGGATTTTGGTCTGTCTCTTCCAATGTTGTTTGTACCGATGTGGACGACTACTACCGGGTCGTCTCCTGTTCGTTCTAGGAGCCTGTCCACGTTCTCAGTGATGTGCTTGACCGAGGCTCCCGGAAGGCAGCACACTGTTGTAGTAAGGGGGTCCAAACTGCGAATTGAACTTGCTGTGTTTCTCAATATGGAGTCCCCAACAATCATGACCTCCCTTCTTTTTGCTGTCTGGTCACCACTGTCAATAGGGTCCTGGATGTTGTTCCTTTCATTCTCTTGTTGTTGGTTCTGCTCATCAAAATTCTGAAGTGACTCAAATCTGTTGGTTGTTTTGATTTCTGGTGGTTGTGTTTGACGAAGTTTCTTTTTTTCCCTGCTTCTGCCTACCTGAACCCAGCTGTTCTGACCTTCTATCTCCCTGGTGGCTTTCAGTCTGTTAGGGGTGATGCAGACTTCCATGAATTGTGGGTGTGCCAGTTCCTCAAGATCCTGTTGCTGTCTCACTTCTTCCAGCTCCATTTCTAGCATACTTACTAGTTTATGCAAATCCTGGATCGCGCGGCACTTTACGCACACTTGGTTTAGCTCCGCTGGGTTTTCTCGGATTTCCCACATCAAGCAGGTGTCACAGATTACTGGCTTGAAGACCATGTTTAGGTTTTTTTTTTTTTTTTTTTTTTTAAGTTTAGTTTCTTCTGCAGCTGTCAACCTGCTTTCAAACTGCTTCGAAACTGCTCTGTACTTTTCCACGCCTGTACTTCTCCCACTCGCTGTCGCTGGGAAGACTGCCTCGTTTAACTGCGTTGTTCTGCTGTGCTGTTGGCTCCTCCCCTCGCCCGTGTCTCAAAACGGCGCTGAATTTGAATCAGCTGCTCCGAGTTTCAGCTTGTTTGTTATCAGAAAAACACACGCGGCTGTTTGACTTTGAGCTGCTGCTGTGTTTCCCCAATGTCCTCTGTTTTCTGATTAAAGCAATTCAAGATGCAATTTCTCCTTACTGCTTCGAAACTGCTCTGTACTTTTCCACGCCTGTACTTCTCTCACTCGCTGTCGCTGGGAAGACTGCCTCGTTTAACTGCGTTGTTCTGCTGTGCTGTTGGCTCGTCCCCTCGCCCGTGTCTCAAAACGGCGCTGAATTTGAATCAGCTGCTCCGAGTTTCAGCTTGTTTGTTATCAGAAAAACACACGCGGCTGTTTGACTTTGAGCTGCTGCTGCTGTGTTTTCCCCAGTGTCCTCTGTTTTCTGATTAAATTCACTTGGCTGGTATGAAAGAAACCAAAAATCCCAAACAGAAATAGATTGCATGAGCCTGGTTTGAGGTGAAGTAGACCAGCTACAGCTCTTGAAGTTAAATGTTGCTCCTTTCATTTTTTTGAGTAGCGTATTATACATTCAGATGACAGAGGCTTAAATATAGGGATAACTATGTTCTTCCCTGCTTTATAAATAAATAAAAAATGTGTCTGTCAAGTTAAGGTGTAATTTTTTGCAAGAAATGAAAGAAATTGTATGATTTGAAAGTGACAGGAAAAGTGTCAGGCTGAAGTGACAAAGGATGCCGATGTTATAAAAGTTGACTCAAGTGAGGAAAAGTATACAGGTTTTTAAGAAAATAAGAACATAAGAAAGTTTACAAACGAGAGGAGGCCTTTCAGCCCATCTTGCTTGTTTGGTTGTTAGTAGCTTATTGATCCCAAAATCTCATCAAGCAGCTTCTTGAAGGATCCCAAGGTGTCAGCTTCAACAACATTACTGGGGAGTTGATTCCAGACCCTCACAATTCTCTGTGTAAAAAAGTGCCTCCTATTTTCTGTTCTGAATGCCCCTTTGTCTAAATCTCCATTTGTGACCCCTGGTCCTTGTTTCTTTTTTCAGGCTGAAAAAGTCCCTTGGGTCGACACTGTCAATACCTTTTAGAATTTTGAATGCTTGAATTAGGTCGCCACGTAGTCTTCTTTGTTCATGACTGAACAAATTCAATTATTTTAGCCTGTCTGCATATGACATGCCTTTTAAGCCTGGAATAATTCTGGTCGCTCTTCTTTGCACTCTTTCTAGAGCAGCAATATCTTTTTTATAGCGAGACAACCATTAAATGTATTTATCTAAATGCTAGAAGTATCAGAAACACAATTCTAGAACTTGAAGCTACTGCACTAACAGGTAACTATGATGTGATAGGTGTTACAGAAACGTGGTTATCTGAGAGTGATGGGGACGAATATAATATTTGTGGGTATACACTGTATAGGAAAGACAGGCAGGACAGAAGAGGAGGAGGGGTAGCGCTATACATAAGAAACAGTCTTGAAGCCCAGGTGTTAAACCTGGACAAAGAAAATAAAACCGAATCAATATGGGTCAGAATAACAGACAAAAATTCAAAAGGCATAATAATAGGAGCATGCTATAGACCGCCAGATTCAGACGGTGAGCACAATAATCTGTTATACAATGACATTAGAAATGTGTGTAGCAAAGGAGAAGCCATACTAATGGGGGATTTCAACTTCCCCCAAATAAAATGGGAAAACCCGGTGGGTAGCGCGAAGGATGAAATAGAAATGGTGGAAATGACAAATGACTGCTTCCTAACACAATTTGTGAAGGCACCCACTAGAGGGGAGGCATACCTTGATTTAGTCTTTTCAAATAACGAAGATAGAATAACTAAAACAGAGGTCAGAGAACCACTGGCAAACTCAGACCATAACATGGTCTCATTTGAAGTGTTTTTTAAATCCCCAAAAGTAAAGACTAAAGTTAAGGTTTACAATTTTAGAAAAGCAAACTATGAAGGCATGAAACAGAGACTAACAGAAGTAGATTGGAGTAAAATAGAGAAAACACCCACAGAAGAAGGATGGTTGTTCTTCAAAAATGTAGTACTAGAGGCGCAAAACAATTACATCCCTAAAGTAGACAAATCTAAATGTAAAACTAAATTGCCAAAATGGTTTAATAGATCAATTAAAAAAAATATTCAGCGAAAAAAGGCACTTTACAGAGCATTAAAAAAGGACCGAAAAGAAAGTACGCAGAAAGAGTACACGGAACTGCAAACGCAAGTCAAAAAGGAAGTTAGAAAGGCCAAGAGAGAAATAGAAATGAACATTGCTAAGGGAGCTAAAACCAATTCCAAAATGTTTTTCCAATATTACAACAGCAAGAGAACATTCAAAGAGGAGATTAAATGTTTAAGAGATACAAATGGCAAAATCGTAGAGGAAGAAAAAAAAATAGCAAATATGTTAAATGATTACTTTTCACAAGTTTTTACAAAGGAAGATACTGACAACATGCCCCACATGTCATCCAGTTCCTATCCAGTTTTAAATAACTTTAGCATAACTGAGGCAGAAGTGTTAAAGGGACTAGGAGCTCTTAAAATAAACAAATCCCCTGGGCCGGATGAGATCCTCCCAGTAGTACTCAAAGAAATGAAAGAAGTAATTTACAAACCGCTAACCAAGATCATGCAGCAGTCTCTTGACACAGGGGTGGTACCAACAGACTGGAAAATTGCAAACGTAATACCGATCCACAAAAAGGGAAACAAAACTGAACCAGGTAACTACAGACCAGTAAGCCTGACTTCTATTATATGCAAACTTATGGAAACTATAATAAGATCCAAAATGGAAAATTACCTATATGGTAACAGGGTACTGGGAGACAGTCAACATGGTTTTAGGAAAGGGAGATCGTGTCTAACTAACTTGCTTGATTTTTTTGAGGATGCAACATCGATAATGGATAATTGCAAAGCATATGACATGGTTTATTTAGATTTCCAGAAAGCTTTTGACAAAGTCCCGCACAAAAGATTAATTCTCAAACTGAACGCAGTTGGGATTCAAGGAAACACATGTACATGGATTAGGGAGTGGTTAACATGTAGAAAACAGAAAGTACTGATTAGAGGAAAAACCTCAGAATGGAGTGTGGTAACCAGCGGTGTACCACAGGGATCAGTATTAGGTCCTCTGCTATTCCTAATCTACATTAATGATTTAGATTCTGGTATAGTAAGCAAACTTGCTAAATTTGCAGACGACACAAAAGTAGGAGGAGTGGCAAACACTGTTGCAGCAGCAAACGTCATTCAAAATGATCTAGACAAGATTCAGAACTGGGCATACACATGGCAAATGACATTTAATAGAGAAAAGTGTAAGGTACTGCACGCAGGAAATAAAAATGTACATTATAAATATCATATGGGAGATATTGAAATTGGAGAAGGAATCTATGAAAAAGACCTAGGAGTTTTTGTTGACTCAGAAATGTCTTCATCTAGACAATGTGGGGAAGCTATAAAAAAGGCTAACAAGATGCTCGGATACATTGTGAAAAGTGTTGAATTTAAATCAAGGGAAGTAATGTTAAAACTGTACAATGCACTAGTAAGACCTCATCTTGAATATTGTGTTCAGTTCTGGTCACCTCGCTATAAGAAAGATATTGCTGCTCTAGAAAGAGTGCAAAGAAGAGCGACCAGAATTATTCCGGGCTTAAAAGTCATGTCATATGCAGACAGGCTAAAAGAATTGAATCTTTTCAGTCTTGAACAAAGAAGACTACGTGGCGACCTAATTCAAGCATTCAAAATTCCAAAAGGTATTGACAGTGTCGACCCAAGGGACTTTTTCAGCCTGAAAAAAGAAACAAGGACCAGGGGTCACAAAAGGAGTTTAGAAAAAGGGGCATTCAGAATAGAAAATAGGAGACACTTTTTTACACAGAGAATTGTGAGGGTCTGGAATCAACTCCAGTAATGTTGTTGAAGCTGACACCCTGGGATCCTTCAAGAAGCTGCTTGATGAGATTTTGGGATCAATAAGCTACTAACAACCAAACAAGCAAGATGGGCCGAATGGCCTCCTCTCGTTTGTAAACTTTCTTATGTTCTTATGTTCTTATGAATACAGGGCTTCACCTATGTGTTATAATCAGCCGCTGGTTCAGCCTATTAAAAGAACCACAGAAAAGTGCAAAAACAAGAGTAGGGAAAACAGTAAGTAGCTGCAGCAGAGGCAAGGTGAATGGTTAGCAGTGTTTTTAAAAATAAAGTTTGAGGCAGAGGACAGGGGAGAAAATAAAATGAAAGTGAACTGGAGACTGAAATTAAAAAGAAGAGTATATCATTTGGGAGACGGAGATTGCTTATCGTGGGTAACTGTGGACCACTCAGTCCTGTAGAAAGGTCAAACCGCGTTCCTAGGGCAAAGCGCGAGTCAAGTGGCTGCTCAGGTGATAGCATTGTCTGTTGTTGCTGGTTTGGGAATCATGGCAAAGATTTTTGTCTGAAATCCAGACTGCCAGAGCTGTTCAAATGCTGAAATCTGAGGATACACAAAGATATCTTGCTGGTCAAATCTGTTGTTTCCAGATACCCAATACCTACTTCAACTGGAGTCACTATAATCGACCATACTGTAGGCAGGCAGAAAAAAGACAAGAGGGCTTGGGGTCCCCTTAAACTCCCAGCAGGAGTAGAATCTTATTATTGTATTCTGACTGACATCACTTTTCATATTATTATTATTATTATTATTATTATTATTATTATTATTATTATTATTATTATTTGGCAGATGCCTTTATCCAATGTGACATAGGTGTTACAGGGCAAGTACTGTATAGGGTTACAATGCAATATTCTTATTTAAATACATTATAGTTTACAGTAAGTGCAAATAATACTACTAAAATACAGTATGAACTAAGATACAACAAGTTAGGATTACAACAAATTATATCTACATTTACCAATTAGTTGTGCAATAATGCAAAGATAATGCATTAGCTGAGGATCCAGCAACGTGGTTCGTAGGTCAGGTAAGTCCAGTGCTTTGGGGTAGATCGAGAGATCTACAAGTGCAGTCTAAAATGGTTTTACCTCAATTCAGCTGTTAAACGCATTGTGTCCACTTGCCAACAGAGAAAATATCGTTATCGGTAAGGGCGGCTGGCAGAGTCTTGTTTAAACTCGATTTTTTGGAGGTGTGTCTTCTTTGCCATTTCAAAACGAATATGGGCGGCATTTAATATGCTCCGGGTCCGTGTGACGGATAATTTTTTGCGCAAGTTTCGTGAAAATAAGTGCAGAATTCTTTAAATTATAGAATTGAGAAAAAAAAAATTTGACAAATGTCAGAGTTTTTTTTTTTTTTTTTTTTGCACTAAAATAACTCAAAAACGGCTGCGTGTTTAAACAGCATATCTCGCAGGCGGATAGTACTCACTCACTAGGAGTGCATTTTTTGGAACCGAAAAAAAATGATTTTTTTTCACATTTTTTTTCACTTTCATGTTCTACATCTAAAACATCTACTGTCTATCTACCACTATACAAAACTACTATCTTTACTTACAACAGATACTTGTTTGTTCTGAGGAACTCATGACAACAATCACAACATAAGACAGACATTTTATTTGTTAGAATTAAGCGTAACAAAAGAGCAAAAAACAAATCCAATTACCAAATGAACCTCATTAATTAGGAAGAAATGCTTTAAGTGGCATAAACAACGCAAAGTGTTGAATCGGTAAGAAAGTCATCCACAGTTTCTCATGCACATCGTTGTTTATCATTTACTTAAAGTGCAGTTTAGGTATTAGGAGTGAGGGTCACAGTTACAGAATTAGTAATTAAATTACTAAATTACTGAAATGTTGCACAAACACATATCTAAGACATGCATTTCCAAATTTAAACAACTAGTATTACCAGTACCAATTGATAATCATGTACCCTTTAAGAGACAGAGCAATTTATTTTTCTGAGGTAAATATTTAAGAAAAGGCCACTTTACCTGACATTTAAAAACATTGTTTGACATGATCAGTCTCAACACTCACTGCTCCAAGCTTGAACACAACTGCAGGATACTAAATGATTTGTTCATTTTCCATTTCTCCAGCAAATCTTGGTTAGGTCAGTGTATTACAGGTCATCTTTAAACCCTGGTCTGACAAGCTATGATCCCTCCAGGGCACAACGATGTGGTCATTGCTTTCTTTGATTTATCAATGACCTACTCAATTTGTAGAAAAGGGCATTGCTCCAAATGTATGCTTATACCATGGCTCCAATGCACTTTAGGTGCTCTCCAGAGGATAAAGCTGTAGTCATGACAGATTAAATGTCAGATGTATCTGAATATAAATACACTTTTTTTTTCTTCTAAACTCCAAGACAAATCTTATTCTGTTCATCTAGCAGTAATTTATTTACATGTTTTTGAGATTAACAAACAAAAACATACCGGTACATTGTACCTACTTTTAAGGTTTCATGATGTTGGAGTGATTATATGTATCTTTAAGAAATTAAATTTAAATTGGACATTTTTTTTATTAAATAACCCTTTGTCTATGAATGTATTACTCTTAAATGTGTTAAAGATTACCTTTTGTGAAAAATGTACCACAGTTTTGTCACTATCCTTTGAGTGTTTCTCAAGATACTTGTAAACTTACATCATTGTATGCAGAATTCACAGTTATGTTCTTGAATTAGATCATTGCAATCAGCTACCTATTACATTACGTTTGAAGGCACACATTCGAATGTCATTGTGATGGAGGGGGGTTAGATCAATCCCACAGAAATCCTGTGCACGGGTGTCCGAGCCACGTCTGAGCTGTTGTTGGCCACATTTGCGTTGGTTTTTGTGTCTGGCCGAGCACATCGGTTTTTCCTGACTAACAACTTCACTTGAATGGTGCGGTTTGCTTACCTCACTCCAAGACCAGTGTGCAGCAATGGTTAAATTAAATTGGGGATACTGAATGCAAATGAGTTGTATCTGCAAAGTATACAACTTCGTTGTATTCTATGGGTGATACGTACTGTAATATTCTGCAATATTTTTTTTATTGTATTTTATTTATTGCTAAATCAGTCTCTACCAAGACTGGCTGTTCATTTTTTAAGGTCAATAAGTTACATACTGTGAGTAACTCAGTTTTCTATGTCTGTTTGTGTGCTGTCTTGCTTTGTTTACAATTAAGACTGCTCCATATGTTCTTTTTTATTATCTTTCTAATTGGGCTACAGTATCACTCTCTAATACTTTAAGGATATTACAAACAAAATAATACCAGGAATCAAAAATACTGTTTCAATTGATATATACATAACGAAGTACAATCAGCTTCCAACAAAGCAACAGTTCATAAGTTCGAGTTATGGCAATTGTATCTCAAGAATTTTATTAACTTCCTCTCTCTCTTGCACACTGAATAGGTAAAATGAATGTGTGAATCAGCATTGTATCCAAAATGTACGAATACAATATGACTACTACAGTGTAGCATTTACAGATTGATTAGATTTTAAATACTGCTACTGTCTGTGAATGTACATTTTTCACTTGTAATAAAAGATAAGAAAGGAAGTGAGCCTAGCTTGGTAACCATAGCTACACTGATAAGCAAGGCTCCCTAGAATTGCCAGCTGTTGAGACTGATTCAATATAGTTACTGTGAGCAATGAGAGATATTGTAAGTTTGAAAAAAAACTTCAGTGGCAGGGGAGAAGCTGTATTAGTTTTGTTTTAGTCAGAGAAAAGGGAACTTGTTTTTAACATCTTTAATCAATATTCCAAAGAACATCCAGCAAATAATAATTAATAAATTAATACATTTTGCAGTCAGAGAGAGAGAGAAAAAACAAACAGTGCTAACAACTGAACTGTTTCAATTTCCATCGAGGAGGCACACTGAGTGATTTAATTAAAGGACATAAAATACAAAGGACTTCACTACCTGGGGCCATCATTAAAGAAGAGGACAACTAATGAATAAACCTTAACCCTGCTAAGGTTTATCTCATGTATAGATGTTCTGCTATTTCTTGACGTATGGCATTCTTTTTATTGCTTTATAAGCACTGACAGAGGCATCATAGAGAACATTATATTTCTCGACTTTACTAATTTCATTTTCTTTGATGTCCATTTTTTTTTTAATTATTTCTGTGGTAATCTCTGCGTGAGCGAGTCTGACAGCCACTACCTTTGACATTATTTCTGATTGGTACATTGGTCCATAGCCAAATAGAATTTAAACAACTGTATCAAATAGTTTTAGTTAGGAGCAGTAGTTGTATGAAGCAAGGTATGGAGCCGTTCAGTGCAAGTACAAGCTGATGCAAGTACTGGTACAATTGGGTGCCATGCAGTCCAGTATGGTTAAGACATGATGTTTACAGATGCTTTCTAAATAGGTGTGCCTTGAGGAGGCGCAGGAAGGTGGACAGGGACTTAGCAGTCCTGATATACGTGGGTAGGTTGTTCCACCACTGAGGAGCAAGGGTGGCAGAGCGGGCTCTGGAGGTGGGGGAGCGGAGGGGGGGTACAGCTAGTCTGCCGGAGGTGGAGGAATGGAAGGGGCGAGAGGGGGTGTAGAGAGAGATAAGGGAGCAGAAAGGTTAAGACAGCGATAGGCGAGTACAAGAGTTTTAATTGGATGCACGCAACATTAGAGAGCCAGTGCAGAGAGTGGCGCAGCGGTGTATTGTGGGAGAAACAAGGAATGGAAAAGACAAGGTGAGCAGCAGAGTTTTGGATGAGCTGGAGCAGATAGGTATCAGAGGCAGGAGTACCAGCCAGGAGGGAGCTGCAGTAGTCAAAGCGGGACAGTACTAGGGTATTATACAAGGTGATGATGATATGATGCGTCGATGTGGTAAACTTACTTTCTAATCGCCTTGTAGTTTTAACATTGGAAACAGTAAACTAATAACTAAACAGAAAATATAATACAGGGAGCTATTGAGTTGTATAAAAGGGTGCTGGATTTTTTTTTTTTTTTTAAAGAACAAATGATAGGTGCAAAAAATATTTAGTGCCATGATTCTAATTAAGGGTATATATTTAAGAGATTGATAAAGAATGAAGTAAGATTTTATAATATCCTATTAATTAGAATTTACTGAATTTATATAATTTTTTTTTCCTGACTCATATTCACTCCACATGTATTCTGCTTACATATTCGTACAGCTATTGACTTAAAGAGTAAGTAGCAGGGGCCTGAAAAAGACAGCATTATACATCGGCACATGTTGCTACAACTGTCTGTTTCGAAGCCCTTTTCAAAGTGGTCGCTCTAGTGTACTGGGGTTTGAGATCTGTTCTCTAAACCACTGCAGGAAGAACGATAAAAAAATAGAAAAATGGCAGGTATGGGACATGTAATGTTATATTCATAGGGAATCATAGGGACAGTTACGCGACTAGTTCTGCTTAAAAATTGTATTCAATTCATTTAATCAGCCTGTTTTAAATGCTACCAGTAATATAAAGCATTGTCTCCCTTCTGACTAGTATTTCTTGCCGTGTTTGGTTTACACCACACCTAATTCCAATGTTTAAAAATCTAAACAAAGCACACATATATCAGGTACCTTTTATAAAATGGATCATCCTTATCTTCACGCTTTCTTAACACTACTTTTGCCAAAGAAAATATTACTAAAATCGTTACAAAAACACGCATTTCTCCTCAGCACTTTTGTTTTTAATAAATAATCTCATTACAACACACACCTATAAGCCTACATGCATTATTCAGCGATATTCCAGTTCATATTGCACTTAACCATTTAACGACCAGTGGGGGGATAAAAGTTATATTTGTATTTTTGTAAAACATTTTTTCAGTTTAAAGCTATTCCCGAGTACAATCTTCAGTGATTTATAAGTTAATATAGCGTGTATAGACTGCCTCATCATAAAAGATATGTCATTTTGCAGTTTGAGCAGCCAAAACCGCACAACAAACTGAACAACAATCTCTTGTACAATAAAACCATACATACAACATATTAACATACAGTATAAACTGAGGTTAATGTGTAGTTCAAAAGAAAACTAGAGGGTTATTCATCTTGATGTGCATCTGCCACAAACACTAAGAGCTTAGTATGTTTTTGATGAAGTCAACACTAAGCGGTTTCATATCCTCCCCACTCACCCGGTCCATAGGAAGGGAAGCATGCAACAGATAACAGTTGTTACACAAATCTCAGTTTTAGTATTCCCAGCATGTTTTTGTTCTTGCTCATTGATGTCTTCTTTGAAAAGCTCACTCTTGGGGTAGGGTGGACTGCATGTGCTATGAACATTTGAGAGACATTTATTTTTTTCAATTTGTGCTGAGTTTCCTGTAGAACAGATCACATCAAACTGGGGGCAAACTCAGCTGTGAATATGTTTTCGTTGTGCTTCAGTTTAACACTGTACAAATCTTTTTGTACTGTAAAATTGGCAGTGACATTTTAATCCACACGTTTGTGGAGCCACATCAAAAATTCTGTTCCTGAAAGGTATGAAGCATCCTGCAAAGGGGAGGTTTCACTTTTATACGTGACCTAAGGTGGCTGCTATATGGTGAAAAGAAAAGCAATGGTATATCTTCCTGTAGCAGACATTCTTTTTATCCTAGGGGGGTGTAAAACTGGCAATTATTGCTAGCAATGTTTCCAATCTACACTTGGCAATTGATTGCTGGCAATATTGCTAGCAATTTCATGGCAAGTCAGTATTTCAACTGAAAACAGATGAGGACTTTAAATAACAGCTACAATATGTGCATAATAAATTCCAATGTTTAGCTAAAGAAAATACTGTACACATATATAACATATTCAATATATTTATATTCAGTATTTTTTTAAATTGGGTATTTAATTAATTAACTAAATACATGGTTTCATGTTACATCTAGTGAAGTTACATTTCAAAAGGTTAACATATAGGGAAAGTATAAAATCCTTTGTGGTTTCCTAATCTCAGATTAAAATGTGATCTGTGTACTGCTGTTTTACAGTTCAGTAGGCTATAATTCAGTACAATATTTGCCCTAACTACAACTTCATCTATTGATCTGTTTAAAAAGACCACATAAAGTAATATAAAAATAAGCAGTAGTACTGTACATTGACTTAGCAGTAAAAAAATAAAAAAAAAGTGTGGTGAAGCATCCCAGTCCAGACTGCTCTGCACCCTTTAAATAAGAAACAGGAACTTGCAAGTTAAGCGCTTTTCTGCGCACTTTTAATAAACACAAAACAAACACAGGTACAAAATAACAGTTTGAACAAAAGACCCTACACACAACTCTTCAAAGTAAACAAAACAGCACCTAGCAATCGTTCTGCTCTGCTCTGCTCACCTACACAACCCGCCTGAAACATTTATTCCTTTGTTCCTTTTATAGGGTGTTGCCAGATTGACAATTAATCATTCAATTCCCACCTGGCCACATTCCACACTTTTCCAACCATACCTCATCACTCAATTAAACAATTCAACACAATTTCCATCACCAGACACCCCCACACACGTGCACCGATGTGGAGGTCCTCTGCTCTGCACACATCCTCCCCTTCTTTACCACAAAACGTATTTACTTTCACTGGGGTATAAATTACCTCAACACCGAAACGTGTAGTTAGCAAAATAATTACTCAACTAAGATGTTTAAAATGTAATTTGTATTATCCACGTAGCACTTGCAATAACATTAAAATGGTGTTATCAAGAATTATTTTAAAAAAAAAAACACACACAATTACAAACAAAAACACACATGTTTGTTTTAAACAATATTGTTGTTTTTTACATTTAATAACAAATTATCGGTTAATTTACATTTAATATTAAATATAAATATTATATATATATATTTTATATATATATATATATATATATATATATATATAATATTTTTTTTTTTTTTTTTTTTTTTGGTTGGTAGTTAGTCACTAATTTAAAGTTTTTTTATGTATATTTTGCTTGAACCTTCAGTCTTCCTATTAATTTTTTTTTTTTTTTTTTTTTTAAACCCTTTACAAGAAGCACTGTTGTTTTTTTGTTTTTGTTTTTTTTTTTTACTACCATATTCTTTAAAATATAATTTTTACTTGCTGCATTGTTTTTTGTCACAATAACTAGTTTTGTATAATTTTCTTTTCTTGATTTGGGACAGGAATGAAAATGTGGCAATTGTCTGCATATTGTCTGCATATGAAAATGTGGCAACTGTCTGCATTAATGCTTGACCCTGTTTCAGGGCTTGATGCTAATGCAGATTATATATGGTGGCAATAGGCATTAATATTACTCTTTATCAACTACATATTTTATAAGGGCAGATTTTTTAAATATATTAAACACTTTAGCTTAAAAGGAAATGATGTGCCAGCATCTCTCCTTGTTTAACAGCTGAAAAAAGCCAAGTGGCTCACACACTATTGCTTTTTTTCTACCTATCAATATCAATCATTATATAATTTCCCCTGGAATTCATTCTTTCTGTTTGATTTATGGATAAACTACTTTCAACTTCATCAGTATGTGGGTGCGTTCATCAGAAAATTTACCGAAGCATCGTTTTGGTTTAATCTGAAAGAAAGAACCACCACTACTTATCTATAGATCAAAGATGCAGCACTGCCTTGCAAATGTGATACTGCTCATTTGTAATGTTTTCTGCTTGTCACTGGAACTAATACAAGCTGCTCATGGGAATCGTTCTTTACCACATGATCAATGGGACCTGCAGAAACTGTGTTTCATCGTTAAACACTTTTGACTTGTAATATGCAAAGTGAATTATATGAAGGATGCTGTTTTGTGTTACCCAGGGTTAGTTGTCAAAAAAAATACAAATTGCATTTAGGAATCCTGTTCTTGCATATAAAAGTGAAAGCTTTGTTAAACACTCATTCACGTCACCCTTTAAATGAAACATTGATGGCAAGAGACATGACATGGAAGTTCTGACGTTACGTTACCTGGACAAAACACGTGCTACCCATATTTATTGTATAGATATATTCTATATAGATTATATATATATATATATAGATATATATATATATATATATATATATAACGTATAGCGATATATCACAATCGCTATAGTGTTACGTAGCAAAATTCAGCAAAGAAGCTCAATAAAAGATGTTAAACAGTACTGACATTACTTTGTCATGTACTATAACAAGGTGTGTTGTTTGTATGGGAGACCTGATCTAATTGGAAAATCCATGTGTGGAATGTGGTCAAGTAAAACTGGTAAACTGATTACAAATGTAATATGGCCATCATGTATAAAAACACTCTAGAAGGTACACTTCAGTGAAATGGGCTTATGGTTTCTGCAAAGGGTTAAGGCCTGACTACAATAGTTGTTTTACATATACAAAAAAAAAAAAAATAAAAAAAAAAACTCACAGAAAACAAGTTGGACCTCAGCAGCTACTTGGCTTATTAACTATCTGTCACTGTTCATACTGACAAATGCAGTGCAAATGCACTGAGGACACGGTCCAGAAACCACTACAAGGCTATAGAACAGTTGAAACAAATTCTCACAAGTAAACAAGTGCTGAAGGTCTTTGGTGTAAAAATTCCTCCAACATGTGTATCAGTATCAACAGCAAACTTTGATCAACTAAATTCCATATAATGAAGACAGCTAAGAATGAAATATAATAATAATATCTTTATTTTTATAGAGCTCCTTTCATAGTGAACCACCATCACAAAGGCCGAACAGTCATGTCAGCCTGACTTCTTCTTATAAAGTCAGTGATAGAGAGTCTCATAGATCTATCCAGATATATATATATATTATATATATATATATATTATATATTATATATATACATATATATATATATATCATATATATCTTTTGTTACACATATATGTAGTTCAACAGAAGAACAACAACAATATTTATATTGTACAGTACACCCTCCCCATAATGCCCTTCATTATAATGAACCTTTGGGTATAACGAACCTGCTCCCTGGACCCCAAATAAAAAAATAATAAAAAAAAAAAGTTAATATAAACACACACTGTCAACATCCCAGTCTGTACGCATGTGATGCCACCTCTGCAGTGAAGTCAACTCTTTTGTCTTAATAAAAAGCGTGCGCTGTGTAACTATGCCTCCAAAACAAAAAATATTTTATGTTGCAACAAAGCTGGAAACTACCGGTATATTGATCTGTTGTTAGATTTGTTTTCTATAACTCTAACTTAAAACATTACACGTCATACATTACATGAATGTGCACACACTAGGGTTCCATAAAAACAATGTTAAATAGTGATCACATTTTTTACGTCTGGTAAGAAACCTGGCAGCAGCATTCTGAATTAGGAGCAGTCGGTTTATGGTGCATGCCGGGAGACCAACATATAGAGAGTTGCAGTAGTCGAGTCAAGAGGAGACAAATGCATGACAAAGTATCTTTGCATCTGAGAGGCAAAGGTAGGGACAGACTTTGGAGATGTTCAAAGATGATAGAAGGAAGGTTTGACCATGGAGTAGATGTATTTGTATTTTAGCATGGCCAGCTCAAATCTGACAGTGTACAATGAAACTTCCTCATGCAGGGAACATGGACATTTTTTTTCGAACAGATTGGATAATAAATAACAGAATTATGGCATGTATACAAAAAAAAACTAAACAATTGAAAAATGTGCAAAAGAAAAAGAAAAACGCATTCAAAATTATTTGTGCCAGGAACGCTGATCATATGATGCAAGATTGAACTATTCACTGTGGCTAAAAGCAGTGCAAAGTGACAACCTAATACTAACCGTTGACTTCTCTCGTGCATCTCATCCCCACCACAAAAACAAATATATATTTATCAGAAAATAGGTCTTTGTGCCTTTTATGTCACCATTTCTCTTCTTTTGTAAAGATTTTGCCTGAAAATGTTTGTTTACTGCACCAAGGTAGGTCTGTCTCACAGCATAGCAGTAACATTGCAAAACATTCGCATTCACAGCTCTCTCCTGAAATGGTCCAGTGCCAGAAATACACAAACAGGAGCTGGTTTTGAAGCTCCGAGTCTCCTCTTCTGAATGGTGCCCTGCCAGCTGGACTGTCCCTTACAGTGTTTGAGCAAAAAGATTTAAAGTGCCACGTCGCCGGTGGGATTTTTAACATTAGGTGGATCTTAAAGAAATATTGAGTAATGGTTTCTTAAAATCAAACTAAAACTATAAATTGAATCGAATTCTAACCACCATAGGAAATTAAGTCAGTAGAGGATGCTACCTCAGTGCCAAGTATAGATGTAGGTATTGCAGTTTTTTCTCCAGGTCTGCTTAAATATTACATTATAATTAGGGCTTGTATTTTTTGGTTTTTATTTTCCATCGCTTTCCATCCCTTTAAACCTTAATTAACAGTTGTTAAGCCTTAACTGAATACCAGACTGTTTAAATTAGCGACGCATTACTAGAGACTAACGCAGTGGAAATTAATAAGCTGAATTCGGCGATTAGAGCCCGAACGAAATACAGGTTCAAATAGACTTAGGTGAGATCAATGCACATCATTTGTTAACTCAATTAAGATATGAGGGTAAAAAGAAACAACTTCCTTCCGTATGTGTCTGTCATACACGTCAGGGTGGGCCTAGTTCCAGTTGAGCGCGGCAGTTTCACCAGCGGATGTACTATATATCTATTTATAAATTGCTTTCAGTTAAATAATGGATACATTGTTATTCTGAAAATGCATCAGTCTACTTCTGTAATTCAGGAAGAAGAAAATGTGTCAAATAGGAATGAAGAGAAAGAAAGAAGCAAAGACCGCAGTGTGTGATTTGTGGAGAAGTGCTTTCTAATGAGACTCTTAAGACACTTATAAAGACACCTGAGGACTTTACATGCAGAAAGTATTAAGAAGCCAGTGGAATATTTTGAAAGGAAGCAGCATTGTTTGCTAAAACAAAGAAGGACTATTAAAGCTGTGTCAACAATACAACAGAAAGCTCTCAACTCATCCTACAAGCTTGCTGTTTGAATCGCTAAAAACTGGAAGCCGCATACAATTGCAGAAACGTTAATGATGCCAGCTGCAATTGAAATGTGCTGTGAAATGTTAGGAGAAGCTGGCAATAAATTGAAGAATGTGCCAGTGTCAAACGATACCATTAAAAGGTGGATTACAGATGGTGCAGATGATGTGACAGGCCAGTTGTTAGTGGGAAATACAGTTTGCAACTGGACGAATCTTTGGATGCGACAGGTGAGGCTCAGCTTTTGGTTTACATACGATACATCTGTGATGGAAAAATAAAATAAATGCTGTTTTGCAAATCACTGACTACAAAAACAGCAAGTGGTGAGATTTTTAAGTGGATAATTTTACGTGGAACAACCACCTGGACTGGGGACAGTGCTATGGTGTGTGTACAGATGGTGCAGCTACAGTGATGGGGAGGCATAATGGGGTAGCAAAGAAAATTAAATATGTAGCACCTTCTGCAAAATTACCACATTGCATCATGAGATGCATCATAGCCTTATTTTTTCACATAGAGATCAGATGGCTTTCCAGGGGAAGAGTTCTGAATCGAGCTTTTGAACTTTGGGGATCTGTGAATTTTTTTTCTGGATGATGTTTGGGAATCTGTGAAGTTATTTCGGCTGGCAACTTCTCAGATGAAAATTGGCTTGCCCTGCTTGGCTTGCACAGCTTGATTATCTTTCTGATATTTTTGATCACCTATATCAACTTAATATTAGCATGCAAGGGCGTAATCCACTTGTCACACTATTGAACAAAGCGTTTGAGTTCACTGAGAAACTGGCTGTCTGGCAGAAACGAGTGCGCAAAGGGAATGGGAGCATGTTTTTGCTTCTTCATGAATTTTTGAACATTCATGAAGTTGAAGCTGACCGCCTGGCTTTATGTGCTATAATGGGGGAACACACAGATTCCCTTCTGTACCAATTTAGAAACTACTTCAATGACACGGTAAGTACTTCTGAAGGGATGTGGATCACAGATCCCTTTTTACAGACTGATATGGAATTGCTTGAAATGACCCCAGAGAGGAGGATCAATTTATTGAGCTGAGAAACAACACCCCCAGTGAAGTGAGCCCACAAAGCCATGACTGTCACTGAATTCTGGTTGCATGCCTCTGCTGAATTTTCTGAACTGGCTAACTGCGCTCTGCAAGTCCTCCTTCCATTTGCAACTAATTTATTTTGTGAAAGTGGATTCCCAGCCCTCACGCGCATTAAAATGAAACACTGTTCAAAAGTGAATGTTGAAAATGACCTTTGTATTTGCCTAACCTCCTCAACTGGACCAGCTGTTTGTTGTTTTTTCTGTTGTTCACAGAAACATTTATACAAACTATTAATGGAATGAAAGGTGTAAGAAACCGTTTATGAACAAGACAGAAAAGTTATACGTTGAGTTAAGGTTCTGCATGTTTGTCTTTTTAAGTTAAGGGGTTCCAAGTTAAGGGGTTCCAGGATAAAAAGTTTGAGAACCATTGTTCTAAATAGGGATGCACTGAATACCAAAGCCATCTCAAAAGATTTGTACGAATACCGAACACTGAATCTACAAAATCTGTCAAGAAAACTGAAGGAAACTGTTGAATGAAAAACAGACTGACAGCTACTAAAAAGGGATGTACACAATCTATAGTTTTCTTTAATGACGTTTCAACCTGTGTCACCTGATCTGACAGTAGGGTTGCCAACAGGCTCCAGAATCTCGGGACACTTTATGGAAATTCCGGTTTTGTAACTCACTTCTCTAAACTGCAATGTATTCAGTAAAGTGGGTGTGAATTGTGCTAACTGTCGCTAAATTAATTGAATTGTTTTACTTAGTTGCTACCAAAAGCACACACATCCCTGCAAGGAACGTTTCCATCATAGACCTATGCAGCAGCTGATTGGCTTTCTGAGTCTCTGACAGGGCGGGACTGTGTGAATCAAGAAATAGTAAACAAACAGAAACTTTACCTGCTGTCACAAGGTGATAAGATATGTATAACACTATGTAACACAATTTTTGTTCCTGGGTAGTAAGTGTTATTTCCTAATTGCTTATGCCTCAAAAGTATAGAAAATGGTATTATTCCTCACAAACTTTGCTTTTGTGACCAGGATAGTGATATTTCAAAATATCACTATTTCCAATGGGAAAATGGGCAAATGTGTGCCTTTTCGTTCACATAAAGTCAGAAAAAAACAACATATGAATCCAAATTAACATGTATTTATACTAAAGTAGTACAAAGATGACTACAAAAGATTTAGAAGTGAGTAGTTTTTCGAGATTTACAATTATACTGTATTTACACTGCTGCATCAAGAAAGTGAGGGTCACCAGGAAGTAGTACTTCAATTCAAATTGACTTGTAACATGTTATTCTTCCATTGCATTTTTGATTTACAGAAATATAACTTGGAGTAAAAAAAAAAAAAAAAAAACATAGCATACTGTACACAACATAAAGGGTTTTTTTTTTATTTTATTTTTTTTTTTTTAAAGTACAACTGCCACATCATTATCCACAAAAGTTATTTGTAGATACTTTTGAAAGCATTGGAAATACAAAGGTTTGATTGTAATTCTTTTGTAAGCCAGGTTATCGTTTTTGTCTTGGTTGAGATGTATTTATTAATTATAGATGAAGTTTCCATAGTTACAATTATGTTCTAATGTCATACTGCAGACACATTTCCAATGGGTCTAGCTTACTGTATCTAAATCTTATTTGTTGCTCTGGCAACACATACACCCAAGGGCAGCTTATCTTCCTTTCTGCTATTTAAGAACATGTTGCCTTTGTTGTAAAGGCCAGATGAAAGTGTTTAGTATGCTTTACCTCTTGTATATCCTATATAGATCTCATAAAATGTAGTACAATTTGCTAAAAGTAGGGAACAATAGGAAATATGTTGTTTTTTTTCATTCAAACCATTTTGCCATTTCATAGTCCACTCAGTTATTCTGCATTATATTTTAGAATATTTTTTTGCATGTTTTTTGGTGGTAATACAGTCTTCTTTCAGTTCTTTGTCATTGTAGGGAAATACTTTCTATATTTGGTCTTTTTTAGCTATTAAAACTATGTTAATCTTTATTCGTGTTATTCAACTCTTATTATTCTAAAATGTAAAATCAACCTAGAATATAGGCTACCCACAATAACACAAATGACATGTATACTTCTATATGCTTCTAAATATGTACATATCTGGTCAAAACGCTTCAAACATTAAAATAGAAAATACATTTCCCTCTGTTGCTTTCATGCTCATAACGCAGCTGTCTGAGCAGTTCCAGTCCCATTTTTTTTAGTAAAAATGCAGGCTGCAAAGATTCACAGCTTCTCAGAATGAACAACCCTTTTAGTTGTAGATTAAATCTACCTCTAGGTTACTGAGTAAAGTAATCATTTCAACATTTTATGAATCTACAGAAATGCATATAAAGTAGAATAGTGATGATTATTACCTAGTTTATTGAATTGCCATTTCTCCCTTTTGAGAATACTGTGAACATATTAGATTTACTATAAGGGACAAGATGATATTGAACGAATGTAATAGGAATTCAAAAGGAAAAAGAAAATGCAAGTTTGTGCATGAAATACAATATACCAGTGCAATACATGAATTATATTTAACCTTCTCAAAAAACAATTCAATTAGAAATCGATTTACTTGCCTGAAGAAGTCCAGATTTCCTGGGTGGTACAGGATCATGACTTCTAACTGCGTGTTTCCAAATAGGCTTATGGTTTACCAGATGAAATGTTGATGGTTGTGCGCAAGTAGCTTCATCACTTCCTTCCTGAGTTGCATTTGTGCTGGGATTAGATGTGGTCACCATCTTCACTGATCGTAATACCGATCCAGAAAAAGGGAAACAAAACCGAACAAGGTAACTACAGATCAATAAGACTCACTTCTATTATATGTAAACTTATGGAAACTATAATAAGATCAAAATTGAAAATGACCTATATAGTAACAGTATCCTGGGAGACAGTGAGTATTGTTTTAGGAAAGGCAGATTGTGTCTAATTAACCTGCTTGATTGTTTGAGGATGCAACATCAACAATGGAGAATTGCAAAGCAAATGACATGGTTTATTTAGTTTTCCAGAAAGCTTTTGACAAAGTCCCGCATAAAAGATTAATTCTCAAACTGAACATAGTAGGGATTTAAGGAAATGCATGTGGATGGATTAGGGATTGGTGAACATGTAGAAAACAGAAAGTACAGATTAGAGGAGAAATCTCAAAATGGAGCGAGGTAACCAGTGGTGTACCACGGGGATCAGTATTAGGTCCTCTGGTATTCCTAATCTACATTAATGACTAAGACTCTGGTATAGTAAACACACTAGTTAAATTTGCAGATGACACAAAAATTGGAGGAGTGGCAAAGGTAATTCAAAATGATCTAGACAAGATTCAGAACTGGGCAGACACATGGCAAATTAAATTTAATAGAGAAAAGTGTAAGGTACTGCACACAGGCAATACAAACGTGCATTATAAATATCATATGGGAGATACTGAAATTGAAGAAGGAATCTATGAAAAAGATCTAGGAGTTTATGTTGACTAGACAATGTGGGGAAGCTATAAAAAAGGCTAACAAGATGATTGGATATATTGTGAAAAGTGTTGAATTTAAATCAAGGAAAGCAATGTTAAAACTGTACAATGCACTAGTAAGACCTCATCTTGAATATTGTGTTCAGTTCTGGTCACCTCACTACAAAAAGGATATTGCTGCTCTAGAAAGAGTGCAAAGAAGAACAACCAGAATTATTCCAAGTTTAAAAGGCATGTGCAGACAGGCTAAAAGAATTGAATCTGTTCAGTGTTGAACAAAGAAGACTATGCGGCGAGTTGATTCAAGCATTCAAAATTCTAAAAGGTGTCAATGTCAACCCAAGGGACTTTTTTGATCTGAAAAAAGAAAGAAGTACCAGGATGAGGTTAGACAAAGGGGCATTTGGAACAGAAAATAGATGGTATTTTTTTTACACAGAGAATTGTGGGAGTCTGGAACTAACTCCCCAGTAATGTTGTTGAAGCTGACACCCTGGGATCCTTCAATAAGCTGCTTGATGAGATTCTGGGATCAATAATATACTAACAACCAAACAAGCAAGATGGGCTGAATGGCTTCCTCTCGGTGATAAACTTTCTTATTTTATGTTCTTATGTTCACTGGCATGACGTTTAAGGACTGGCTTAGTGTTTTAACTACATTCTGTAGAAAGTCTTGACATTCATCTATAACATTAAATTCAAGTGAAATATATACAGTTGCTTATATTGTCTAATGTATTAGTTCTTACTTATTATTTAGTTTAATTAGCTTTTGTAAATGTGATAATATAAAGCTTTTTTTTTATTTTACCAATACTGCATGATTTTATTTATAAATGACATTCCAATTTTATTGGTTTATTTATAAAAAAAATTTGATTAATTAAAATGCATCATAATTAATCTCAGCAAATAAAAACAATATTTTTAATAGTATACTGTATGTGATCAGTGTTATATGTAAAAACAGACATACCATGTCAGGGAAGACACATGGACATCAATATGTGGCTTAGGATGAGGTTTGATTCCTTGAGGAGTATGCTGGATGGGCATGTGACCAGTTTGCATTGGCTAGAATATTGTGTATACATGACAAAATGCAATAATGAAAGAGATGAAACATAACTTTGTCATTTGATTGGCTATGTTACTTAAAACGTTACAGAACACCCCATAGTGTTGACAATAAACACACTACTTATTATTGCTGTCCATTGGGCTGTATGTGGTACAGACAGACTGGAAAATTGCAAACGTAATACCGATCCACAAAAAGGGAAACAAAACTGAACCAGGTAACTACAGACCAGTAAGCCTGACTTCTATTATATGCAAACTTATGGAAACTATAATAAGATCCAAAATGGAAAATTACCTATATGGTAACAGGGTCCTGGTAGACAGTCAACATGGTTTTAGGAAAGGGAGATCGAGTCTAACTAACTTGCTTGATTTTTTTGAGGATGCAACATCGATAATGGATAATTGCAAAGCATATGACATGGTTTATTTAGATTTCCAGAAAGCTTTTGACAAAGTCCCGCACAAAAGATTAATTCTCAAACTGAACGCAGTTGGGATTCAAGGAAACACATGTACATGGATTAGGGAGTGGTTAACATGTAGAAAACAGAAAGTACTGATTAGAGGAAAAACCTCAGAATGGAATGTGGTAACCAGCGGTGTACCACAGGGATCAGTATTAGGTCCTCTGCTATTTCTAATCTACATTAATGATTTAGATTCTGGTATAGTAAGCAAACTTGTTAAATTTTCAGACGACACAAAAGTAGGAGGAGTGGCAAACACTGTTGCAGCAGCAAAGGTCATTCAAAATGATCTAGACAAGATTCAGAACTGGGCAGACACATGGCAAATGACATTTAATAGAGAAAAGTGTAAGGTACTGCACGCAGGAAATAAAAATGTACATTATAAATATCATATGGGAGATATTGAAATTGGAGAAGGAATCTATGAAAAAGACCTAGGAGTTTTTGTTGACTCAGAAATGTCTTCATCTAGACAATGTGGGGAAGCTATAAAAAAGGCTAACAAGATGCTCGGATACATTGTGAAAAGTGTTGAATTTAAATCAAGGGAAGTAATGTTAAAACTGTACAATGCACTAGTAAGACCTCATCTTGAATATTGTGTGCAGTTCTGGTCACCTCGCTATAAAAAAGATATTGCTGCTCTAGAAAGAGTGCAAAGAAGAGCGACCAGAATTATTCCGGGCTTAAAAGGCATGTCATATGCAGACAGGCTAAAAGAATTGAATCTGTTCAGTCTTGAACAAAGAAGACTACGTGGCGACCTAATTCAAGCATTCAAAATTCTAAAAGGTATTGACAGTGTCGACCCAAGGGACTTTTTCAGCCTGAAAAAAGAAACAAGGACCAGGGGTCACAAATGGAGGGCATTCAGAACAGAAAATAGGAGGCACTTTTTTACACAGAGAATTGTGAGGGTCTGGAATCAACTCCCCAGTAATGTTGTTGAAGCTGACACCCTGGGATCCTTCAAGAAGCTGCTTGATGAGATTCTGGGATCAATAAGCTACTAACAACCAAACGAGCAAGATGGGCCGAATGGCCTCCTCTCGTTTGTAAACTTTCTTATGTTCTTATGTTCGTATCTATGTATTGCCAAAATATCATTTTCAGCATAATCGCAATTGTTTTAATATTTTAATTCACAAACCCTGGATCATAAATCATCTGGAGATCAAATGCGAAAAAATAAATACATTATTTATGTGAATCAATAAAAGAAAAAAAACACAATGTGAGAATTGTGTCATACTTCCAGAATGTGTATCATAAAACCTTCCCCTTACTGCAACGCTAATGCAGGTTTTCTGTTCCCACTACTGCAGTTTGTAATGAAGACCCCTACTGGCTGAATAGGCACATTGCATGTGTGCGTAAAAGACATGACTACAAACACCCCTAAGGGGGATTCCCCTGTAGCGAAACTGAAGCTGGTCTGCCTTTAGTGGTTTAAATGCAGACCACACAGATAATAAAATATAATAAATAAATAAAACAAAAAGCATTACAAGTTTCTAACATGTCAAGACAGTGCTGTGTTGAAGGCTTTTAGAAGAAGAAATGTAGATGGATTCCAGTTTCCAAAATGTGTTTGCAATGGCATCAGTTTGTGTAACTCAGGAGGCAGGACTGGCTTTGGTGAAAAAAACAAATAAATAAAATAAAGCCTTTATTTGTGGCTGCCACTTCATTTGGTAACTTTAGGGATGTGTTTTGGATATGCCCCTCAGGCAGTGCTGCCAGATTGGCAGTTTTCTAGCCAAATTTAGCTTGTTTTGAAATCACACTTACATTCAGCAAATGCAGCTCAAGAAAATGGTGACCCCGCCTACTTCTTTCCTCAGGACTGATTAATATGGGGATTCTTATACATGATTGACACTCATACGCATTTGACCGGGGGTTCTTGTTTAATTGTAAAATAGGGAGAAATATATTATTATTATTATTATTATTATTATTATTATTATTATTATTATTACTACTATAATAATATATGTCACCAGTTTAAGAACTGTATTGGTACAAATTATAATTAGGATTGATTTTTAATATATTGTTATAGAAACTATACGCTGACAGTTCAGGACAATTTCATTTTACACTGAAATTTATTTATTTGTTTATTTTTTTTTTTTGTGGACCTACCACATTTGATCTCATCAGATAAGAAACAGCAGGGCTTGTATTGAAAATTGAGAGAAAAAACAAGCAAAGCAGATACATAAATAAGTAATTTATAACATTACTTGCCTGTGTTCTTTTTGGTAGTTTTAAATAAATATGTAGCACACATTTATGCTTCTGTAATATGTATTTAAATCTTTAAAAGTAAGCTCTGGTTTTTGTCTGGTTTAAAAAACACAATTTGTCTATTTTTTGTCTGGTTACTCTGCAGGGCATTGCAAAAAAAATAAAATAAAAATTGGCAGCACTGCTCGCAGAGTTGTATAATGCCATGCACTGTTTGCAGGTGTTTCCACTGTCCTTAACAGGTTGCAATACATTAAAAAATCTGCTGCTCGAAAAGCATGACCATATAATCCCAGTTTTAGCATCTCTCCACTGGTTACCAGTTAAATATAGAATGTACTTTAAGATCTTACTGCTGACCTTCAAGGCCTTGAATAGGTCTGGGTCCATCTTACACCAGGGATCTGCTTTGCTGCTACTTTCCCTAACACAGTTTGCGGTCTGCTCCTTTCTGTGCCAATAACAAAATTGTGCCTTTTTCTTTTTCGCCCCTCATCTCTGGAACTCCCTTCCAAGGTATATCAGGGTTTTTATTGACATTTTATATATTTGAAAGGTAATATACATATATATCAGGGTTTTAAATAACAGTGATATATATATATATATATATATATATATATATATATATATATATATATATATTGTATATATTATAATATTATATATAGATATATATATAATATAGAATTTATTATTTTTAAGTGCAAAGCATTTTGATTTTGGGATTTATTTTAAAGAAAAGTGCTATACAAAATAAATGTATTATAATTATACAGTAAATTGACATTATTTTGGTTTCATTCTTTTTTTATTGAGCATTTGGTGAACAAAAAAGTGAGGATGTTAAATGTCACCTACATTTTGAGGACAGAAAAGGTTTTATTCTTTACCTAGATTTACACTGATTTTATATCTCAATACCTTCCAGAAAGCCTAACCGTATGTTGCATACTTCATAACTAAAACAGCAAAACCGATTCAAATTGCTTAAACCTCCAAAAAATCTAATCCAGTTTTTTTTTTCTTCAAAAAATGTGTCATAAAAAGGAGAGACATGAAATATGATTATTAGTATGACACGTAGTCAAGCACATAAATGAAAAATCACATTGGAAGACTTAACTGATTGTTCAGTTTACTGGAATAAATGCAACGTGGGGCTAAATTGCCCTGTCTCTGACAAACTGCAATGTAATTAACTAGGCTAATATATGAATTCATTGCCCAGCATAGTTGTATTTTTTATCTATTTGTCATTTTGTATCTCCCCTTAAATCAGTTGCTCTCATGCATATGTACAAACAAAAAAGTTATTCTACTGACTGCTCTTTGCAGTACACCCAAAAGTTTTCATTTACATCCCGAGTGCAAAAATACTGTTCTAAAATTCTGGGTATTATTTATTTTTGTTTTTATTTTTTTTTAATTTAATTGTAAATTATTGTAAATGATTTTTTTATTATTATTATGCGTGTGTGTTTGTGCAAGTACTGCTGTAGGTTGACTCTACTTCAAGGCATAAAACATGACAGTCCTGAACATTAATACCTATTCCAGAAGTATGACGCAATCCTCGCATTGTGTTCTGTTTTCTGCCAATTCCAGCAGAAATACTGGGTGCATTTCTTTCACCTTCATCTTCACCTTCAGTATGTGAATTCAAATAACAAAACAATCCTGGTTATGTTGTAAATGCTTTTTTGGGGAATATGTACAGCACATGGGACAGCAATTTCATGCAGTATGTTTGTTGTCAACACCACGGGTGTTCTGTAAAATGTTTGTTGTCAACACCATGGGTGTTCTGTAACACTTTAACAACGTAAAAACTGGGCTTGTTTTTAACATGCCTATAATTAAAGAATACATTCTACACATTTAATTTTACTAAATGCATATAATTAAAGATTCCTTCACAAAAGAATTGGCAGTTACATTGTAGCTCTAACCCTACTGCTGCTGATATAGTTGTCTTGTACAATTTAAAATCTAATGTTTCATTTTGTAATGCTTTTGACTGCATAAAATACTTTGGCTTTCATTCAACATGGCAACATGGAAATGTTTTAATTAGCAAAGGCAGTCGAGTATCAAATAAAATAGCATTTATTCAGAGGTTATGTGTATCCAGCTGGATGAGTATTCTGCTCTTAATTACTGTGCAGTCCTGTTTATCTGTGGGGGGCGCAGGGGTCCATGAAAGTGTAAAATGAAGTTCTGTTAAAATAGATTTATGATCAATTGGAATGTTTACTATAGAAGTTAAAATGTACCAAAAACAAATATAAGAGCACACATCCGTATAGGTCGTATTTATTTCATGGCATGCATATAAATAATAAATAACAATTATATAATATAAATTAATTGTAATTGTATTTCTGTGCAATACAATATTGTCAAGCATTTTCTGTTACTAATATATTTGACTTTATCATTATAGTTATAATTCCAGAACTGATTGCTTTGAGCAAGTGGATTGCTGAGGACAAGTAAGCGCTTAGTAAACTTAATTGGTCAACGAAATGTGCAACAAACACTCATTTTTGGCAAAGGCTCTAAAAACAGGATTATCCAACACTTTAAGACCAATTTCTTGTTGAATGTTGAAGCAACTTAACTTTTCCATGAACTGAATAATACAATAATTAAGTATGTTTCTATGATTAAGCAGAAAATGGACTGTTTAATAAATAGCCATGAGTATATTGGCATTAGTATATTAGATTTTGGGTGCTGGGCTGTGAGGTATGGTAGTCATCCTAGTAGGAATATTATTATTATATGACAATTCATGGATAACTCGCTGTGAAGGTTCAGTGATAATGCATTTTGGCACTAAGGTTGAACCTGTCCTATTGAAAACCATTCGACCTGTATTAAAGAAAAACACATGGTTTGAATTATAATCCTATTACACAAGCAGTCTAGAAGAAAACAAATTAATATTTCAAAAAGGGTGAGGCTTCCAGGAAGGTAAAAAAACAATACGCATATTTACACCAAAATAAATAATTGAAAAGATGCCAAATTATAGCTGTCACCTGCTCTGGGAACTGGCAATGGATAACACTGTGTAACAATGGTTCCTGGGTAGTACGTGTTATTTCCTAATTGCTTATGCCTCAGAAGTATAGAAAATGGCTATTATTCCCCACAAACTTTGCTTTTGTGACCAGGACAGTGATATTTTGAAATTTACCTATTTTCCAGAACATTCCAGATAGATTCAGTGCTGAGTAAACTGGGAGTAACTTCTAGAACTTTCCAGTAATATAAATAGTAGTATAAATACAGGGGCTTTAAGCCCACCAGTTCAGTTTAGTTCCAGCTGCCTAAGTGGATACATATCTGCATTTTTCTGAGATGGCATCAAGAGGCTGCAATGGTGGCATTCCTGGTGGGTCTCCAAGGCGGTTTTAGCAAGTTCCCCTGCTATCTTTGCCTTTGGGACAGCAGGGACACCAAGGTGCACTACCACAGGCGGGACTGGCCACAGCGGACCGAGTTCTCTGCGGGGAGGAACAACGTCAAGTGGGAGCCACTGGTGGACCCCCGGAAGGTGCTGATGCCACCACTGCACATCAAATTGGGCCTTATGAAACAATTTGTCAGAGCTCTAGATAAGGAGTCGGCAGCCTTCAAGTACCTTCAAGACTTCTTCCCTAAGTTGTCTGAGGCAAAGGTCAAAGCAGGTGTCTTCGTCGGACCACAGATAAAGAAGATCCTGGAGTGCAATGAATTCCCCAAGAAGCTCACTAGTAAGGAGAAAGCAGCTTGGAACAGCTTTGTCGCAGTGGTTCGGGGCTTCCTGGGCAATCACAAGGCCGAAAACTATGTTGGGCTGGTTGAGACTCTGGTGAAGAACTATGGCACAATGGGTAGGACAACTGTAGGATGTCCCTCAAAGTCCATATCCTTGATGCTCATCTTGATAAATTCAAGGAGAACACGGGACCGTACTCGGAGGAGCAAGGCGAGCGCTTCCACCAGGATATACTGGACTTTGAACACGCTACCAAGGACAGTATAACGAGAACATGATGGGAGACTACATTTGGGGGCTGATTCATGAAAGTGATTTACAGTATAATCATAAATCTCGAAAAACTACTCACTTCTAAATCTTTTGTGGTCATTTTTGTATTACTTTAGTATAAATACATGTTAATTTGGATTCATATGTTGTTTTTTTCTGACTTTATGTGAACGAAAAGACACAAATTCACCCGTTTTCTCATTGGAAATAGGTACATTTCAAAATATCACTGTCCTGGTCACAAAAGCAAAGTTTGTGGGGAATAATAGCCATTTTCTATACTTTTGAGGCATAAGTAATTAGGAAATAACACTTACTACCCAGGATCTAAAATTGTGTTACATAGTGTAATGAAATAATGAAACACTCAGTTGGTAGTAGGTCACTAGTGATACCAAAATTTGGGTACCAACAAAAACACTCACTGAGATAGACGTCAAGAACAACGATTGATTTTTAAGATATAGGTTACAGATGATTGTAGTCTTAACAGATGTTTTTAAATTTTCATAATTCACCCGGCAGTTTATCCAAGGGCATCTTTTACTGTTGTCTTTATGTATACTCAGGTACATTATACACAGTATCATCTGTAATTCATTTTAAACAACCTGGCTGATTGCAAACTTAAAACAACTGTCTGTACACGTTGATAGTATTTCAAAACTGCACTGGGAACTGAATTAGCATTTTCATGTATGCCTGAGAAATGTAATGGCTTTTTATATGTTTAATATTTTATGTCAATTTTAAAGTTACTTTCATTTGCATTCCCTTGTTGACAGATGAGTGATGTTTAGTTGAAAATATCTTTTTAATTTGTTGTTAGGGATCAACTCATAATAAACTGATTATTGTCAACTGAGCAGACTAGACAGCAGTGGAATGAGATCTTAATAAAACCGCAACATGTAATTCTATATTTAATGCTGCTAATGACAGCAGCTTAATCCATGGTGAATACGGAAGTCAGTGTAAGTGGTTGGGCAATTTAATGTTTCCTGGCACCCATGATGATTGACAGTAAATGGAATAATAATCTAGCATGTGCTTTCACCACTTGACAGTGCTTAAAGATATTTGACAGGCATTCAAATTCTGAATTTCTAATGAAAAAAATGTGATAGCTGAAGACAAATATCTTCTGATCCATTTTATATTTAATAGTTCTGTATTATTGTAGAAAATACAAATATGGTTCTTAATTAGCGAATGGCCCTCCTTTAAACAGGTTACTTTCTATACCCCTAAGCTAATACAATAATGATTTTTTATAGCTGAAGCAGGTAATTTTGCAGAGAAAATGGTCTCCAGGGTTTCAGGAGCCAGACCCTGTTATTAGGATACTCAAATCTTTACATTTTATTAGCATAATATTGTTTATTTAGTGTATTGATAATATGGATGAACTGTAGTATGGATACTCCTCTCAATTTACCTTTGCTTTTAATACTTAAAACTGGACCTTCTGCAGAAAGCTACTTTTGCATGGTGAACAATTCTACATTATGTTTGAAAAAGAGAAAAGGAAAGACCTTTGTAACGCAATCAAACAATGTGGGATCAACATCATTGAAACCTTGGTCAAGCCTTACTGTGATTGTTATTGGTCATTGTAAAATGAAACAATCATTGGAAATCATGTAATCACGGCAAATGGGCACTGCTGTTAACTCTTCTATTGTATTATTTCAATTATAATATTTTTTTTTATATGTTCATGTGAACCAATTATGGACAATTAGTCTTACAAAAAGAGTTAAGAATAAACAAGCTATAAGCGGGTCAGGTAGGGTTCTGTTACTGTACCTGTAACAGAGGGTGATATTGTATTCCCATCAAACCTGCAGTATACTGTAGTGTTACATCAGAGATAATGAACAGATAAAGATCAACCAAAAAGCAAAATGTTGTTATGCAATAGACACACCTATATTGTTTTGAGTTATACTTTTAAGTGATTGGACGTTCACAGTTTCAGATGATAGGAATTATATAAATACTAAAAATAAACTGTTTTGCCAAATGTTCTGACAAGTCTCAAAGACTCTCTTTAAAACAATATGGTGAACAGCAACTGTTTGCATTTACACTGAGGCTGTGCATGTGCAGAATATTGTTATACTATTCATATAGGTTGAGAAACATTATAAAATAACAAGATAACCAAATGTTTGTGGGTGTGTTGCTTTACTTGCATTTAAATGAACCTATTTTAACATGCATTTGTACCACCCTTTTCCACAGCTAGTGTATGTGTGTTGGAAACGGGAATTCAAAGCTCCCTTCTTCAGTTGTTCACATCCATGCATCATTGAACCCAACATGCCACACTCTGACGCCTAACTAATCAAGACTAATGGATTCATTTTTTTCTGATGATAATAATGTTATTAAAATGCAAACAGTTAATTTCTGTTAATTGTCCTGCATCACATCTAATAAATCAGCTGAGCTGTTTTTCCCTGAAAGTCATAGTCCAACTGGCCTTTCATATATTGTATATCCAATACCCCTCACATTTGAAAAATATAAAAATGTTGTATCTATTGTGGCAAAGTCATAGATGGGCACTATACAAATTATAAGATGTTGGGGTGCAGAACCTCCAATCAAAAATAATTTATGCAGTATTGTGTGCAGTATATGGGGATTTTAAAGTGTTGCTGTTAATTTGGTCTACCCAACACTAGTGGCCATTAGTCAGGCATGTCAGTGGGTTCTAGAAGTGTCTGAGCTGGCCTCGATGATTGTTTTGGAAACAGGAAGTTCCACCTCCTAGAGAGGCAAAAGGAAGCTGTCATGACCGAGGAAGGGGGAAGTCACCAGTGAGGATCCTCTGTGAGAGCTGGAGATTTCTCTGAGAAACCAAACAAAACTAAAAGAAATTAGTGAATTGGTATGTAAAATACTGGATTAAGGGTAACTCTTTGCATACAGAATTTCCTCCTTGGAACAGCATGGAAGATAAGTGGATAAATCAGTATAAAAAGGAGATGTGGGAGACAAATGGGGGCACGTTGGGTTATTGGATGCAAAAATGGATAAAGGAAATAGGAATTGAAAACCTGAATTTGGTGAAGAATGTTAATGTAAATGTGTTACCAGAATGGTTGGTGAAAAAAACCCAATTGCTTTACAGAACTGAGTGAACAAGTGAAGGAGGGAAAAAATGGAATTGAAAATAGTCAAGCTTTTGTAGAGATGAAGAGTAACAAGGCTTTATGTATATTTACAGATGGATATCAGGATCCAAAAACAGGAAGCGTGGCAATGGCATAGAATATTCCAGAATTTAATAGCTGTAAAATAGCAAGGATATTGGACCATTTGTCAGTGTATGTAGCAGAAATGGTAGCTATTCTATTTGAAATCATTAAAATAGCTGAAATAAAGCCTAAGAAAGTGGTCATATTCACAGATTCTTTAAGTGTACTTATTGTGTTGAAAGGTGATTTTACTAATAGAAAGGATATCATGTTTGAAATAATACAAAGATACAAGGAATGTACAATAATGGGGATGGAAGTTTGGATTCCTGGTCACTGGCATTCTGGGTAATAAGATGGTAGCTCTTGCAGCAAAAAATGAGTTAAAAAGAGAGGAGATGGATGTGGTGATTCCATTGTGGTCACAAGAAATGGGAAGCTATGTTAAAAGTGATTCAAGGAAATGCATGCACATGGATTAGGGAGTGTTTAACAGAAAGTATTGATTAGAGAAGAAACCTTAAAATGGAGCGAGGTAACCAGTGGAGTACCACAGGGATCAGTATTAGGTCCTCTGTTCTTCCTAGTCTACATAAATGACTTAGATTCTTGTATAGTAAGTAAACTTGTTAAATTTGCAGACAACACCAATAGGAGGGGTGGCAAACATTGTTTCAGCAGCAAAGGTCATTCAAAATTATCTAGACAGCATCAAAACTGGACACATGGCAAATGACATTTAATACAGAAACGTGTAAGGTACTGCATGCAGGCAATAAAAATGTGCATTATAAATATCATATGGAAGATACTGAAATTGAAGGAGGAATCTATGAAAGAGACCTAGTAGTTTATGTTGACTCAGAAACGTCTTCATCTAGACAATGTGGGGAAACTATAAAAAAGGCCAACAAGAAGCTCGGATATATTGTGAAAAGTGTTGAATTTAAATCAATGGAAGTAATGTTAAAACTGTACAGTGTATTAATATCTAGAATATTGTTCAGTTCTGGTCACTTCGCTACAAAGAGGATATTGCTGCTCTAGAAAGAGTGCAAAGAAGAGCGACCAGAATTATTCTTGGTTTAAAAGGGATGTCATATGCAGACAGTTTTGAACAAAGAAGACCACATGGCGATCTGATTCAAGCATTCAAAATTCTAAAAGGTATTGACAATGTTGACCGAAGGGACTTTTTTGACCTAAAAAAAGAAACAAGGACCAGGGGTTACAAGTGGAGATTAGATAAAGGGGCATTCAGAACAGAAAACAAGGGGCACTTTTTTGCACAGAGAATCATAGGAGTCTGGAACCAACTCCCCAATAATGTTGTTGAAGCTGACACCCTGGGATCCTTCACGAAGCTGCTTGATGAAATTCTGGGATCAATAAGCTACTAACAACCAAACGAGCAAGATGGGCCAAATGAACTCCTCTCCTTTGTAAACTTTCTTATGTTCTAAAGTTTAAAAGGAAGGTTTTATCTTAGTATCCAGAAAGATGTGAATAGTAGTTGGGTGAATAAGGAATTGGGAAGGAAAGAGGAAAGATTGTTAGATAGGTTAAGGATTGGACATAGTTCTCTGAATGAGCATTTATTTAGACTGGTTCAACATGACAGCGGATTTTGTCCACTTTAATAGTGGAACACTATCTATTAAAGTGCAAGAAATTTGAGGAGCAGAGAAGAACATTGGAGAGGAGGTTGAGAGAAGTGGAGGTTTATGAATTAAATATAAACAGCTTGCTGGGAAAAGAGAAAGAAGGCGGCAGACTGAAAAGAGAAAAGATATTGATGAAACATATACAGGAAACAGGAAAAGAAGGGATATTATAAATAATAAATAAAGATGACCAAAAATAAAATAATCAAAGGGAGACTAATGACTACAGATAGAGGGTGCTAATCATCTAAAATGATAGATATAATGTGCCATTTAGACTAACCTGAAGAAGAAAAATTGGTATGTTATTTTTGAAAAGCTTTTGAATGTGTTTCTTTAGCCTTAGGTTATTAGTATAATAACTAGTGTGTTGAGTTGTTTATATTTTGCGTTTGCAGTTAGCAAATCTGTCGAGCTAACTAAAAATAACTAAAAGAAGAGAACCAAAGTGGTGGACCACAGGGAACCTAACAAGGACTCCAGCGAGTGTGTCAAGCTGGACTGTACTGGAACCCACTCAGAGAAGCCACTCAGAGGAACTGCAATATGCTGCTGTGCAGAAGAGGAAGCACTAGCCCGGCTTGTTACCAGGACCAACAATGTGAGTTAAGATTGTTGTTGGTAACACAGTCATGGTTTAAAATGTTTTAGGGGCACAGCGTAAAAAGTACCTATCATAGGAAGATAGTGAATGTATTGAAGTTTTGAGAGCAATAAGGCACAATAAAAGTGAAACAAATTAATTAGAAACAATTGGGGCAACCTTGACCACCACTGCTTTTACGTTTGTGCCTATTTTCTTGTTGCTGGCTAACATTGCCCCAATTGTTTCGTGAAACTTGGCTTGTATTTTTGATATCTCCACTTTAAATGGCTTGGCACTTTTGATAACTTATCAATAAACTGCAGAAGTACACAAACCCTGACATTCCCTTACTCCTAGACATTTAAATCTCTGATAAACCACCATACATTATTTTCAAAAACAAATATTGTAGCAAACTGAATACACTCTACAGAAACTCTTTTCAGTATAAAGTATATGTAGATAATGGGGAGGAATTGTGTCCCAAACGGTGCCTCATATAAAAAAACAACAGGAAATCTTATTAATGTTTGCAATTGACTTGTTATAATGTCCATATTAAATGAAATAGACCTTTGAATTGTACGGTTTGTGTACCTCAGTAGTGTAAAATAAGCAATAAACAAAGATAATGAAGTATTCTTAAAAACATGAGTTTGGCAGTGCCTACGACATGATGTAGCTGTATGGGCACATCTAAAACCAGTTTTAGACTGGAGTTACTCTGCTCCATGTATGGAGTGATGGCCCAGCTTCTGAATACCACAATAAATGAAACTTTTATCTACTCTGTATATTTCCATTCACAAAAGGCTTTTAAAAAGTCTTATGGAATTTCACAGAAACACCACATGGCAAGGGACCACAAAAGCACAAGCAGATTCTGTAGTGTCACATGGTGATTGTGCCTGAAACAATGTTCAGAGTCTTAGTTGACAAGTCCAAGATCAAACCCTGGTATGTTTCTGAATAGAATGTGAATAAGTGTGAAGAATAGCTACCTGATACACATCTTAAGGTTGTTCTTGGGACAATGAAAAGTCATTAGATAATGTGGTTGATGGAAATTAATCTCAGTAAAAATGTGAAATTTGTGTTTGTTTTAATATCATTGTGGATCCTGCTGTGATCCAACATGGAACTGTCTTGTTATTGCAAGTAGCCAACATGTTTGAACCCTAACAGCACAGAACTATATTAGAACACTAGAAGCATCACAGCCGTTGATGTTACGAAACGATCAGTTACTAAACTGATCTACATGCTGCTGGTGATTGGGTGATGGTTCAATTTGCCATTTGAAATAAATCTGTGAGGCATTATGTAGGGTGCGTGTTTCTTCCACCCAAAGGTGTTTTACTACCATTAGATCACATTCAAGGTCAGTGATGTAGGGGTTTTGCACACCTTCAATGATATATTCAAGAAGCTTCTTATGCCTTCTGTGGATAGAAAGGGTTCCAAGTTCACATTCCCCAAGGGATGCTGACAGTCATGCAGAATTAATAAACATGTGGAAAATGTGACTGAAGGATAAGGTAATAGCTAGTTAATCCCTTGGTTACCACTATAAAGACCTGCAGCTTTTGCTGCAACAGGGTTGAGTGTGAGTGGAGAATGGGAGTAGAGAGGAGGGAAAAAAAAGGAAAACTAAAAAGTAAACAATTGCTACTCGTGCTGGCTTTATACCAGCATGCTTGTTTGTCAATTTTATTTTGGCCCACGTGCCCTTTGTTTTGTATCTATGTTTTGTTTTGTTTTGTTTAAACCTTTTATTTTGTAAACAAATGCATTGCAGCACAGTTGTACCCCAGTCTGCTATTGTTGTGGTGCATTCATTTCCTGGCCTAATGCCATCACACACGCCATCTTTGTCACACCCCATAACATCTTGCATATAACCAACATTTTCTTAAAGTATGTAATTTGATATGTTTATATATAAAATAAATATGACCTGTATGAAGATGAAACAATTCACTGTTAGTTGAATTTATATTTTTACTTAAAATTAAAAAAAAAAAAATAAATAATAAAATAAAATCCAAAATATACGTAATTATGTTTCAGGGGACATTGTTGTCACAGTTACTTTATGCTACAACAACTAACTAAAATGTTACACATTTGGTCACAAGTGGTCTTAGAGAAAGACTGATAATGTCTTTCCAGACCAGCAAAACGAATATTATTTTATAATTATCTTTAGTACCTTTTTGGTAATTTACTAAATATAACTTTTTTTCTTCATGTTCCACTAATTCAATAACAAAAAAAAATCCTATATCAAGATGTAACATTGTGTTCATTTTTTTTTTTTTTTTTACTTTATTAAACTTTAGTGTAATCTAAAATACATGGTAATTTCTCCACAAAAAAAAAAGTGCTCTATAAATCCTACATTGTTTTTCCAGAATTGCTCACCTGCATACTGTCCAGTGTATTTCAAGTTGACAAACAAGAAGTTTGTCACACTATTTTCAAACAAATCATTTTTGTAAGAACACTAGAAGTGTAAAGGATATGCTGTTTTTTTTTTTTTTTTTTTTTTTTTTTGTAACACATTTTGTATTCCTGAAAATTAAACTGTCAGCACATGTCTAATGTTCCCTTGATCATTAATGTATGCTAACAAATAATTTTTTTTATTTTTTTTATTGAAGATGTATCCTAAATCTACAAGCAGATAACTGTCAGTATGGTGAAAATACTATTATTAATCACTGTGTTATCAGCATACAATTGTATTCCTTAAATAACTGTTCTGAGATTTATTGATTTCTTGTTAGAACCAGAGACCTATGACAAATTTGAATTACAGTCAGCTTAAGACTGAAATTAGAAAGTTAGATGTAATATCTACAAAACAAAGTTAAAAACACGAGTCAGCCATGCAAGGATATAAGCAGCTCAATGGATTTGTGAAATGAAAATCTTTTTTTGTACGCAATCAATTTAGGTTTTAGTTTCCTTCAGTGTATTTACTTAGAGCAGTGTTACGACAAGTGCTGTTAGGTTATACAAGAACAGTTTTAAAGCAAATGCTTTTAAAAACAACTTGTGTGCAGTGCAAATCCTGCAATTTCACAAAAACCCAATATAATTGGTTATTTCAAACCAAATTGTAACATTGTATTACACCCAATGTATGGCATCAAGTCCCCAAAAAACCAAGCAATGGCAAACCAATATTTGGAGGCAGGAGACAGGGGGCTTAAAGACTAGATGATTGATGCTTTTCGTTTATTAATTCGCTTAATGTAAGATGAATAGCCACAAAGTAATCGAGGGTCATAATCAGTGGTGTAGTCCTAAATCCAAAAGTCCTGGAACGCCAACAAAATTTAGATTTCTTAAACAAAAATGATACAATTTCTGTTGTATTTGAACTTGAGGTAAAATTTAATAGGTAATGCATGAGACTCCCCAGTCAGTGTAGCCAGATTTGTCTTGTTTGAAAGCATCTTGCGGGTAAACACTCTTTGGTGGTCTAGTTATTTTTATCGTGCATGTTCTTTTTCTATTCATTTCGATTATGAGGTCATCACCACAACGTCCTGTATAGTATATCACATTCTCCCCATCTTTTTTTCTGCATCCAATAAAATTATGAACCACACATAGGCTGTTAATTTTTTGTTTGTCACCAATTTCAGAACTGTAATTCTGAAGTTTTTCAATTTATTTTTAAAGAATGTATCCTCTCTGACAGTTCAGGACAATTGCGTTTTACACATCATTCTGAATACATGTTTTTTCCTGGACCTACCGCATTTAAAAAAAAAGAAAGAAAAAAAACAGCAGTTCTGTTACTGTAAATTGTGAAAAAAAACAAGCAAAGCAGATAAATAAATGCACAGTTTATAACATTACTGTTTTTTTTTTTTTTTTTAAATAAATAATACCACATACCACTTAATAAATACGAAATCAAAATATTTATATATATATATATATATATATATATATATATATATATATATATATATATATATATATATATGATAATGTAAGTGTGCTTTTTGGCTGCTTTAAAAAACAGAATTTGGCTACTTCTTCATCAGCATTTTTACTAAAAACATTGTTAGCCCTATTAAACTTTAGTGCTGTAGTTTGTAATAGCAGTTCCTAATGTTCTCTTCATTGCATCACAAGGACAACTGACTGAATCATACAATTGTGCATGAATCAGGAGATGTGTGTGACTTGACTCTGCAAACATTTAAAGTACGTGCCGGTTATCGGACACGGAGACTCCGATTCATGAAAATTTGAGACTACGTGATGTTCAAATTGAAATAAAGTGACTTTATGTGCTTAAAACAAGTAACAAAGTAGAGCAAGTCCAAAGGGTACCCTATACAAAGACAACGGTACCAACATTTTGAAAAAATCTTTTTTTTTTTTTTTTAATATATAGATAGATCAGACGAACATTGAAAAAAGTAACAAAATTTCAAAAAATGTAAGTTTTTGCTTGATTATATTGCCTTTATAATAATCAGACAGGTACAAAACGTTTTACAAATCATTACACACTACAGGCGATCCTCGACTTGCGATGCTTCGATTTACGGTTCACGACTCTTTTGCATTATTACCCTGCTTCGACTTTACAATATTGATACAGCATTTATGACACGGCAAGACACAAGCCATGCGTCATGTGCACACGCTCGGTGTCCGAACCGTAGTACCTGTCGTGGTCGCCCTTACTTAGTCAAGCGTTTTTTTTTTATGCATGTAACAATTTTTTTTTTTTTTTAATTTATTTGCCCTTAGCAATGTCTGATAAGAGCAATGGACTTGAAACGAAACCTAAGCTGTGAACTCTGTCATATGATGAGGGGTTTAACTTCAGGCGGTCGTAGTTCTGGCTAGGAGTACTGCATACACACGTTGAATATATCATTGGAAAGCCCCTAGTCTGTACTTTTAAACAAGCCAGGTAGGTGTCTGAGTAATATTCACGTAACCACCGGGCTGAGTGTAAATATTTAAATAAATATTTGCATGAGTACAATATAATGGGTCACTATATTATCTGGCCGAAGAGTCAGGAACGTAACCCCAATATATAACATTGTTCCTACGGGAAAATGTGCTTCGATTTACGACGAGACTTTCAGGAACCAATTTTGTCATAAGTGCGAGGATTGACTGTACTACAAAAAAATATATAATTCACTGAAAACTAATTTTAATTTTAATGTTATAACTGTTTACACCAGGCAAGGTTTGCAAACAAAAAAGGCATTTACACTGACAGAAATTATCTGTATGTGTCCATGGTACGGTATCTTTCAAAACAGTCACCTGGGTGTAACCCTGGCTGCCTTGAGCAGGTTTTGTAGAACCATACAGTCTCTCTCCTCCCCTCTTTTGTCTTTCTGTCAGTGCACACTGCACAGTCTTTGGTGCTCTTTGATTCATTTTTGGGAATTGTGGTTTTCCATTCAGCCTTTCTTCTCTGTTGATGATGGACGACCATGTTTTCTTGAGCCAGGGTTGCGTACATCTCCCACCAGTTGTATCAGTAAGGATTTCATGAAGGTTTTCTGGTGAACAGGTAGCTGTCCTGATTCCACCTTCATCAAATTGAACAGGATAGAAAAAGAACATCTTCCTTCACCGCTTCAGAGACTTGTGAAAGCATAGCTGGCACAGTAGTGATCTGCCCAGTCCACTGCACCCATCTTACTGGTGTAAGGCTTGTCTAGCTCTTCAATTGCTCCTCTCTTGATGGTGCGCTGTACCTTTTCACAGTCATTGCCATGGAAGTTGCTCATCATGAGCACTAGTCTTTTGTCCTTCCATCCTAGCACCATGATCTTGTTGTCCTTGCTGAATGAGACTATCTCGTTGTTTTTTTTTGTTTGAGGCCTTGCTTCACTGGTACTGGCAATCCTCTTCTGTTGGCCTTTACTATTCCAGTAAGGTGGATTTTTATTTTTAGCAGTTCCAAGGCCAGAATGCATGTCTATTGTTTTGTGGAAGGGTGGTGGATATTCACTGACACGGGAGACAGAAAGGTGTATTTGGAAACACCGCACAGGTGTCCATTGAGTTATTTTAGCCCACAGAGGGCGCTCTTGTCCATGGCTTGAGTACCGGCAACAGTAAACAAGCTCAGGGTCATACCAATCCAGGTACACAGTCCACTGCAGGTGCACTCGCAGGTGCTCTGTAAATAATAATCATAAAGGACAAAAGGTGAAAAAAAGGGAAAATAAAACACAGTAATAAAACTACAAAATAAAGGTGCTGCACTCTGCAGCATTACCCAGACCATCACTATCCGCACGGCCTGGGTCTCCATCCTCTGCTCACTCCCTCAGCCTGCTTCCTATACGTTTATGGGGTCTGCCCAAGGTTTTCCCGCTAGTAATATTCTTTTATTTTCTTCTCTTTGGTTTATTTATTTTTCCAACCATTCTCGGTCCTGAAGCCGAGCTCCCGCTAGCTTGTGATTTTGTCTTTCAGGGGCAGACCTGAGGGAACCCCAGAGCATCATTGTATTGGTGCAGCAATTCCCCAAAGCCCACACACCCTCTTTCCCACCTCCCTGTGTCAATGCCATGACTGACAGGTGGAAGTTACAAGGCGGCTGCCCCCTACCTGCAGTACCATGCAAGCGCCAGACAGTCAGTACAGGTCTCCCCTGTTACATGGTTTAATCTACAATTTCAGTAAACTAAGCATTCATGAAAAAAGTTGAAAAAACTCCAGTGCAGTCCTCATAGTAGTACTCCCTTGATATTAAATGGGAGTTTTGTGAAAGCATCTGCACTTACTGATGCGCGTCTCCATTCGCCTTCCGGCTGTGTACTTGGTTCGTGGTCACTTTCCTCAGATTCCTAAGAGTCCTCAGTAAGTGAAATACTTACTTGTCACTAGATTGATAAAAATCATCATCCAAACTGATTTTGTCTGTACTTTCTGCCTCATCCATCATCTATGCAAGTTCTTCAGGCTGCCTTGACTTTCTGTGCCTTCTCTGCGCCATTCTCACTCTGTGTGTCTCAGTCTCCGTCTGTTCAATTTGGCTTTGCTCAGCCTGTAAATGGTCTATTCGGTTGTCTCTGCCTTATTTCCAATTAGAGATGATTAGGGAATCCCTCGCCTCAGCTTTTTTCAGTTTAAACGCAACACATGCATGGTTTTCAGCAATGTTGGACAGAGTCCGACAATGGACTGGAAAGGGATTTTCACGATGTCGGACAAGGTCCACAAAGGATTAATTCTCTTCTTGTTCAACCACTCCAGTGTGGCTTTGGCTTTGTGCTTCAGGTCACTGTCCTGCTGAAATGTGAATTTCCTCCCCAGTTTCAGAGTCTTGGCTTTCCTCAAGGATTCAGCTGTACTTTGAACCATCCATTCTTCCCTCTATCCTAACAAGCTTACCGGTCCTTGCTGAAGAGAAGCATCCCCATAACATGATGCTGCAATCAGCATGCTTGACAGTTCGGATGGTGTTGACAGGGAGATGTGCGTTGTTGGGCTTGCGACAGAGGTAATGCTTGGAATTTAGATCGAAAAGGTAAATTTTTGTGTCGTCTGACCACAAAACCTTTTTCCACATGTCTGCAGTATCATCTATATGCTTTTTTGCAAACTCCAAAGGTGCTTTAATATGAGGCCTTTTGAGTAATGGCTTCTTTCTTGTCACCTGTTTTACAGAACTTTGCAGATCTCTCAAGGTCATTGTTGGCTTCAGAGTGACATTTCAAACCAGTTTCCTGCTTACCCGGCTGCTCAATTTGGGAGGGTGAGCTGATCTGGGTACTTCTTAATGATGGACTTCACAGTGCTGAGAGGGATAATCAGCGCCTTTGAAATTTTCTTGTACCCTTCTCCTACTCTGTGCTTCTCTACTCACTTTATCCCTGACTTGTTTTGAAAGCTCCTTGGTCTTCATGGTTGCTTTGTTGGATCACTATGTGAGTTGCAGCTTGAAAGTCTTTAAATACCTGAGGGAAATTATCTACAAGTTAAACAACTTTGCGTACACACAGGCTGAAACCATTTCACAAATTTTGTGGCCTTTCAAACAAATAATTTACACCTGATCTGATTTAGGGCCGCAGTAGCAAAGCAGTTGAATACTTATGCAACTGTGATTTTGTTTGATATCTGTGTTTAAAATATTTGATTAAATCCATTTTGACTACAACTGTGTGTATGTATATGTGTGTGTGTGTATATATATATATATATATATATATATATATATATATATATACACACACACACACACACACACACACACACACACACATACACAGTTGTAGTCAAAATGGACTTAATATAGATCAAAGAATCATGTTAAGTTTTCAGTATGAAACGTGACTGTCAAAATGAAAACATTAAAAAAGTTAGTATTGGGTATGACATCCGTGTGCAGAAACATAATCCTGGCAGCATTGACGCACAGAGCTGATCTTTGAAATGGTCCGCCACTCTTCCTGTGCAGCTGCAGCCAGCTGGTGAAGGTTGGCTGGTTGTCTCATGTGGATGGCACTGGCGATTTGGTCCCACAGATGTTCTATTGGACAGGTCAGGAGAAAGAGCTGGTCACGGCAAGACTTTGACATTTGTTTTCTTGAAGTTGTGCAATTGCAATCCTAGCAATATGTGGTCTTGCATTGTCCTGCTGGAAAATTGACACTTCTGGATTGGCTTGCAGCAACAGAAAAACAGGTGCCTCAAGGCCTGAGCAGTAAGGTTGCCCTTAATCTGCACCGAAGGCGTTCTTGTGTTAAAGGAGATTCCTCCCCCCATCATCACACTTCCAAAGCCCCACCGGTTGCCTTGAACAACACAACAATCAGAATAACACTCACCACGATGTCTCCACACAAGTCTGTCAAGGGCAGAACGGCTGTCATTGGTGAATAAAGCACTCCACCACTGTCTCTGCCGCCACCTCAGATGTTCTCTGGCCCACAGAAGATGGCAATTTCATCTCTCAGCTGTGAATATATTACCCCTGAAGGCCTCCAAGTATGCAAATCATTTTCATGCAGATGGTGAGCTACAGTCATTCTGCTGATTGGGTTATTTCTTCCTGGATTTTTCGTGCTGTAGCCACTGCAATCCGAAAACAATTATGCAGGTGGATCAGTCGGATGTGATGGTCCTGGGCCAGTGTGGTGACCCTCTGCCTTCCAGGACTTGACCTATCCCTCACAGAGCCAGTTGAACTCAACTCAATACCAAACACGAGCACATGGCATTTTTATGGAATCATATGACTTGAGCTCAGCATTTTATTATCCCAAGGAACAATACTACTCAAACAATCAACAAACCTATCTGCTCAGTATTTTAAATGTAAATAACATTATGTATGTGCCCAATGAGTTATTGATGTAAAACTTAGACTGTTGCATTTAGACTGTTGCAGCTGGCTCTTAGACATGCAGGTCTCCAGTCATATGATCTAACACCATCATCAATTGTTGACATTGAGACTTGCGAGTGGGTATTGCACACTAGCTGATGCTTTGCAAGCCGAGTGAAATCGATTGGACGATCCTGTAAAATTGTATTGCAAAGCATATCTTACTTCCTGATGCTGAAAAATCCACAAAACACCCAGAAGAATATGCCTGTGACCATAATAATTTCATTGTGGAAGACAGCAAAAAAGAAGGTACTGGTGTGCAAGTACTGTCAAGTTACTGTACATATTGTGCCAGAAAAAAAAAATCTTATGAAACTCGAAAATCACTACAAATAAACACAGAAAAATGTAATAAACACAGAAATATGTCTTCTGAGCTGTAAGAATCAACTAGTTGCTGTTTTTCTTACCTTTTAACCAACAGGGGTAGTATATAATGGCTGACATTTGTATGCCCCAGAATAAATTAATTACATATCTTTTCTTTGATTTCTATAAAGGTTAAGCTGCTGCACATGCTGCTTCACAACTATCACCACTAAGGATCAGACTACTTCAGCGTTCGTATTTCAATAGGGATTTAAATAATACTCTAGTAATTGCAAGAGACTTTTTATTTACTATGGGTCTAACGTTTAATTAATCTCATCAGAACTGTTATCCAACAGTGTTTAACTACATTCATGATGAGAAGGGCTTTGTAGCTACCTTTTTGAATGCAATAAAGAAAGGGGTTTTCGTGTCTGTTTGGGAAGCCTTTTTTTCCTTCCTTCACTACAGGTGTTTTTTATCACCATATGCCATTCTCTGTAGGAGTCAGCCAGAAGGGATAGAAAATGAGAGGATGTGTAGTAGCCTGCTGAGTATCTCTCTCAAAATTATAACCAGTATGTATTGTGTACTGTGTAGTGGGTTGCTTCATAGCTTAAAGGGATAAAATTGTTCAAACGATCCTATGACCAAAAACCGACTACGCCACATGGTGTTCAAACAGGGCAAGGTGGTCTGATATACCTTTGAATTTACTTTAGCATTTCCAATACTGAGGTTCTTTAATTGGGTAAGCAACAGTGTATAGTGCACCATGCAAGGAGACAAAGACAAAATTTAATTTTCAAAAAAATGGTTTCATTATTAAAAAAAAAAAAAAAAAAATTATTGGAGTGTAATTATTGTGCAAAATTCAGCAATAGCAATCAATAAATGGTTACTAGAGTTATGAGGTTTCAGACACAGCAATACTATCAAACACTCAGGAGTTAGCCAGTTACAGTTCTTATTGGATTTACAAATATTCAGTATAAAGCTAATCTGTGTATCAATATTGTATTAGCAGTCATTCAACTAAACATCAACAGTTGTACAGGAGTGGAGAAATTTCTAAGTGCAGCTAAATAGAAATAAATCCACACAAAAATGAATAATAAATGTGAAACTCAATACAACTATGCTACACAAATCAAAATTAAATCAAATATAACAATCCAACACAGGATAAAATCAAAATAACAATCTGCACACAAATCTCTATTGCAATACTCAAATCAAAAATAAAATACAAATCAAATTCCAAACATGCAATCTACCACTGTCGTTTCTCCCCAATCCTTTACAAGTAGCAAGTTTAGAGTATAGATCAGTTTTATAAGTAATAAAGTTTGTTCTAAAATATGTATTAAGCAAACTCACTAGTTTAGAAATAGCATTTATCTAGAAAACATGTTGAAAAGAAGCGTAATATCTGTTATAAAGTCTATTGCACAATACCCACAATGAATACACAGCGCCTGGATATAGCACAGTTTAAAATATAAAGGACAGTTGCAAATACTAAGCGGGTGGTATTTTATAGACCGTCTACCATACAGACTAAAACAATTAAAGCCAAACCATACAGTACAGTGCAAACCTGCAGCAGCTAGTAATAGGAGACTGAGCAGTACTATACAAAAATAAACAAACAAACATTAAATACTTATCTCGCAAGACAGGGTTTACAACTATGGTAACCAGGCAGCAAAAACACTGCTATTTTCTTTCTCCATTTTTAAATGCAACGGTTCAAAGCTGATAGGCAGAGCTTCAGTAGGCTTCCTGCAATTGAGCCAATAGCAGAGCAGTATCAGCGGTTGCCGAGGCAACAGGTACACAAGTTAATAAAGCACAGGCATACAACACGGAAGCAGATTGCAAGACTAGACTAAAGAAGATACAGTGTTGCAGAAATCTATGACGTCAGCACCTCAAAGACAAACTGGCTTTTTGATTACACCTTTAAAAAATGGTGATTCTAGTGTAAAAAATAAATAAAAATACATAGCCCCACCTAAACACCCGCTTCATATGTATAATTAAGACCCTGTGTAAATGGCAATTTCACGGGCTGTGCGGAATTAGCCCAATACCATGATTTTTACAATATTCTTAAGAAATAAAAATAAATTCTTTCATAATTATTATTTGTATTTCATACAAAAAAAAAATCACATTAACAAAACTGTACAGCTCTGCAATGTGCCTGCATGTACTATTCGCCAAACTGTGCAGTGATTATGTCATGTCAATACTAAAAACTGTAAACAAGAAAATGGATGTCTCTAAAAAGGCTAAAAATGTGTCTGCAGCAGATCACGTAAAGCAGGCATTTAGATTCAAATATTCACCGAAAGAGAAAGGCGGAAATCCAGAGTAGTATTGCAACTGCTTTACTTGCAAAGAAACAAAAAATGGTGACTTCCATATTCCAAACATCCACTGAAAACCGTAAAGCACAAAACACATTACATTTAGACCTGAGAGAGGTGTGTGTTTGTGCAAATATCCCTCTTGAAAAATTGGACAACCAAAAGTTACATACATTTTTCAGTGTAGCAAATGGTGGTGATTCCTTCATCAGCCCAGCTGAGACATGAATACTAATCTAAACTTGACGAGTATCACAAGCAGGGAATTATGGAATTGGTAAAACAGTTTGGTGGGACCAGCACGATACTTGTTTATTTAAAACTCACCGTTTTGTCAGTGTGTCTGTCCGTGCACCGTTTTGTTAAGTTTAGTCTGTTTTTGTTTGTCTATTTATTTTGGCGTAGAGTGCCGTGTCCTGTGTTTTCGTGTTTGTTTAAACCTTTTATTTTGTAATAAACCGGCGCCAACAGGCGTCTTCATCATTTCATTTCACATCATCGTCTTTGTACATTTCATTCCTTCCTGGTTCTGACACCGCCCACTTGGCCGTCTTTGTGACAGTTACACGTTGTATTTGTTCTGCAAATGGTGAACATGCATCTGACGTACTAGAACTGAAAGCTGTCCTTGCAGATACACTTTACCTACAGGCTGTTAATAACAACGTTTCACAAGCTATTGTAAAGTGCGCGAATAACTTTGATGTTGATTTTGATGCTGTCAGTGCATTTATCTTTATATTTGATGTTAAAAAAAAATAATAATCTGCGTACAATTTATAAAATAGTTCCATGCACATTCAGCAAGATACGATATTTCTTTACCCATGACACTACCATGAATTTTATAAGTAAAATTCCACTAAACTAAAGTGTTCCGTTTTAAACATTGGAGTTATATCTAGTTCTATTCTCCTACGTGTATTTAAATGGAACAGGCCTTCAGTACAGTTGTTATACATTGTCACCAAATAAAACCATAAATAACAACCTGACTATGATTTACAAATTGTTTACATCATCTGTCGGTGTCTAGGGGGATATTGGAGTACATCATGACGGGATTTCTCCTAACAAACTCGAAAATTTATACACAAAATTTTTGCATGTAGTACATTTTTTTGTGTGTGTGTGTGTGTGTGTGATGTAAATGTTCTGGATCTGTTATGTTTCCCTAACATGACAGAACATTAAAAAAGTAATATTGTTCCATGTCTTCATTGTAGAACTTATTACACCCAGAAACCTATGAATAAGGTATATATGGTGAGCCTTAATATTTAATATTTTGTTTAATACCATATTAAGTAGAATTGTGTTGTTGCTTTTTGGCATTAGTGAACTTATGTTTCAGTAAAGACATCGCTCACACACACAACACACACACACACACACACACACACACACCTTTTGAAAGGAATATTTACAATAAAAAAGGTGTCAAAAGCACCACTTCTCCCTTTTCTCTCTAAAGCCTGTCCCTGAAATTTGGCATGGTATCTATGCAGAACCTTCAAAGCACTATACTGGTGATTTTCATTTTACTGCCATGCTGGGTGCACAGTGTTTCCATCACCTGAGCACTGTCTGTCAGAGACCACTCATGACGGTCACTTCTGCAGCTGCAATTTGTAAAGGTGAATCATGCTCGCTTATCACTCAGACCTGTAATTACTTCTCAGAAAAAACAAAAAAACAAAAACTGCATTAGCTTTAAAATACAGCAGTGTGCCTCAATTGTTTTTTGGTTAGAACTGTTAAGTGACCTCTGGAGTATTTTGACAGGAAATAATTGGATGCCACCATTATTCAACAACAGCTTGAGATCAGTTCATTGTTGATAGCACTTGCTTTAGTTCAAGTTTCATCATAGGGGTTTAATAGATATTCTATTAATATTCAATTGGCCTGTAAATTGTTTCTAGTGCATGTTAATAAAGGCTCAGTAGATGTGCAATAGCGGTGCTACATTGATGTGCAATTGCAAAACCAACTGATCTCCAATTAAAAGTCAATTTAGTATCTATAAACAATTTATTTATAGTCAATAGATTTCGAGACTATGTTCATTAAAGACGTATTGACGGATATAAAACAGATCATCGGCGCATACTAGAAGCATTTTAGGTTACATTTGCATATCGTACACTATTTGTTGTCACCTTTATTATGTTGTATGTTGATCCACCATTAGACTGTTCGTGCTTTTTCGACCTCATATTCAATATACCTAATAAAATATTTAATAAAATATCTTGTTTGTTTTTGTTTTTTTTTATCAATACAGTAGCACGCTGTATTTGTAAGTTTTTTTCTTTATGAATAAGAATAAAAAAGATAATCAACATCTTTGTTTTTATCATACCGTTCTACACACACTCATAACACACACACACATATTCTTATATATATATACACATGTTTATGTATGTCATGTTTTGGAACATATAAGAAGATAATATATGACCCATATTGATATATAGTAATAAGAAAAATATATAAAAAGAAAATAGTTTTGTCTGGTAATATTTTTATCACAAACAAGATAATATTACGTTTCCAGTTTCATTTCACAATTGACCGGCATTCACCATTTTGGCTCTTTTCTGTAAAATACATGCATTACAAAACCCTGTATAGCTACAAATATAAAAGCAAGCTATATACCTATATATTTTTCTACATTGTTTTAAAAAAATTGTACGTTTTACAAATATTATTTATTATTATACAATTTTTTATATTTTTTGGGAGGCTATATGTGAAAAAATATAACATATCCCACAACCAAACATATTATATCATTGGAAAGGTCTACCAAATGCCTTTCTGTTGATATATTGTTTTTTAATTTCTGATTTACGGTTACCAAACTACAAGCACTAACACAAAGTTGTCATATTCATGGCCAAATATGATCATTCCCCAAGCCATTGGGTTAATGTACTATTCCTTGTATTTCACTATATTTAATGTATTATGCATTGTTCCTCACTATCTTGTAAAGCGCTTTGTGATGGTGGTCCAGTATGAACAGCGCTATATAAAATAAATATTGATTGATTGATTTTAAATAACCAAGCAATAATCACAGGTACAAATACAAAAAAATGGGGTCACCAAAAGTGGTTAAAAATACAATAATAATTGAATGTCAAATAAATGTGTAATTGAACTGTATTATATCAATTACATGGTATAATTACAATAGTAATTATGCAAGTGTGCCAATTTCAACTACAATTACAATTGACCCCAGGTCTGACACGTCATGCTTATACTCATCATGAGTACTCATTTGTGCTTGGACTTGGGCACACTCCCACTTATTACGTGATTGAGGACTTGGATGTGTCTGCTTTGGTTTTCATATAAGACAATGTCTGAAAAAAGTAATTTGGACTGCAAAAATAATAACAGCAATCTATTTTCTACCTTTTGTAAGGGGAATTGAAAATGGTTGAAATGTGATTGCTGTCCTTGGATTCAATTTGTACCATCAGTAAGGTGACTAACATTATACATCACAGGTGCTGTATTGCGTCAAGCAAAATAACTTGTGGTTCAGCACCATGCTACTTATCTAATATTAAAGTATTTACGGTATTATTGGTTTACTAAGAAACATAAAAATAAATGTTACCATTGTTTCAACAGTGTATGAACAGGTGTTTATTGGAACAGCTTAAAACCAGAGGAGACTAAACACATTATGAACTGAAATACTGTATTCTGGTACCTGCAATCATTATCATAGACAGCATCATCCCAGCTGTGAAATATGGCTGGACTGACCTTGAAAATTAATTGGAACTAAGTTTGTACCTAACCATGTAATTGGAAAAAATTGTATCCATAGTGTATCAAACGATTATCACAATCCTTGTATGTTACATATGTGGCAATAAACCCCATAACTGCACTGCAGTCATTTGTCAGATAAGAATGGACGGATTAACAAAAAGTATACTTTTAATATACTGCTCCTCACTTTGAACAGCTTCAGACTAAATCTTTCCTTCCTATAAAATCTCATTTCAACTTTATTACAATCAAAACAGAATACAATTTGTCTTTAAAGAGGTTGTTTATTTTTAAAGATGGTATTTGTGGGTTACAAACTATTGCAACCTATGTTTTTAACAATATACTGTATTTATGTTAAGACTGTCATTGTCACAGAAAAGGTTAAATGTTATTTGAATTTGCCCTTACAATTCATACATCAGTCATTGTGTAACACACTATGCCAGATCGTCGGGCACTCCGTGGGCACAAACTTACACAATTCGACTTTGCCCTGTGAAGTGATTTTTTAGTACCATGGGTTGTCCTGAGTTTATGCCTGCTGTATCACCAGGTATTGAACAGAATTTTTACAGAGTGGCTTCATTATCATATCATTTTGAAGATGGTTTATTTGTAGTTTCTTGAGTGTAAATTTGCATCAATTTTAGCATAACTGTTTTGTTAGTTTTTCTTTTTACATACCTTTATCCAGAGTTGACATGCTTGGTTACTATAGCCTAAAATATAGCCTTAGTGACAGAAAGAGAGGTACATTGAATAATCCTACGTATAACATGCATTTGGGGCTTTTGATGGCTACGCAAGCTGACTATACTTAAGGCCTGCTCTGTCTTGATGTAGGCTTGCAGGGTGATAGCTCTAGCATCACCACCTGTCAGGAGGCCAGATTTTACCCCACCTTTTTACTTTTACTCTGCCACAGTATTGAAATAAGCATTCCACCTTCCACTGTCTGAGGGTTAATGAGCTAGGTAATCACATGACTGAGAAACATGAAATGAGTTGACTTTTTCAGTTGACAAGTATTACATTTAATCCATTGAACAGAATACAAATGTGTTTTCTCAAGTACACAAAAAATGAGTTTAAAAAATTCTATTGCAGCTGCAATGTCGTCACAGTGATAATTAGCAGTTTGTAGATTCAGTTTGCACATCGTCTTACCAAATTTAAAAAAGGGAGATCTGCTAAAATATAAAAAAAGGAATTTAGGACCCCCTTTTTTTGTAACCTTCTGGAAATTCCACCCTTCAGTTGTGAAATGGACCAACATGCAGCTTACTACATGAAAAAGACATACCTTACTAATTTTTTTAATCTGATTTCACTCACACAACACAGAATGAGATGCTTAGTTCCACTGTTTTAGAGTAAAAATGGTCCAGTAGTTTTGGATAATTTGACAGGATAGAATGGGTGGTATGTGGTGTAGCTTAAGAAAGAAGGTCATCATATCATTCTGTGCATGAAAATAACAGAATTGGAATATACAGGGGGGAGTCTTAAACCATTCTCTGTGTCATTTCTGGTCTCCAACTCTCCCCACTGACAAAGAATGTTTTTAGAAAGAGTCATAAACTGCTGGACACAAGTTTTATCTCTACCTTTCACTGAATGAGTCATTTTGGTGCCAGTAGTGTTTTTCTGAGGGCAACTTCCAGACAATTCTGAGTACCTTGACACCAAGATGAGAAACAATCCTTGTCATAAATCCAGCCGACAGGGGGTGAAAGATCGGACCAATGGAGAACAAGGGGGCGCGTCAGTATGAGAACAACCAATGAATGACACTTCACATGGACTCAGGCACTGCCCAACATAACCTGACTAGCCAATCACAGGGTTGAAGAGAGAATCACAAAACCCGCTGACTTTCGAGATACAAGCCGAGGTTTCCAGTGTGCTAAAGAAGTTTTCTGAGCTTCTGCTGCGTGGAGAGCTTCTGCTGTTTCTTCCAGTCAAGCTGCTGCACACAGACATGCATGCAGACTACAAAGGAAGTGTACATAAGTAGTGTCCTCCCGCTAGAGTTGTCTTGAAGTTCGGAGGGACGAATTGGATGTTACATTGCTCTGAACAAAGTTGCAGAGTCATGGGAGCATACATGCTCAAATTCACAGAAGGCAAGGAAGAACCAATGTTCTGAATAATGGCTAGAATCATCTTCTGAGGAAGGGCCCTGCCATCTGTCCTACAAGAGACTGGATCAGTAAACGGGATACTGCATTAATCCGAAAGCGGATCATTGTTTCCAGGTATCTGCACGAAACAAACTGAAGCAAAGCCATACAGGAAACTTGCCACAAGAACACTTTTACAAACTATATAACTTTTCCGTTGCAAGGCATTAGCTGAACTGAGTTACGTCTGATCAACGGAACTATTCCCAGTGGGAAAACTGCCAACAACAAAGATAATGTTGCAAGTCTTGGAGATCAACAAGCTGATCTCCATTTGAAAAGGAACTATTGGTTATTGCGAGCCTACGCAATACAATGCATACAGCAAAGTGCCGTCTACATTGGAACTGCAGAGCTGGAGAGCTGCAGTATTCATCGACACAGATTGATGTCTGTATATGGAAATCAATAAGTATTCAAAATGTCTAATATTAAATACTTTATGACTCGAGAAAGTAACTGAAGCAAATGCTATCAAGTGGAAACTGTTCTAGAAATAGAATATAACTTCCTGTTTTAGAGTGTGTAAGAAATGTATTATGTTTGTTTGAAATGTGCAACTCAAAAGGAGTTGCCTCGTAAATGCAGAGAATTCCATCATTGCCCTATTTGAGTTAATTTGAATATATAATCAACTGAGATTGATAACATATTATTAGTTTGGTACATCACATCTAAACTAAATTAACATGGTAAAACTCATTTGCTAAATTAGGTACTGGAATGTTGGATTCCGTTTTGAATGGGAAGTTGAATTAATTCTTGTGCATATTTACATGACTGATTACAACAAGAAACGGGTATTGAAAATACTAATGCAAAGTAGACACTTTGCGTGATAAGACATATTCACTATTAGTATATTAAGCATGTATGCTAATGATGTTATGGTCGTTGTAATCATTAGACTATGGAATCAATGAACTGCATATTACTATTCACGCATATCTCTAACCAATAGACTTTCCTTTCTGTAATATTAGATTAGTTGTGCACACCTTTTTCCCATAAATAAACAATTGTTTTATATTTCTGACACATTATGTGGATGTCAATTGTTGTCAAGGGAATACGAGTTCTACATGATATAATCAAACTATTATGGTATGTATCTGTTATCAACATTTGGACGTTCTTAAACAGTGAGCCTAGAGACTAATTTATATAAAAATAAATTGTATACCAAAGTCACTACAGTGGCCATTTCCAAATTTGGCACTGGCCACCTATATACAAGAGAATCTGAAAGCCAGTTCCATTGTTCCCCTGCTAGGATGAGTAGACTTTGTTAAGTCAAGCAGCTGAAGGCCCCGGGTGAAGATGAAGATGTGCAAAGTATTGTTTAGTTTATGTAGAGTAGAGTTGCATGTGTGGGACGGCCTGTTGCAGAGAAAGTAGTTTTATAGAGCGTTTGTTTTGGTATTAGTGTCTATTTTTGTGAAACTCTTTTTTTGTGAGGCTTTTCTCCTATCTATATGTTTGCATCCTTATAGGATGATAACCAGGTATTTCAATTCCACTGTAATAACCCCTTGGTCAACAGCTTCCTAAGATTTATATTGAGGTACCTATTGAATTCTCCAGGTCCTCAGATATACTCAATTAGCTATCAAAAGTACAGTATAATTGTGGATAAGTCCCTGTGACAGAGTGCAAATGAATCCGAATCAGCAATCTCCCTCTCGACCTGTGAGGGCACTGTACAACAGGAACTGTGTGCCTTGTACTGAATGGTTGGGGAGTTCATTCCAGGGTCAGTCTGAAGCTGGCCAGGAGGCATCACCCTAGTACGGTGAGCAAAGTTTCAGTCATGAATTGGAGTTGATCGTACTAGCTATCGGAGGGGACGGGGCTTAGGGTACTTTAGGGGGATGTGATGCTCTAATCGGTTCCTTTGTTGTGGTTAATAGGAGGAAACGAGGACTGTGAAATCGTGAGTGAAGTGTTTTTCGTAACTATGTACATTTTGTCTTTGCCAGATGGCTAATACAAATTCGGAAGCTGCTGCTTCAAGCCAGTAATAAACCTAGACTTCATTGCACCTGTACACAAGCAAGCACCACTGTTTCAAGCACCATACCTGCACCTAAAGCACGCACTGTCCGGAGACATGTCTGTATCTGTGTTGTGTGTCTGTGTTTTATGTTATTATTTCGGGACTGCAACCCCTTGATTTATACGCTGGCAATACCTATAGTGGGGTAGAGCCAGCGTTATTATTTAAGGGTCCCGCAAAAGAAAAAAAAAAAAAAACTTGGACCGTGAACTTTGTGTTTGTTGTTGTCTGGATCACCTGCATCACTCCTACACCTATGCACTGCAATCTACACATTCACAGTCCCTTATGTAATTAGAAACAAATCAGATGGAATGGCATTCAGAAAAAATCCCTCTTTGTATTATGATATTTTATGTTTCCACACATGACTTGCAGTGCATTTAGTGTTTCCAGTAATGTCAGATTACTTTTGTTAGCTAATAAAGCTACTTAAGCACAATTTCACAGTTTTCCACCATAACAAGATACCACAAAATTCATGTGTTCTGAATAATTTCAAAAGACAATAAATGAATGCTGATGTATGTTGCATTAAGACATGCTTTTGCTGTTTCATCTTATAATAGATAATTATACTCTTGCTAAACTAAGATATCGAACTCTTTATATTGATTTAGGTCACTAAATTGCATAATCTAAATAAATACAAATATATACATAGATAGACAGGAAAAGGGAAAGGAGTACAATTCAATCTATGTAAATTATTTAAAACATGTCTCATTTTGTTCTTAGCTCTTTGATATAAATAAAATCAGAGGAAGAACTGTACACATTTGTTCTTCTTGTCATGGAAGCAATACAGTTTGATACATGCAACAATTAAAATTAGTCTCATTCTTACTTGTGGGGGAAGTAAGAAAGGAGAGGGAATGAAAGAGAGAGCTTCAGTGTAGACAGAAACTCCAATATAGATTTCCAACAGGGGGGTGTCATCTGCGTGGGTTGTCACTGAATAATGAGTCAGACACAGAGCAGTGGGTGTTGACACACCACACAGGCACGCAGATTTAATAAACACAGGTATCCCTAGTACCGGATTTAAAAAAGAAAAAAAATAAGCTAAAAATAAGTTTGCCACACAAGGGAACATTCCATTCCAGGAACCTACTACACTATGTTACCCTTTCTATATTGTTATGGGATTAAAATCCCCTAAACTAACCTACTTATGTTACTGCCAGTCAATTCCTCTAGCCAATCAGGACCTCCTGATCAGCTCAGCACCGGCCAAGCCTTCCCGCTCAATTGGTTGCCTAGCAACATGTTTCTTCTTATGAGTCCCAGCTACTTTCACAACGGCATACATCCACGCAAGAACCAGCAACAGGGTCCTCCCTGTCTCAAGGTTCTAAATAGTTCATGAAACAGTTTTGACAATAATTTTAGATAACACTGATGAAAAGAAATAGACTGTCTGACAAGCATGTATTTATGACAGATTATGATGCTTCATGTGAAAATAGCTGAAATTGCTGTACACCAGAGAAAACACAGTGCGGGTAAGTTTAACCCTTAGCGGTTCATTTATTCAGGGCTTGTCAGGCGTGTCGGGTCCAGTTTAAGCCCTGCATATTCAAAAGGACATCAGTACTGCATCTCCAAGCCACTTGTTCGCTGTATTTTTCACATACCTCTTTATTAGACGTGCATACTGATAAATCCTCTCCTGATCATTCGTTTTATCACCAAACTCCCAAATAATGCGATCCAAGTCATTATTTTATTACTATAACATCTCAAAAAGCTTTTCAAATGTTTGTGATATTCTTAGAGCGCTGGATGCGGAAGCAGCTATCTCCTTTGTTTGTATCCGTGTTATCTCTGTGGTGCAGGGGCTATGTGTATTGCTCAGATACCCTCCCCCCTTTTTTCAGCTTCGTTTGGCTGCTATTGGTCTCACTCAGCCATTGAAAGGTTTTCTCTGCTTTTCCTGGAGAAAAAACGACTAGAGACCTGTACTTGACGTCTTTTTGATGATGTCGGACGGGGTCTGACATCGGACTGGAACGGGAAAATTGTAATGTTGGACCTGGTCCGACATAGGACCGCAAAGGGTTAATGCAACATTGCATATTACGCAGTCTTAAACACATTGCGTCATCTTTACGGTAAGCAAGCAAAGTTAAATGGGATCTTTTTATCTAAATGTGTTTTTTTTTGTTTAACTGATATATTTGAATAGATAGCATTTGAATAAATACATTTACTTTCAAACTACTTGTAGCATAAATTCATAACTGCTGGGTGGACAAAGTTACCCTTCCATTAACAGCAGCATCAGGGGCTGCTGTTCCAACAGGTCTACACACATGTTAATATTTTAGCAGGGCAACATCAGCTTTCTATGACCAGAACCATCTCCTAACTTGTCCACAGTGAAAAAAATTATAGAAAGAGTTTGGGAGACACATATGAGACAGCCATGCTGACATCCTTACACTTAGAGCTGCCAAATGCATTGTGTCAAATCAAGTACCTCAAAGCGAAGAGCAAAGATTCTACACAGCCTGTGCCCAGACTACAAATATGATGTTCCAGAACAATATCCTTCTAATTAAATGGTCGAGTTCCCTGGACTCTATCATTGCCTGACAGATGTCCATGGATAGCAAAGTAGCATACACAGATGTCAACAGATTTTTCTAAATCTGGTGGTATTTTTCTCTGAAGTTCAGTTAATTATCTGCCTCCGTAGTAAAATGTGTTGTTTTTGGCAATGTTATGTACTTACAATAACTTTACTATTCTCATTTAATTCAATTTAATTCTTAATTTTTCTTTATAATGTCATGCAAGTATCGTTATACGTGAAAATGTATTACATCAGTGTATTATATATCATAAAAGCACAGTTTGAACATGATACATATTTGTACTTTACTGAAATAAAATCGTATTGATCAGTTAGTAGTATGCAAGATCAGGCCCATATTGTAGTTTAAACCATTGACAGTATTTCAGAGTTAATTATGATCTTCTAGATTATTATAGCATTATTTTGGGGAGGTACCCCTTTTGGTTCACTTCCAATTTCTTTAGTTAATATAGTTGTTAGGATGTGCACAAAACAATTTGATACAATTTGGGATTAAACAGTAATCCAGATTTAATAAAAATTGGTACATAATTATTTTCTCATGTGCTAATCGATATTGTGCAATTGTACCAATGAAAACATCCCGTTTTGTCGCTAGCTAGCGACAATACGGATTCGAGCGATACCAGGCGGTGAATCATTATTTGGAAGATTCTTCAAGAGAGAAAGAAAAGAAGAAAGATGATGGCTATTCTCAGCATGATGGTGGCGACAAGAAATTTCTTCATGAAATGCTTAATTAGAAGAGTGTGAGACTCAGAACTGGTTGCTCAGAACTGGGACACACGATACTCTTTAGCATATCATTTGCGTACATTAGCCCTAAGTACAGTTCACTGCTGGAGCACCGTTTAAAACCAAGGCGCACCAGAGGTGTTCGCAGCGGCAGAGGAAGGCGCGCTAGCTGTTTCAGATGCTGCTCTACTTATGTAATTAATGGGGACATAGGAAATATTCTGTGCTTGCATTCAGTTCTGCATGCCACTAGTGCATCAGTTTGAAATGGAGGTAAGTCTTTCTCACTGTTAAGCACTAAAATACGGCCATTTGCAACAATATTTTTGCACTCCAGAATGACGTTGATGTTCATATACAAAAGCAAACAACAAAACCAACAGAAACACTATTTTGGCAATACAGTACAACTACTTCAGATTAATAATTTTTGTTGAATAATATCCTGATCATATAAATTATCACAATACCTGTAAGGCGTTTTGGAACTTGTTATGCTGTGTCCTATCTTCCCAGATCACATGAAACAACTTTCAACAATTTTTCAATATTGTGAATTGCTTCATGCATGTCCAGCCTTTCTTAAAGCTTGGTGGTATGCTTACATGTTTGGCTGCAGTTTCGGAATTAGTCTTTCCGGACAGGTGGTAGCACAGTGCATCACAATAAAAGGTCAGTTGATGCACCCATTTTTCTTACTTGAGAGTTCTCCCGAGAACTTTTACAGACCGCAGCTGCTCAGGTTGCTAGGATATGGTCTGCCATGGTGTCACGTGCAAGGGTGTCGTCTGGGATGAATTAACTTTGCCTATCAGTTTAGGAAGTCATTTAAATTTGTTTGTAAAATGTCCACTGCAAAAGTGTAATTTAAATACCAAAAACGCTCTGAATTATTAAAATATCAACCAAAACGTTGCTAAAAGTATATTTTTGTATATTGTGGCAGCAATAAATGTGTATTGTTATTATTATTAGGGTTACAACATTATAAAAACTGTCGCTTTGACTAGCATGTGTGTAGGATAGTCATTATATTTTATATTTTATTTTGCCTATATTTATCCTTTTATTCTCAACTGGGATCAGGAGGTCAAAGCTTGAAAATGCATCTCTTAATAAATAATCAGCAAATGTGTACAGCAAACTTGATTCTAAAGCCGAATCGCACAGGATAAAACCACCACAATAACAGGTGGCCTCAGAATTTTTACGGACATCGGTGCATTGTAGTCCTGTGTGAATAGTCCATCTCTTTTTATCACAGATAATTCTCAGAGGTCCTCAGATTTTTATTTTTTACAGGACATCAGGATCTTCTGTAAAATTTCCAAACTCAAGCGCCGTGGTCTTTTTAGTCCTGTGCAATCGACCATGTTGGTGTTATGTTAGAATTGATATAAGCATTTCCGGGGTATTCGCACAAAGTAATATCAGCATTAAAATTGGTACCATCTATCCTGAGATTCTACTGTTCAGTAAAATGCTACAATTGGGCATAATCAAACTGGGGATCGATGAAAATACAAAACATAATTACAGATTCTTAAAAAACGTATACTTTGAATGACGCATTTGAAGGTATGGATGTCAATACCTATCATTCAAGGGACAAAACAGTTATTCAGCATTTGGAAAAGAAGGTACAACAAAATGAAAAGGCACTCGGTTGATACGCTTCATTCTTCCTTCATCTTGCACAATTTATTTATCCAGTTCATTGTTTATTAATCATGCACAAAAACGCCCTCTCTGGCCAAAACTCCTTGATGAAAGCTAGTCTGAGAGATTACTAGACGTCCTCTGTTTTCGACCGACTCTGAGGACTCCTGATTTTTAGTACCTTATGAATCGTGCTTAAGAACATATGGTTACTCGTCATTTTTTAAAAAAGCTTGTCCGAGTGTTGTTCTCCTCCACAGAGAAGGTGTCAGTATTTGAATGACAGATCACTTCAGTTGTGGTGACTTGGTAAATCTTCATTCCTGCAGTTGTTTGAAAACAAATCAGTGTTATTTAAAGAAGCACTTTGATAGCTGGAATTTTATTTGCGGGATGTAATTTTAAAAATACCCAGCAGGAGTCAGGTCTCTCCAAAATGGGAAAACGAGAGAACAGAAAAACACGGCAGGCAAGATACCTAATTATAATTGAAAAATAATGCATGTACAGCACTATGAAGATTAAACTGTGATACTGGATCTTTGAACGATCCATCGACCTAACAGTCCATGCACAGGATGTATTTATAAAAGAATGTATTAATAAAAATACAAACATGACTATTTTGTGTGCAACAGGGCTAGTATGCAATACAAAAACAAACAGGAGAGAAATAATACACTTGTCAGCTGCTCAATGTTAGTTTAAAGTTTATAGTTTGTTTTTTTTAATGATTATATGTAGTATTCTATAAGGATAGCTCTAGAACTCTAAACTACATAACCTTGCAATAGTTAAAGAATATTCTGATCGATTGCATACTCAGGAGACAGGCTTATACTGTTATTGCACCAGCTTCCTTACAGAGACAGCGATTAAGGGTTTTTGCCATTCACAATACATGAAAATCTGCTAATGAACATACTGCAATTTTGGTTTCTTAATTAGATGCTTAATATGTCTGTGGAAGGGGTGTGGGTAATTCACTGACCAGGAGACAGACAGGTGTATTTGGGAAACACCACACAGGTGCCCAGTTTTATTTTAGACCGGCTCTTTTTTGTATTTTTCTCTCCGGCAGAGGGCACTGTTGACCGTGGGCTGCCTATCAACGATGATAGACAGCACCACGGAAATACCACAGCTGGTACACGAACCGCAAATGCACTCGCAGGTGCTCAAAGAAATAATAATGAAAACAGAAGGCGAAAAGAACAAGGGAAAATAAAACAGTAATAAAACTACAAATAAAAGGTGCTGCACTCGGCAGCGTTATCCCGGTCGCCGCTACCCGCACGACCCGGATCACCGTCCTACTCTCTCGGCTATCTAGCCTGCTCTTTCACAATACGCCGGGGTCTGCCCAAGGGTTCCCCGCTCTCTCTCTCTGTCTCGCTGATTCCCGGTCCCGAATCAAAGCGTCCGCACCCTTAGCGCGTCTAAGTGGGCAGACCTGAGGAAACAACAGAGCGTTATTTTATAGGACCAACAATCACCCAAGACCCGCCTCCCAGCCATTCAGAGAGGGGGAAAGTCCACACACACACTTTCCCACCTCCCCGTGTCATTGCCATGACTCACAGGCGGCTGTTGGGCGACTGCCACCCTCTTCCTGCAGCCCGTGAACACGCCAGCAGAGTCAGCACAGATCTCTCCCTGTTACAATGTCATACCTGCAAAATCCCTAACAACTGAGCCACTGCATTTCAATATATTTTGGAGTTTTGATGTCTATGATGATGGTATGTCTCAATTTGACCTTGTAGACTTAGATTATCTCATCACAACATGTTTAACTACAAAACCATCACAAAAATACATACCATGACAGCAATAAAAAATAAAAAATAAAAACTGTTTAAAATCCTGCTGCACAGTCAGTGTATGCACTGTGAATCGATGGTGATTTAGACACCTGTCCTAAGCAAGCAGTTTCTTATCAGAAAAAGTAATTTGTTACATGCCTTCTTTGTTGGATCATCTTAAAGTTTAGGTTGTGGGGCTAAATAGTTTCCTTTGTAAGAATTATAAAGCTATTAAAAAAGAGAGAAGAAAGAAGGGTGTGTGTGTGTGTGTGTGTGGGGGGGGGGGGGGGGGGGGGATGATTAGCGCACATAACTTATCTACTGCACTAGCCTGGGAGTTCTCATGAAGTATTGCATTCATTAAAGTACTGAGCCTGTAATTTAGACAGTCAACTTAATGATGGTGCAGTCGTGTATTTTTCACCTGAAACCAATTCTGCAAGCCCTGCACATTGGACATGATTTGCTCAATCAAGATGTCACAGGCTACTTATTTTCTGCCCTTCCTCTTTGACACAAGGAAATTGGAGAATCTGTCAGCCTTCCCCAAGGTGCCTGCCTTTCACACTTATGTGGACCCTTCTCAGTACAGCAGTGACATTTTCTGTAATATTTGAAAAAGCAAATTGTGCCGACTAAAACTCGTGTTCACCTCACCTGTCAGTGTAATTACTTTGGTTGCAATGACAGTGGATAGCATAAAGTTTTGTATCAGCAGAATTAAAGTACATCTATAGTAGAGCAGGTGAAGTTAAAGCGACTGTTAAGGAGAACTGTGAAAACAAAATAACCTCCAGGGAAAGAATCATTTTGAAATCAGCTTGCATACTAGACTGGTTATACATAAGTATAAAGGACCTCCTTTGATGCTGACCTTTGTAGACCACAATTCTTTAGATTAAAACATCACATAAGAACACTTGTTTTCCCTTTTTTTAAATTTATTTTAAGTGGAAGATAAGCAATATGTGGTTTTAATGGGCTAATGTTTTTATATTGCATAATTATTTTCTGCAAATATTTCGTTATTCCCAAATGACTAGCCCTTGAGCCTGGGGGGTCTGGATGTAGGTGTGTAAGTTGTTACCAATATTCTTTATCTCTGGTTGATGGATCTGCATCCCCTTGGAACTCTTTGAGAATAGCAGGGTTAACATGGTCTTTTTGTAGCAAATGTAGATGGCTGACTCCTGGCTCCTGTTGTCAGATACAGTGCAGTGGATATATTTTATTAGAACAGAGACTGGGAAGAAATATAATCATATACAAAGATTAGCATTTTGTAAATCAGCTCTTAGAGAGGAATGAATATTGTTCTGCTTGTTTTATGCTTGTCATTATATAGCAGAAGATAATAAATTAGGTGGAATGCACATCAGTATTTAAATAGGGTAGTTGTCCTTGAATGTAATATCCAGACAGCTCTGCTTTCAGAGTGATGTCTGTCTTATCAGTAATACAGTACATCCCAATGCCCTGCCAAAGGCTGGTAGGAGCAACACAAAAGAAAAATATGCAACAGGACTGAAAAAAAATGAAATCATAAAATTATTAATTAGAATATGTCTACAAAGACCACCTTTGGGACCAAGATAAAGTGGCTTTGAGGTCTAACAAAACAGATTTTTACCAAAATACATAATGGGACCTCCCAGTCTGTGGGTCTATAAAAATGTTTTATCATATGCCTGTGTTTATCTGCTTTATACTTTTAAAGACATTAAAAAATACATTTTTGCTGTGATTGTGCAATTATTTAGGGATTTCTGAAAAAAAAAAGAAACCTAACAAGTGAAACCGGCAAAGAAAAATAATAAACTGACTGGGAACTTAGTTAATTATGCAAATTTATGTTGTATAATTTATGTTCTACTTTTGATTTTAGTTTTAATTATTTTTTTCAAATCAATTAAAGGCCACAATAAATAAATGTCCCTATTACATCTATTATATTTAGCTCAAATTATATTTTTATTTTGTTTTTTTTTTTTTTTTTTTTGTTTTTATATATATATATATATATATATATATATATATATATATATATAGTAATTATCTATAATAGATAAATATATAGATTATATATAGAAATATCAAGATATATATATAGTGCGTGCCTATAAAAAGTCTACACTCTTTTTCACCTTTTGTTGCCTTATATTCTGGAATTAAAATGCATTAAAATTGTTGTTTTTTAAATTTATCTACACATCCTATCCCACAACTTCCAAGTGAAAAAAATATTCTAGAAATTTGTAGAAAATTAATTTAAAAAAAAAAACTGAAATAGCTTGGTTGGATAAGTGCACAAGTCCACCCCCCATGTAATAGCAATCCTAAATTAGCTCAGGTGTAACCAATCACCTTCAAAATCACACAACAAGTTAAGCGGCCTCCACCTGTGTTAAATTGTAGTGATTCACATGATTTCAGGATAAATTCAGCAGTTCCTGTAGGTTCCTTCTGCTGGATAGTGCATTTCAAAGCAAAGACTCAACCATGAGCACCAAGGAGCTTTCAAAAGAACTCCGGGACAAAGTTGTTGAAAGGCTCAGATCAGGGGATGGGTATAAAATAATATCAAAGGCCTTGAATATTCCTTGAAGCATGGTCAAGACGATTATTAAGAAGTGGAAGGTGTATGGCACCACGAAGACCTTGCCTAGATCAGGCCATTCCTCCAAACTGGATGATTGAGCAAGACGGAGACTGATCAGAGAGGTTACCAAGAGGCCAATGGCAGCTTTGCAAGAGTTACAGGCTTTTAAGGCCAAGAATGGTCAAAGTGTGGATGTGACAACAGTATCCTAAGCACTCAACAAATCTGGCCTGTATGGTAGGGTGGCAAGAAGGAAGCCATTACTCAAGAAAGCCCACCATGAATCCCGTTTGAAGTATGAAAGCAAAAAAAAAACTCAGGAGACTCTGTAGTCATGTGCCAAAAACTTTTGTAGTCTGACAAAACTAAAATGGAACTTTTTAGCCTAAATGCAAACCGTTATGTTTGGCGCAAACCCAACACAGCACATCACCCAAAGAACACCATCCCTACTGTGAAGCATGGTGGTGGCAGCATCATGTTATGGGGATGTTTCTCATCGGCAGGGACTGGGGCACTTGTCAGGATAGAAGGGAAAATGAATGTAGCAAAGTACAGAGAAGTCCAAAGCTACACTGGTGTGGCTAAGGAATAAAAAGGTAAATGTCCTTCAGTGGCCCAGTCAGAGCCCTGACCTGAATCCAATCGAAAATTTGTGGAATGACTTAAAGATTGCTGCCATTACAACGCTCCCCAAGGAACCTGACAGAGCTTAAACAGTTTTGTAAAGAAGAATGGTCAAATATTGTCAAATCTAGGTGTGCAAAGTTGGTAGAGACCTATCCCAACAGACACAGTTGTAATTGCTGTCAAAGGTGCTTTCCCCAAGTATTAACTCAGGGGGGTGGAGACTTATCCAATTAAGATCTTTCAGTTTTGTATCTTTAATATTTTTATTTCTCAATAAAAACTTTTCCCAATTCCCTATACTACTGATTCATTCAATATTTCTACAGTAAATAGAGTACTTGTGATGTTCAAACTATAATCAACTTCTCAGTCTAACTTCCGTTTCTGTCTTCCTTCTGATACAGTATCTGAACTGAAGAAATGCTGCGCTGACATCTTATTCAGCATTCGTTTAATAACTAAATGAATATTAGGCCTATTACGTGGTTATCTTTCCTAATGTATTTACTTTTTTGCTGCAAGGGGAGCTGCAGCTTTCTCCGGGAGACTAGATGCTTCAGCCGCGCTCCAGCAGCCAAACCTGGGGCGAGCCCATTCCCTCTTCCCCTCTCCTCTCCCGCTCTTCTTATCGCACCTGGTTTGCTTGTCTAAACTCCCGACCCCCATTTAGTCAGGCTATTTATAGTTTAAAAACTGTTAATTAAAATGATCCACGAGTGGGAATTTTTTTTTTTCTTCTTTGTGAAAAACATAAAGTTGATTACATGGTGCTTTATGCATGGTTAATTCACGGAAAGTTACATTTTTGCTTCACTATGTTATTTTATTTTTTATTTTTTATTGCAGAGTTATTTTATTTTGTGCTTTAGTCAGATGTGATCCCAAAATGCTCTCCCTTCTCTTGTAATCACTTAAACTGGGGATAGGCAATCCACCCTGATGACTAGCTCACTAAATATGTTGAATAAATCGTCACAGTGTCAATATAGCTACTATCCATGTAATATATGTTTAATATATACACATTATTTACACACAAAAAATTACAAAGCTCCCCACTGAGAACTAACTGAACTTTTATTTTTTTATCTTTCCCTAATTAAACAGGGTTACCAGTTTTTTATTTATCCAAACAGACCTTGTGGCAGGCTGGCGAGTGGAAAGAGGCCCAGAGACAGACTGCAGTTCAAAAATAACTATTTTATTATAAATAAACACAAAAATGAAAGGGCACAAGGGCCAAAACAAAGCAATTTCAACACAAAGAAAGACAAAAAGCAAAACTTACAAAAATAGCAATTTCCAGGCTGGGCAATGCCTTCACTGGATTCAAACTTTCCAAGCAACCAAAAAACCCCAACCTGCTTCCTCAGCTCCCTCTCCCCAAATGAGAAGCAGAGGCCTCCTTTTATATCAGGTGGCTGGGCGCTGATTGATCGTTAATCAACCTAATCAACTAATCAACCCCAGCCACCTGAACATAATAAACCCAGGCAGGTAGGGGAAGTTAACCCCATCCCTGCCAATTTAGAGGGCAGAGCTTTGCTCTGCCACAGACCTGAACAGGGCTCTGACCTGTTTTTTTTTTTTTAATTGGTCTGGGGCAGTTTTTGATGTCCTTGACTTTGTTGACTTGTGGTTCTACAATGCTTTTCTAAGGCTGTCCAATACTTTCTCTGGGTGATCCCCAGTCCTCGCTATGAATTAGCACATCATCTAAGTAAGCCAAACCATACTGAGTGTGAGGGGGTAAGATCTTATCCTAAGCCTTTGAAACAGACCCCTGGTTAAGTCTAGTGCAGTTAAATATTTTGCTATCTCCAGCTATGTTCTTTTCATTCTCTTTTATATCAGGTTATACAGGACAACAGGGAGGAAATACAGCTAGTGCCACAAAAACACAAACGTATGGTAATGCACTTGGCACATAGTCACTGCTTGGAGGACACCTTTTTGTTTACAAATTAACCCCTGATATATGGAATGCCTAGCTGACCAGGAAGCTGCATCACCATCAAATTCAGTGACAGCAGAAACTGAAGGCATAGCGAAAAATAAAATATAAAGCAGTGGGGCTAAACGTACATACGACAGATCTCATTTTCATTTATATTGGTTTTGAAACTGGACTCAAAAAGTTGCTGTGAAGCTCTTGCCAATGAAAGTATAAAATCATCTAAAACTCAGGAGGCACCAACAAACGCAACACCCAGGTAAGGAAAGTAAACCTTTCTAAATGTAAGAAAGTTCACACAAAGCCAAACAGTTGATATTACCAGCTGCTTTGGAGATGTGTACCACAATGTTCTGAGAATCTGCTGTCAGGAAACACAAGTGTATCCCACTATGGAATGATACTGTGCACAGGAGGATAACAGACATTTCAAAAGACTTTAAAAAACAACTTATGGATTTTGTAAAAGTGAACAAGTTGTTTGCCATTCAAATAGATGAGTCAACAGATATAGCTGACCATACAATTTTGCTTGTATATGGAAGTCATGACTGCAATAGCGACTTTTAGGAGGATTTACTCTTTAATGCAGAACTCCACACAAAAACAACAGCCGGAGGGGTCCTCAAGTGGCTCATCCAGTTAAAGCACTGCTGCTGGGAGTGCAGGATGAGTCACACAGGTTGGATGACACCAGTCTACGTTCAGGCTGTGCAAAGTGGCCGAACTTTGCTGGGATCTCCGCAGGTGGCATCACATTGGCTTGGACTCTCCCGGGGCAGGGGACGAGAAACCAGAGGGGATTGCTTCTCCTCATCGCGCAACAGCTAAGCCTACTGGCCAGACACCGAGCACAGTCAGAGTGGATAAAAAGCAGGGCTGATATTTGTTCTCCGTGATCAGTAGCCTGCCCACCTCTGCTCTGAATTGCTCTGCATTAACGCGATTCTGGCTTTAGGCTTGTGAGATTGGCAGAAGCTCACATGCCCTCAGAACGTTTGTGCTGTGTGGGGACTCGAAGGCGTTGAGGAAAAAAAACATAATTGGACATTCCAAATTGGGAGAAAATAAATAAAAATAATAATTGGCTACTCTAAATTAAAAAAAAAAAAAAAAAAAAAAACAGCTGAGGTGATTTTCAGGGTTTGGACAGTTTTATGACCGAAAATGCAGTGGACTGGAAGAACTGTATGGGAATTGTTACCGATAGTGCTGCCGCTGTGAAGGGCTGAAAGGCAGGAGTTGTTCCGTGAATTTTGCAAGTAGCAAAAGATCTAACTAAGCACAATTGTTTTCTTCAGAAAGATGCCTTAGCATAAAAAGAAAAAGTCCTGAACTGCATGCTGTACTACAGACAGCTACAAAATATGTTAATTTTATAAAAGTACACCCCATCAGTGCTCACTGTTTTGAAGTGCTGTGCAGGGATTTTGGAAGCAATCACTTCCACCTTTTATGGCACAACCAAATTTGTTGGCTGTTAAGAGGTAAAGTGCTGCATTGTCTTTATGAGCTCCGTTTACAGGTGCATTCATTTTTGAAGGCTAGAAAGTCTAATTTAGTATTTTGTTGACATAGAGTGGTTGGCAAAATGTGGTTACATTAACTGGCAGACATCTTCAGTCACCTCAACTGACTAAATGTATCACTCCATGGCCAAGGAGGTAACATTTTTGAGCAGAATTACAAATTCACAGCTTTTTAAGAAAAAAATTGAAACTGGGGAAGCGGGTTGCTGATGGGCGTACTGATATGTTTCCTCTATGACTAAAACTTTTGATGATCATGAGACCCAAGATTTTAGTCGGGCAAGAACAGAGGATGTAAACCACCTCTCTGATCTTGCAATTCAATTGGACGAGTATTTCCCTGGCAACCCTACGTCAAACATTGAGTGATTCGACTGCATTTACGTATTTTCCGGCAGATTGATTTGGAACATTGATTAAACTAGTTTGAATGATAACATTCAAGGTCCTTTACTAGAGATAAGGGTTCTCATATTGACCAATCAGATTAAAGAAAATCTCTGATCCATTTTCTAATTTACCATAATGATTACCGGACAGAGTCAACCGATGGAATGAAGAAAGCTGACCAATAGCAAGGGGTTGTTTTACTATATAAATAAAGTATGAGAAGCCAACCGATCATTTAATGATGTGTTAGAATTTCAGAGCATCTTACCCTGTATCATTCAGTACACAAGGTAATTAGTTGTGTGTTGAGTCTCTGCCTGCACAAACTGTACAAGATGACATCTCTTATACAAAACTGTAAATAATACTTACCTGTGGTAAAAAAAAAAAAAGAAAGAAGGTTTATGTTCCATATCTTGTAAGCTGAGAATGTGGACAGGTTTGTGGATCAATCATGGCATTGTGGTGAATTCCCATGCCAATAATTTATATGCCTCATTACAGCTATGATTTGTACGCACTCAGGGTGTGAATTTAAGAATTGCACAGCAACAGCCCAGCCATATTGATTTGTGCACCTTGGAATTGTTGCTTCTAATAATATATTAGCTGTTGTTTCATACAAAGCTCAGTATATATACAAAGCACGAACAATCTGAACAAACCCCAAACAAACAAACAACTAGCACTATCTATCAGTGTCTTTTCCGCTTTCCCTTTTGGTTTGTTTTTCATGTTTTGTTACAAGTTATCACAGCTGTTTTAGATGGGTTTTTAAACTAATAACAAATGTGTACCCTTGTCAAAATAAACTCTAATGTCACTTTTTGTTTTTCACAAGAGGACTTGAGGAGCTACTAAGGAGCTGAAGTGTTTTCCTTGGCCAGCTTTTTTCTTACTGTGCCATAAACAAAAATAGATCTGTAAAAATGTTATTAATGACATATTTACAAAATATACTCTATTTTCAATCATGTAGGCCACCAGGCAAAGTACATTTACCATGCTAAACTAAGGTATACTATTGTGTACTGATTGATATGACTCAATAATTGTTTGATTATATGTAGGACATTCCACTGGCAAGGGTATATAACCCTATCTATAAAAACATTTTGGAAGGAAACTGGAAAACTATGGGAATCGTACCATTAGCTGACTAGCTGAGAAAATACAATGCAGCAAAAGTTTTTCAATCCCAAAGAGGATACATTTTAGAGTTTGTTAAAGATAGAGGGTTGTCTATAATGGTAGATGAAATGACAGACAACAAAGTCGCTTTGTAGTAAATATACTAGTTTACAAAATCGACCACAAGAGTAACTGTCCAGCAGTCAAACTGCTAGTCTGTGTTCCTAGAAAAAATGGATAAGGCATCAATTAACCAGTCAACTGTGAAAACTCTGATACAGTACTGAATGGGAAGGAATCACTGCATTTGTTTCTGATGCCAGAAATATGAAGAAATGTTATCACTGTTATCAAAGGCATGACTGTGAACTATATTAATGTCCCCTGTAAAGCTCATTTTGTGCACAAATCAAGTACATTTGAAGTACATTTAAGAGTTAACATCTGTGATTAATACATTAACCACACTGCTGTTTAGTCCCTCTCTTAGCATACTGTAATTCTTTTCCTGTTTCACCATTTTAGTTCACAATGTATTGTAGCATGCATAGGGGAAGGCAGCAGCAGGGCTGGTAGGTGATGTAATCACATACAAAGACATAAGCCTTGCAAAGGATCCGGCTCTTTTGTAGAGCGGTATTGGTGCTATGCTTTAGTGCGAGAGGTCCCGGGGTAGCGCCCACCCTCTGCCTGTGTATGGATTGCCTCACCCTGTGTGATGCGCCTGCCTGCGGGAACCGAGATCGCTACAGCATTATGTATCAAAGCACTCAAACTGAAGACTTGAATGGAACATTTTTGTTTTAAACTTTCTGACGGTTCATTGGGTTACTTGTATCTGCTATCAGAATGAGTTCAAGTACCACAGAAGTGCATCTAGTCTGCTGTACCACCTGTGTGCTAAACATGCTTTCACTTCTCAAAATACACTAGCAGTTTTTTTTTTTTTGCTACAGACAACAAGAACAATGCAACTCCAAATGAAACCCGTCAGTTTCGACAGAGTCCTCTTTTAGAAATTCAGGATCAATCCAAACCCATGAATCAAGCTCAGTACAATATTACTCTAACCGGTGCTGTTGGATAGCTACCCACTACAGACAGTTAACATTGCAGCTTTTTTTTTTTTTTTTTTTTAATTCCCACATTTATTTTTAAACAATATTATTTACAATTTTGGAGGACATAACCATTACTCAGTGAATGTGTTATTTTATTTAGACAATTTCAAGTTATTAATATATTAGAATTATTATATTATTATTATTATTATTATTATTATTATTATTATATATTATTATTATTATTATTATATGAAATTACAGTTTATGGGTAAATTTTTGTAGTCAAACACACATTTCCTTTGCTATTAAGGTGAGTACGCCATTCCACTCAATTGTATTTTGACTGAGTTAACACTAAATAGTTAACCAATTGGGTTAGATTGTTGTTACGATCTACATTTATTTTCATGTTGATAGTACGAATGTTGAACAATTTTATTTTGATGATGATGATGATGATGATGATGATGATGATGATGATAATAATTTTAATAATAATAATAATAATAATAATAATAATAATAATAATAATAATAATAATAATAATAATAATAATAATAATAATAATAATAATAATGTAGGCCGGTAAAGTTTGTGTTCTCTTCAAAGGAGCCGGCCAAGTTTGTGAAGTGTATAAACAATGTCCAAACAAGATTTCTCTGTTCGCTATTCTTTATTTCCTTAGCACATGTTTTTTTTTTTTTTTTTTTTTGCTTTTAGTTACAGCATTAGAATACGGAACTCGGTGAAACTTGCTCCAGGTACCCTGTGGTAACGATCGCTCCACCTCGTTTCAAGATGAGTTGGAGAGTGTGTAAGGTCTTCCTGTTAAAGCTACAGTAGCATTAGCTGTGCAGTACAAAACAGAGTTCCAACGAGTCATTTTTGCTGTATTAATTCTACACTAATAACATTAATGAAACAATTCTAAACAGTGTAGCCTGCCCAAAACAATAGAAAATGCATTCCAACATTAGATGGATGAAGTAATTGTATCAATTAAATAGCTGATTAAAACCAAGATTAACTGAGATAATTTTTTTTTATCTTACTATTAATCGCAATATTTTTTTAATCGCTGAGCGGACTCGCCTGACAGCATATAGATATATATATATATATATATATATATATATATATATATTATATATATATATATATATATATATATATACATTAACCGCGACTTTGACCAACACCCTCACATTATCCTACCCCTCACCAATTTCGAAGTGGGGTTTCAAGAGGTGGTCTGCAACTACATTAGTGGATCCAGCTCAGTGACAAATGTTGAAGTTAAAAGGCTGAAATGAAAGTTGCCATTGTGCAATGTGATGGTTTGATTCCTGCATCCTCTCAAGCCATTGGATGCATTTATGATCGGTCTATAAGAGAGCATTTTTTGAGTGAGGGTCCTCTCTAACAGCTGCACTGTTGAGATTTTGTACACAGCATGAAAACTCAATAGCATCACATGCTGAGTACATGCTGCACAGCAGTAAACCAGATATCTGTAAGCCATGCATTTCACATACTGTATTTGCAATTACAAACACATATGTTGTACAATTAGAATGAATACCCCAGTAACAGTACAATATGTTAAACTTAACTAATAGTGTGGCTATGGCAGGGATTTTTCAGGTGAACTATCTAAAATAGAACAATGTTTGTCTCTATTAACCACTATTTAACCTGCAAGATGGAATTAGCAAAGGAATGCTGTGACTGGTAACTGATCAGGAGGCAAAAAGAACCTAGACGTACATTTCAGAAGACAGAATAAACCAAACTGCCAAAGCAAAATTGTTGCTGTATAGTTGCACACTCTTGTGTATGTACTGGTCTAGTAGACATGGCACGTCACGTGACCAGATACATTTACATGCATAGTTACATCCTCTGTTTAATGCCAAGCCAATGCACATCCAAGAACCCATGTATACTTTCTATTTTGAATAACACCATACCTAATAGGCAATATTCCTTTTTCTGTCTCAGTTTTGTGCAGCATAGCTAAAAGATGACATCTAGTGTAAGATGCAAGAACAGTGGTCAAATATATAATAATTTGTAATCATGTATTTATTTTCCATAAAATAAAACATCACATATAACATTCTATAGTAATACAGACACACCATATTGTACTTTTGTTTTTTAAAAAAAGCCTGTTTGTTATCATTTATATTTAAAGGTCAGTATTCGAGGGAGAATAAATCCTGATCCAAACAATTCAGTCTTGCCAAACCTAAAAGCTGGCCAGCCATGAAATTGTCTACCACCTAGGAGCAGCATTTAAATATGACTCATTTTGTAGCCTAGAAAAGTGATGTGGGCAACAGCCATATTTTTTTGTCTTCATGTCTAGAAACTGCTATTGAATATTGCATTGGAGTGTATATATGTGTACTGTTTAACACCAAGTTTAGAAGGCAAGTCACAATGGATATTCTTCATCTGTGAAAAGCAGATGGAGAGTATCAGTATTACTTGACATGTGTTTGAACTTGATTGAGTTTTTTCATGTAATTCCTTTCTAACCCCTCCCCCTGTTTCATTGTTGTTTCGGGTGGTCAGTAGTCACCATGAGTCAGGGTAGCTACTGATGACCACATGATTTGTGATAAAAGATCCAGTGATTAAGGAAGTAAATATTGAGGTGGTGCTTTCCAGGTATAGTTAGCTGAACAACTCACTCATTTAAAAATGGTTTATTAAATTAAAACAGATCTTATTTGGTGTTTAATGAAAATAAATAATTATTTAATCAGACTTTTAAAAAAAGGTCAGATTCCCCACATGTAAACATAATCCAAATTGTTATTAGCAACACCAAATTAAGCAATGCCTTAAACCAGATGTTTATTTCTGTTTTGGTTTATGAAGTGCATTGTCCTTTCTGAAAAAAAAAGAGGAAAAAGATTTGACAATCTATGACACGTGTAATAGGCAGTGTAATACAGTAGCATACTGTCAGTTGCCATTTGCGTGCTATAACTGGTTATGAATTATATATATATATAGATAGATATCTGACTATTTGTTGTCTAGCACACAAGAGGTTGCTTTTTGAAACCTGTGCTTATTAATACAAGCTAAAAGGGAGATTTCTTTGGATCTGATCCATTGCAGCTGATGATATACCAGGGCAGGTGGGGAGATTAGGCTGTAACCTATGAATTCACAATCAGAGGGTTTGGAATTCTACCCACTGAGGGATCAGATTATAAATTAAACAAAATAATTTCTGACAGTGAGTCCAATTGGCACAATTAAGTGAACTGAAAACCGTGTTGATTAAAGATGAATGCAGAGTATATTGCTGCATTGTGTATGTTTATAGAATCAAAATAGAAAAGATGAAATATAGTCTTTCAATTTTTGAGGTCTTCATCACCATTAAATGGAGGACTTTGTCACAGGTGCCAACACTGGATTAATCTCTGCTGAAACTGAACAAATCTTATGCCTGTGGTGTTTATTGAATTATGGTGTGCTATGAAGATATACTGCTTAATTACACAGTTATTGTTCTGCAGGAAACCCATAAAATGGTATAAATTAACAGTATTGAGTTAGAAAAATGGTTGCACTACCTCATAGCAAAGAACGACTATAAATGACAAAACAATAAAGCATTTGTCATGACTCCTTACCTAGCACCTGATTGTATAATAATTATGTGTATTGTGCTGCAAATACGGGTAATTGCTAAACGGCAATCTACTGACTCCAGCTTCTGCTATTCCTGCAGCTAGCTAGCCTAGGTCACAACTCTACCCTTTCACGGTATGAAAGAGGTCTGTTATCACTTTCCTGTGAGCAAAGTTAAAAAAAATACAACTTCCCTAAGACATGTAGCACAATGTAGGAAAAATGCATTTCTAATATAGTGTTTTCCAGGCTGTGCACCTTTTGTTTTAACAAAATGTCAGTTATTATGGATAAGGTAAGATGCTTGTTAACCAATGAAGTAAAACAACATGATGCTGCTGTGAAACTATACTTTAGGCAAACAACAGCTAAAGAGCAAAGAGAGAAAAGCAAACTGTTCTTCTGACAATGCACATCCCGAAGGCTGTGTTTCTATCCTTGTTTCATGATTTGTATTATGAAACCATCTCAATGTTGAGGTTGTGTTGGGTGTGGGTGTTAACAAATCAATAACTGTTGGCAGGTAAGGCACTGTCTCACACCAATAATCAATTTGTCCTCTATTTCAAATAAAAAAAATAAAGCTAAGAAAATGTTGTTGAATTGTGGGTGCTTCCTGTCATCAGTGTTTCAGTTTCAGTGCCAGCAATTTTGTCGTGTGTCTCCATTCACACACAATGCAATATTAACAATATGCCTTCATTAAAATTGTTCTTACGGCTGACGACAGCTTTGAAGAAAAACAGTGTTACAAGCTGCGATGGTATTGATGTTATTTTACAACACAACACTCTTTCTGGGATTTATCCTAAAATAGGATGACAGTATCAGCCTTTGACTGAAGCCCCCCCCCCCTCCCCCTCCTTTTATATAAGCCCCATATCTTTCTGACACACAGCAGGAGCATAATTCTAGAAATATAGCTGGACTGTGAGGATTCCTTTAATTTCAAAATGGCCGACACTTCAAACAAAACCACCTTTTTGTTTTGCTAGTGTTTTCTATCCACTGAGTTTTGATTTGTATTTTGTATTCATGTACATTTGTGTATACATCCTTCCACACTAGGGTACCATTGCTGGTACGTTAGTGACAGCCATCTTCAACTGCAACTGCCTGTGTAATAATTAATAAAACCTGGATGCCTGAGCGGCGTTTCAATGTCAAACCCTCTGTGTCTCTCTCATGTCTCAGTGGATACATACACAATACTAGAACACCCCTGTCACAGGCCCCCTATTATATGTTCGACTTTCTAGTATCTTATGAACCTAAATTATCTATTTTGTTCTTCAGCTAAGGCTCGCTGGTTGCTTCCATTGACATAAGGGAATCCGAGTCACTTTTAGTATTCAGGAAATGGTGAGTTATGTGTATTCAAGGCTTATTTTTAGATTTTTAAAACAAATTCTATGTATTTTCTTTTTTTGTTGTAGATATTGTTTATGTTGCATTGCCAGAACTGAGAGTTTGAAAGGTGAAATCACCAAATGTCAGTGTCAAAAAAATAAAAATTGACGCCCAAGCTAAGACAGACCTTTTTTGTAGGGCTGCTAGACTTGTGTATTTAAAAAAAAAAATGGCTGGTAATTAATATCTATGAAAGTGGTCATTTTGAGGATAGAAAAAAAAAAAATTAAAGCCTTGCAAATAGACTACAAAATTGGTCTAAATTAAGCAACTGCTGGTACTATGGAGATGAAATATCCTTTTGCCAACTTGTGAACTTAATTGGTACTTTGGTCTTGAGTCTTTTTTGAGACCAGTTTAAGTGGAACATTACAGTTCCCTCCTAATGCATGTTTATTATGTTTTCTCTAATTTTGTAATTCTGGTAGGTGTTGTATGAAGTGATTTAAAGCTGTACTGGTGGGTGTATGGTTTTAGGCCACATACAGGATACTTTTTTAGACCACCCATGACTTGCCAGATGAAGCAATCAACACCGTGGGCTCTTGTTGGAAAAAAAGTAATTATTTTGTGAGAGGAAAGGCTTTATTATTTTCATTTGCAGGTTGTCTCCCTGTGATGTGAACTATGTAACAACAAATGTACAGTCGTGTGTGTCAGATCCTCCAATCTTACTAGAATTCTATGAGGTTATATGTGGCAAGTTTCAGAGCATTCTAAAATATGGAGCTTAAGGTCATTGCCTAGCATACTTCTCCTTACTAGAGGATATAGCAGAAAATAAAATTTTAAAAAAAGCATATTGAAGTCAAATGTGTCACTATAGGGATAAAGCTAAACATGATATGATTGGGATAAAGCTGAACATGATATGATTGTAATAATATGTAAACATATTTTTGTAACTCTTCATTTATAAGCTTTGTAGTATACTGTCCCACAGCAGTTTAACTTAAGTCACAAGAACAAGAATCAAGAAAAAACTTGAATTTTGTAACAGTAATTTACATTTAATATCTGTAATTGGCTAGTGTCTCTTATGCATGATTAATTATTACTTGTACAGTAAATAATTGTGTGTTTAAAATTGTAATTATATCTTTCTGCACTAGACAAGTTTTGTATTTATAACACGCTTATATCTGAACAGATTAAATCATACAGTCTGCTCATATGATAAAGCTTTACAGATATTATGCACCAGATTTGAGTATTTTTCAAACTTACAGTGGCTCTCAAAAGTATTCACCCCCCCCCCCCGGACTTTTACACATTTTATTGTGTTACAACATAGAAACAAAATTGATTTAATTAGGAGTTTTTGCCACTGATCAACACAAAAAAAGTCCATAATGTCAAAGTGAAAAATGAAATCTACAGATTGTTCTGAATTAATTACAAATATAAAACAGAAAATAATTGATTGCATAAGTATTCACCACCGTTGCTATGACCCACCTAAATAAGCTCTGGTGCAACCAATTGTCTTTGTAAGTCATATAATTAGTTGAATGGAGTCTACCTATGTGCTATTAAGGTGTTTCACATGATTTCAGGCTAAATACACCTGTCTCTGGACGGTCCCTTTGTTGGTTAGTACATTTCCTAACATAAACTACATGATGAAGACAAAGGAACATTTAAAGCAAATCCAGAATAAGGTTATTCAAAAGCACCCATCAGGGGTAGGATATAAGAACATTTCCGAGGCATTGAATATCCCCCGGAGCACAGTAAAGTCCATTATTAAGAAATGGAGAGAATATGGCACAACTGTGAATCTGTCTAGAATGGGCCGGGCAAGACGGGCACTAGTCAGGGAGGCCACCAAGAGGACTATGGCAACTTTAAAGGAGTAACAGTCTTCCACTGAGCTGGTAGACTGTGCATACTGTAACAATAAGAACATAAGAACATAAGAAAGTTTACAAACGAGAGGAGGCCATTCGGCCCATCTTGCTCGTTTGGTTGTTAGTAGCTTATTGATCCCAAAATCTCATCAAGCAGCTTCTTGAAGGATCCCAGGGTGTCAGCTTCAACAACATTACTGGGGAGTTGATTCCAGACCCTCACAATTTTCTGTGTAAAAAAGTGCCTCCTATTTTCTGTTCTGAATGCCCCTTTGTCTAATCTCCATTTGTGACCCCTGGTCCTTGTTTCTTTTTTCAGGCTGAAAAAGTCCCTTGGGTCGACACTGTCAATACCTTTTAGAATTTTGATTGCTTGAATTAGGTCGCCACGTAGTCTTCTTTGTTCAAGACTGAACAGATTCAATTCTTTTAGCCTGTCTGCATATGACATGCCTTTTAAGCCTGGAATAATTCTGGTCGCTCTTCTTTGCACTCTTTCTAGAGCAGCAATATCTTTTTTATAGCGAGGTGACCAGAACTGCACACAATATTCAAGATGAGGTCTTACTAGTGCATTGTACAGTTTTAACATTACTTCCCGGGTGCTTAACAAAACTGTCCTTTATTGGAGAGTGGCAAAAATAAATCTCGGCTAGAGTTCGCCAGAAAGCATGTGGGAGACTCTGAGACCAAGTGGAAGAAGATTCTATGTCCAGATGTGCAAAGCTGGTAGAGACTTATCCAAATAAACTCATGGCTGTAATTGCTGCCAAAGGTGCCTCTACCAAATATTGACTCAAGTGGGTGAATATTTATGCAATTAAGTATTTTATGTTTTGTATTTGTAATTAATTTAGAACAATTTGTAGATTTTATTTTTCACTTTGACATTATGGACTTTTTTGTGTTGAGCAGTGGCAAAAACTAATTAAATCCATTTTGATTCCATGTTGTAACACAATAAAATGTGAAAAAGTCCAAGAGGGGTGAATACTTTTGAGGGCCACTGTAGAAGAGCACTGAGCTCAGTGATATTGATGAGGGTTAATAGTAATATTATAAACACCTCATTAATCTTTGTCACAAAGCAATTTGTTCCTCATCATCCATTATCCTTCCTCAGTAGTTGTTGATTTTATGGTATGATGAATGTGGTTTTTCAATAATATTCTCTGATGAAAGTCTTCTGTAAATACCACAGGCTGCCACCGTGCAGTGCTGCAATTCCTTGACAGAAGACTATAAAATCAGCTTGCCTCACCACTTGGTTTACAGATGGATGCCATAAAGGTAGGTCCTCTGTGAGCGAATCAGCACTAATGTTCAGTAATTTCCTCCAGTTGTCACATCCATAGGACCCTATTTAACAACAGCTACAATGCACCATAATGAGAAAATAACATCAAGAAATGTAACATTAGAAAGTTCTCACTGTGCTACCCAAAGTGTTTTCTGTGTCCTTATAAATACTTAATTCAAAAGTGAATTTCTATATTTTCCTTTGTTTTTCTTCCTTACATATTATTTAACAATAATATCAGATGGTCCCTCATTGAAAACACAGTTAGGACTTTATGTAACTGCATCTAGGATTCGATTTAGAAAAATGCATACACGCTTACATTCATTGTAAAGCTTTGTGTCTAAACATAGCACTGGGTTGCTTATTTAAAAATAAAATTAAAAAAAAAAAAGAACTCAGTTTGCACGACTTCTGAAAAGCTATACAGTACTATTCTATTTGGTTGTTTTAGTAGCAATGTCAGCGACTGTAATCAAATGTCAGGGGCTCCACTGTGGACTTTAATTAGGAGTTTTTGCCATTGCTCAACACAAAAAAGTCCATAATGTCAAAGTGAAAAATAAAATCTACAAATTGTTCTAAATTAATTACAAATACAAAACAGAAAATAATTGATTGCATACGTATTCACCTCCTTGAGTCAATATTTGGTAGAGGCACCTTTCAGAAATGTACAGTGGAGTCCACATAATTTGACATAAATAGCATAGGGAAGAACCGTCTCCCAGAGTCGTATCCCATGTAAACAGAAAGCCTGATTATCACTATCCTGATTAGACATCGCCGAATGTACTATTTTTGTAACCGCTGGTAGAAATGAGAGCTCCAGTTGAATTCTGATAAATAAAACATTTTAGGGTCCTGTGAACTTCAACGTAAACAGACTGTATATGTTAAATCTCTGGGTTTTTTTTGTAAAGGTCACATTTTAAGTGATGGTAAGGGATTTCCTTTAAAACATTTGATTATTGTAGAAGTGATATTAGGCCAGCTGTTTAAAGGGATTTGGTTGTGAACAGAAATGGGCCCATAGTGTTTTAATTGGTAAGCTGTAATGCCATACTTATATAAGGAGCATTACAAATCATTTATTATGAATCATACAAAAAAAGATATATTTAAAATTACTTTCTGGCTTGCACAACTTTACACTGACTCATTCCCATCCTGCATCAGACAAGAATGACGTTCCCTTGAAAATCTTCCTTTTTTTCTTGAAAGTATAGATCTAAGTACCACTCTGGTTGATCAAAAAAAGGATACAATTTGGTAGGGCTTGCATTGAAGATTTGGAGACATAGGACATGGATATTTATTTTGTATGTGACGATAAACATAATATCCTACACTGAAAAAAAAATGTAATTGCTTGTTCATCAAACATTGAGATCTCTTTAATTTCAGCCAATGGGCATTGACAAAGGACTTGACATAGAGGTTTGATATGCTGTAAATGAAAACTGTAAAGAACACAAAAATTGATCCCTGAGGAACTATTTTGAAAACTATAGTAACATGCTCTATTATTGAACATGTTAGGATGGATCTGAATAAGTTAAGGTGGATGCTTCAAAAAAATGTTGGAGTATTATTACAATGACATGGTAAATACAGCACTGAGATTCAAAGCAATTAAAGCTTCCTTGCAAACTACAATATAGTATTGTGGCAAGATGGCTCCAGCGATGGAAGGTAAACAAGCAGGTAAGAGACGGGAAGTTGGGGTTTTCTGCGCCAGTGCACATATTTATTAAAATAAATAAAATACTAAAGCTCACAGAGCAAAGAAAACAAGTATCATGCTGGTCCAAATCAAGCACTAGTAGGAAATGTTATTTCTAAAGGTCTTTCTCTCCACTCTATCTCTTTCTTTCTCTCCACTCTCCTCAACCCCAGTCAGCAAAAGCTGCTGGCTTTTATAGTGGTCAAGGGATTAACTGGTTATCATCTTCCTCGCTTATCCCTCGACCACATTCTGCACGGGATTTCTAATGAGCGCGGTCGACAGCCAATTTGTCAATAAATGATTAGCTACCGACCCTGCCTTCTCACAGGATGTAGTTTGGCAGAGACAAGATGCAAACACAATGACAATAATAACACAGTACAAAAATAATGCAAATAAACACAGGGGTGGGGTGTACTCCATCGCAAGTATGTTTAGAAAACAATAAACGAGAACACTGACACTTCAAGCTTTTGTCCAGAATCCTGGAATAGGAGACACAAGTTAGACAGCTATAAATAATAATAAAAATAACAAAAAAAAAAAACAAAAAAAAAAAAAACTCTGTTTGCTTGTTTGGATGCTTTCAGCTGTGTGGGAGGAATGCCCTCTTGTGACTGTAACTGTAACAGCAACATGTTTTTTGTCCACATATTGACAATCTCTGTTTTGGGTTGTATGCTTCTGATGGTGAAAGATGACAAATGCTGTGAAATATCTGCACTGTTATGATATCATGCACACGGTTACATGACAAGTCCCTGAGATACAAACAGAAATATACAGGGTTGCTTTCAACTAGAGGGTCCAAGTAAATACAGTATAGATTAACCCTAGGATATTATTGTATCTTTATAATTCCACATAGATCTCATAGTTTGTGTTATTGTGTACCTCTATCACAGCCCCATAATAAAAGTTGAAATATACTGAAATGTAATATTATCTATTTAAGGAGACTATTATACTAGTGTATTCTATGTTGCCATGGAAACAGAACAGTTGCCGGTACATCCAGTACCGGCAACCTCCTTACTGAAAACCTAGACAGACATATCAATCAACCAAAACTGTCAATAACACAACAAATTACACAATTCCTGAAGTGAATTTTACCTACAACATGACAACTGTGGAAACCTTATTTGGCAAAGACCTTTCAAACACAGAGCAGCCAGGAGACCAGACAGCACCTCTCAATGAGAGAAGAAAAAAAAAAAAAACATTAAGACAGCTGGAGATCGACTGAGACCAGACAAGATAAAATCTGACAGAAAAGTGTTTTTATGACTGGGTGAGTAAGAGTAACACAAATATAGATTTGAAACCTGTCACAATAGAACACCTTAATACAGTTCTAGGGTAATTGCTCCGGAGAACCGTATGGCATAACCAGTTACATGGGGATCAGAGCGGGCTTAAACAGAGACTTAAATAAACCGCTACTGAGCCATAACATTAATATACTATTAGAATGTCATAGTTAATACTTTACTGCAGTTCTAAATAGAAAACCAGGACTATTTTATGAGGCAGAATGTTATTTCCACATTTGGCTAATTAAAATCGCTATTAAACATATGAAATGAGTCTTATTTGTTAATTTTACAGTGTGAGCCATTGTATAATAGGAATAATGCACTCCAGGTATGTGTTGTGCTGGGACATCACTTCTCGGGTGTTGGACACGCTCGGCCTGTAGCCTCGTGCCCAGCCACCCGAGGCGTGATGTTATCCCAGCACAACACACGCCCTGTCATGCATTATTCCTTTATTGTTTGAGTCTGCCCAGCCACCTGTCACTCAGTTTCTCGCACGCATACACTGGGTGCATGACAGGGTGGGGTTAAATTTTTTGGAAAATATATTATTGCTTGATAATATATTCTGACCCAAACATTATTCTATTCACTGTAGCATTATAGAAGAGGCAGACACACTTTACAATTTTGCATCTATCTAGAGAACCATCGTCCAATTGTAATATAATCGAAGGGAATATGGAGAGCATCTGTCTAACTGTTCAACTGTCTGATTTTATGTCACTGTGGCAAAGTGTTTGGTAAGGGGAACAGGTGTAGCGGTGATGCGATGCAGGAGTGATGAACAGACAACAGTGATTCAGTGAACAAGTGTTTATTTGTGCTGTTTCCAGGTCTGGCGACCGTCAAATAATAAATCACCGGCAGTACACAACAATGTGTAAAGCGCGGGGATGGTGAACACAGTACAGTCTCACACACAAACAAAGGCATGGTCACCAGTCCTGGGTGATATTCAAACGTGCAGGTGCTCTGTGCAGTGGTGCTCTGGATAGTGCTTTACGTGGCGACAGCTCCGGAGGTGTGCGTTAACTGTCTAGTGGTGCGAAAAAGACAGACAATCATAAACAAACAAAGACAACACAAAACACGCAATACACTCTGAGAGCTCCTCTCTCAGTCCTTCTCTCCTCACGTTACCCAAACGAAAAAAGATCAGCGTTACCCTCGCCCATATATGTAATCCCGCATGATATCTAGGTAAACGGTTGCAGCTACCTTATTACTTGCAGCTGCCTTTCGTTTACCTTTCAAAACAATACAGTCTTACAACAAAGTCGCCCTTCTTTCCAGGCTGACCCACTTCCCTGACCCGGAAACGAACTGTCAGGCCAGCCCTTCCAGATACTTCTCCTCTCGTTCTTCAGCGCCCTCACAGGTCGGGAGGAAGATTCATCACCAGAACTCATGTTTCCGTCACAGTCACTCTTCCATTTTTACATGTATCTAGAGAATCGATTGTCCAGTTGTGGTAAAGATGTAAGATATTGAATGTGTGCCCATTTTAAAAAAAGCAAAATGTAAGTTTAATACAGTAGTCTCTGGGTATAGGAACACCTCCTAAGAGAACACTTTGTCTTAGGAAACAACCTTGTGGTGAAACAGAATTTTCCCATTTTAAATGTTCTGCCTAAAGAAGCAACAGCTTAGCTTAAAAAAAACCCAATTTTGGCACAGATAGTTATTCATTGCTAACTGATTCAAAACTGATACAGTAGGCTACTGTTTTTTAACTTGATAACTCATCATCATCAAACTCCAAATTCAAGTGGTTTATTCAATCTTTTCAAAACTGTCACCGAGAGATGCATTTTGTAACGTGTGTAGGGGTGTTTTGTTAATTTAGTTTGTCTGTTACTTTATTATTATTATTATAGTTTATTAACATATGCTTGCCTATTGCTTTTGTTTTACTTATTCTGTTCATTTCATTTATTGATGCACGTGCGACAAGATTGGCCTTGGCATACTGTGTCCAGTGGTCAATTCTGTCTTCAAGAACACTTCGGCTAAGAGAACACTTCACTTGCTTAACGAGGGGTGTTCTCTTAGCCAGAGACCACTGTACTATAGAAACAAGTATGGATAACTAAGACTAAAACCAGTACTGCTTGTTACAAAACTTTACAACCACGTGTGCTTCAATTGTTTGTCCAACACATAAGGACATACTTAAGTTATGATGGAAAGGTCATTCAAACCAACTTTGTCTTGTCAGTTTTTAAATGACCCCAATGATTCAGCATCAGTTTGCCTCCCTGGTCCACGGCTGCACTAAGGTGCATTTCTTAATGCATACAGTAGCTATCTCATTTAATTAATTGGAAAATGTTACCCAGGCAAATGTTAAGTTTACTAGGACCGGTGTTACATATCACTGGATAAAAGAAAGTGTATCAGCCTAGTGTCTGGGAACACAGGGTCATCACCATGCTTTTGTCATGCAGCTACAGGTTTGGTTTTTCATGCAATGTTAGTATGTAAAAAATGTGTTTTGAAAGAAGCATTTTAGTTGTATGTTAATTAAGGTGGATATACTAATATGTGTGCAGGCATTCCCAATGTTCACAGAATACGAATAGGCATATATACATATACTGTACATCTGTACAGTACATACATACCTACATACATTTAATGATGACAGTTCCTTTAAAAAGTTCCTCCTTTATGACTGTAAACAGTATTTAGAAAGTGAGCTCAGAATCATTATTACATTAAATCTGAAATCCTGGACCAACTGTATACACTTTACTGGGCTGGGCTTCTTGAACAAGGGTAATGTGTACTGCTCAAGCTTTTCCCACTTAATTAGAATATAGCCCTTGGGGGAACAAACATTTTTTGTATGTATCTTTCTAAACAGCATTCCATTTGTAGTTTAGGATGATGTCCACAAGATGGTAGACTTTACTGCATTATTGGGTTGTGGTTAAAGCTTTGCATAATTATTTTGATTAGAACGTTATATACTACTATGACTATAATAATAATAATAATAATAATAATAATAATAATAATAAATAATAATAATAATAATAATAATTCCACTGTATTCAAATAGCTGTACTAAGGTATTTTACATTTCTAGTCCTGGATTCAGCTGATTCAGAAGGTGGAGCTGGCACAGGCTGAAGGAGGCAGTAGCAGTGTGAGTGAGGGGAGAGATGCTGCAAGTACTGAGTCTGACACCAATCTGTGTTCAATTTTCTACAGAGCCATAAGAAATCCACCATCTCAGCATCACTTGGCAGTCCACCACATGGGCCTTCTGCTAAGACCATGGTGGAGGTGCACTTGGCAGAGAAGGAGATTGTCCAGCAGGGTGATCCTATGCTCTTCTGGTCTTATGCTTGCAGGTTTGGCTACTAATCCACTAATCAATGTGCAGTCTGAAAGAGTGTCCAGCACAGCAGGTAATGTTCTCAGTCCATACTGCTCCTCACTGGACCCATATAATGTGAACAGTTTTCATGAAGGTAAATGAGGACTTCATAAGAGCAATCACCTGCTGTCTTCTTTTGCACCGTCAGTCACATTGCGGTTCTTGGTCTTGGAAGTAAATTGAAACGATCAGAATTCTTATAAAGTAAACAATAAACCACGGTCTGGTCATTTGGATGAAAATCAGAGCCTAAGGTGTATTTTAACAGCAGTTCTGGTTTTATCCCCTGAAGATAAAAGCAGTTTTGCTGTATTGGGGGGCAGTAACAGTAAGTGCTAGGCAGTCTGCCTGTGATGACAGCCCAGGGGTTGCAATGTATCACCATGACCACATTTTTTTGTTATTCAGGTTTAGATTTTTTTTTTCATCTTAGATTTTATCATTAGCTGTTTTTCAGAAAGTGATTTGTGTTACAGTATATTGTTTTTCTTGTCATATAAATCAATATTTAATACTGTAGTAAATGGAATAGTATAGCAAACATGTAATAGCATAGTGTCTGTGCATTTTAAGAGTGGAGATTTCATAAGCAGCCATTAGTTTAATATTTTTGAAAAATCTAAGTTTTTTTTTTTTTTGGCTGTTATAGATAAGAAAACATCTGCCACCTCCAAATAACAGTATAATAATAATAATAATAATAATAATAATAATAATAATAATAATAATAATAATAATTTACAGTACTGGCTGGGGGGTTTCAAGTTCAACTCAATCCTTGGCACACTTAAAGGGCAATGCGGCATACCTCTCCAAAGTCTCAGTCTCTGGTCCATCAGAACATGAATGTTGTTGCTGGGCCTGTGCAGGCTGGGAATACACCTTTCTCCTTACCCCCAGCGGCAGCTTTTATGCACAAAAAGTGTAGCACAAGGTGTTAGTCCCCTGATGGCGCTTACTACTACCACCGGAGAATTTAAAACTCAGTTGGGGTACACTCACATTAAGGAGGAAATTGTAGATGTTGAACACTGCAGCAACAGTGACTACTTTGGTCTGTCCTACAGCAGTGCTAAGGAGTGGGTCTTAAACAGTGCGTCTTGTACCCTCAAGGCTCCACCAGCCCTGCCCATAGGACAGTTTGGACCAGCAAGCACAATGCTCATGCATACCTATATGTGACAGGGCACTAGTGTGGATGTAGAAGGATGCAGAGGGATGCTGCTGCTGTAAAGCGTAGGCGTACCACGGCACTGCTAAAAGTTGGGGTTCTTGAAATTGAGCACTCCGTCAATAACATCCTGGAGTGTCTGAGGTACCAAATAAATGAGTGGTGCATGGCAATGGGGGGACACTCACCGGCTTCTTAGTCACAGACAGTGCTGCCAATAAGGTCATATCTGCGGCTGATGGCAGTTTCTGTACCTTAGGTGCGTTGCCCATACCAACAGACTGCACGACCTGCAGCTGCAGTCGGATCTCCTGCTCAGCACTATGATCACCAATATTAAAACGTGGTGGAATTACACCTTCTACATGCTCTGTCAGCTGATCAGCTATTCAACTCATGACCAACATGGGTGTGGTCTCAGCAACAGTCATTTATCCTGGTGAATGGGAGTTGGCATATGACCTGCTGACAATCCTGGCTTCATTTGAGTAAGCAACTGTCACTTTGTCCAGAGATCAAGCATCTATCTCTGAGGCCGTTCCAATGGTGTATGCTCTGGGTGCCATTGTGAGGTCACTGCAGCAGAGGGAAATGCAGTGATAATAAGTGGGTTTGGTTGAGGCTACTGCCATTGGTGATGATGTAAGCAGTCCTCTTTATGCTGGTGAGAGGCTATGCATGGCAGCCAATAATATAGTCTGTGGTCCGAAAGCACAGCTGGAAAGGCGATCACTTTTTCAGCCTATGGTAACATCCACAAAACTTCCCAATATACCGAGCACAGTATGATATAAATTGTTTTGGTAGTAAATGACCTTGAGCTATTATTGTAAAACCAATTGACTGACTAATCTAACTGATAAGAAATTGCTCACAGATAAAGTAGGCTGGACCGTCTTATCAAAAAACTTAAATACAGTGCATGGTTTAGAAATTATTCAGGAAAAAAAAAATAATAATAAACAAGATTCCCTAACTTCTTCTCAAGATATATCTATTTTTTTTTTCAACCAATTGCTACTAGGTTGGTTTGAGAGTAATCAAAAGCAGTCACTGCATCAAGTTCTAATTAATTGTCGTTAGTAAGAATACCTGTACTCTTCTGACCTGTCTAGTTTTGACCCACTAAACAACTAATAGTCAGATTTGGTGACTAGAAACTTCAAATGAAAAGTGGGTCTTGGAGCCCAATGAAGACCACCAAACATGAAGACAGGATTCAAAACATACAAACTCAGAAGGGAGGGAAAGCCATGTGCCATGGTCTGTGTGCACAAAGTTTAAATTGGTACAGTTTCAGTGGCTTTCAATTACAACTCACTGAACAGCACTGCCTTCTAGACAAAATTATCTAAGCAACAATATGAAGTCACTGGTACAGTAAATGTATGTGGGGGAAGTCACTATAGGACGTTGTAACAGGGGTTTTAGTACCCGCTACTTTTGCTGTGGGTGTCCGCTGAATGATGAGAGAGAGACAGAGGGATGCAATTTTTGCCCTGCCACAGACATCATGAAAAAAAAACAGTTATTACTAGGAAAAACAATAGTGTGTAAACATTTTGCTTACAGAATTAGAGGTTCCCTATGATTTATACATTCCCCCTTGAAGCCTACAACCCTCATGGTTTTTCAAATACTTAAACAGTAGAAATGTCCAGCCTCATTTATAATCAACCATAATATGACATACATTTATAAAAGTGTTTTGTTCCTCCTTATTTTTTGGTACAGTAAATGACTGCTATTATCACATTCATGCAGAAAATAAATGTATGTAACGTGATCTTCCGTACTGTATCAGTTATTTAACCAGAACAGCAAATAATTAGTGGAACAATGTCTGTAACAATGTATTCCATATTTTTTTACAGAGAATAATTACTATTTTCAAACCACATTACGCTAGTATAAATATGTATTCTCATATGTAGGGGGAGGTGTCTCCATGGAAACACCAGCTGCCTGTTTTTTTTTTTTTTTAAATGAATTCCCTGTCAATTTCCATCACTACAAAAATGAGTGTTACCCATACAGATACAGATCATTGGATCAACTGATACACAGTGGCTTTGTAATTCTTAAATATAAAATTACTGTATTATATTAACTGAGGTATGTAAAGAATAGTATTCTACAGCAATTCCGCAATATTAAAGCAATCAAGTAACCAATATGTTTATGTTTTATCTTGCTTCTGAAATCCAAAATCGGATAAAGCTGCCAAACCAGTTTCACAGCCTGTGGAATAATGCATGTTTTCATCGCTATTGGTTGATGGGCTGAAAACAGACAAATAAGAGTGTTGTTCCCATGTGACCTAGCTAAACAGAAGAATGTAAAGGAGAAATTGAATAGAATTCCTGCCTCCTATATATGTAAATAATCTAAAATGTAACAGTGCTGTAGTCGTGACATGCAATTCTTTTTTTTTTCTTCATTGGCCAACCATTATTGATTTCATGACCAGCTGTTTTTGCAACAAATTGGTACTGTCTGTCTCAGCATTCCTTTTATGATTCAGTTTTATTTCTACTGGTCTTGATTATCTATTTTAGACTGTAACTACTCTTAGTTGAGATGTTTTAATGTTTTCTTCCTCATTTTAAAAACACTTGTCTATTACAGTATGAGGTCAGCTTGTAACTGCCTCTGTAGATTAGCATGTGGGGATTGCTATGGAAACCTGGCTAACAGCCCTAGAAAAAGGATAAATAATAGAAAGGGGGATTGCATGGATGGGGCAGAAAATGACAAATGAGTCATCTTGTATGCCAACAATTTATTAGTTAAGTCCAATTAATCATGAAGGGTGACAAATTTATTTTATGATACCCCATACTTAAATTCTCAATTAAAAAAAAAATGTATATAATAAAATCATTAGTCACGATGACCAATCAAGACTGATTAAATATTCCTCTAAATAAATACAAAAACACATATGTTATCCTAGTTGTCTACTGCAATGACTCTTCACCTCTTTTCTTAAAGAAACAGTTGCGTATCCTGTTTCCACTCAATTTTCAACTGTGTCCACTTGTCCTGGTGTGTCTGTGGTGTGCGTCTTATAACAGGCTTGTCCTAGTTTAGTACAACCCATGTATTACTTGAATTCTATATTTTTGTGATGGCATACAATATGTATTTAATTTGTTAACATTTAAATTAATTTGACAATGGTTGTCCCATAGAGCTTGAGTTTCCTGGGCTGTAGCATTTGTATTGGCAGCCCAGGTTATCCAATAAATGTAAATTAGACTAATAATACAGATGCAGATGTTTAATACATAGATAAATTCAGATTCAAATTCAAAGTTAGCATTTCAGCAACCACAACAACACCACCTCCTTTTACGCCTCTATCACTGTGCTGTTGTCCGCTTGCCCCTTACATCTGGACCGGCCACACCCGTGATCCCCATGTAGGTGTGCTGACCACACCCTGTGTGCTTGCATGGGATTCTGGTATCTTAGTTTCTGCAGGCAGCCATTTTGTGACTGTAGACCCTCCTGCGGTCGCCATTTCGCAAGAGGACAGCAAAACCCCCACCCTCACATACTTTCCATTAATGACTCTGCCCCTAAGTTTACTACACCTAGAACATTCATGTACCCTTGGTATGATATGTACGGTGGCTCGTTGAAGCTACCGGGAAAAAAAATAATAATTATGTCATGATCACAAGATCATTTATCGAGATAATTTATCGAGATCACCCCATTTTGGTATCTCATGATCATGAAATCATTTATCTCAGGATCTCAAGAAAACAGAGGTCATTACTTCTCTTTTCCTGAGATAAATATATTATGTTTGTAATACTGAGACAATCATTTCCCTTTTTATGAGATTGGTTTTCTCAAGATCTGTACTTTTTTTTTTAAAATGGACTCAACAAGCCTCCACAGATATGTGATGTCTGCTAATGGTATGATTCTACAAAAAGAACCAAAGAATTGTCTGGAGGTAAATCCTCGCAAAACTTCACTGTAAATAAAAGGGTTTTTATGTAAACATGGCCTTGTGGCAGAAGACCACAATGCAGAGAGTAATTTGTTTGGAGAATACCCAGGAGGTCATTCTGGTGTTTATTTAAATAGACTTACTACACAGATTTTCATTTATAGGACTATGTGGAAGGGTGGTGGGTAATTCACTGGCACATGAGACAGAACAGTTGCACTTGGAACACCACCCAGGTGCCCAGTTTTATTTTCGACACTTTCACTGTTTTACCCGCAGAGGACACTGTTGTCCGTGGGCTGCCTATCAACAATGATAAACAACACTACGGTAATACCAAAGCTGGTAAGTTGAACTAACTGCAGGCGCACTCGCAGGTGCTCAAAATAATACAGAGAACAGAAGGCGAAAAGAACAAGGAAAAATAAAACAGTAATAAAACTACAAATAAAAGGTGCTGCACTCGGCAGCGTTATCCCGGTCGTCGCTACCCGCACAACCCGGATCACCGTCCTACTCTAGCGGCTCCCTGCCTGCTCTAAACAATACTTCGGGGTTCTGCCCAAGGGTTCCCCGCTGTCATTCTTTGGCTTGTTCGCTGCTCCCAGCTGGTTTCTCCGTCCTCGACCAGCGCTTCCGCACACACAGCGCGTCTACAAAGGCAGCCCTAAGGAAACAGCAGAGCATTTTTTTATAGGGCTAGCAATTTCCCAAGACTCGCCTCCCAGCCATTCAGAGAGGGGGAAAGTCCACACACCCACTCTCCCACCTCCCCATGTCACTGCCATGACTCACAGGCGGTTTTTGGAAGACTGCCGCCCTCTTCCTGCAGTACTGTGAACACGCCAGCAGAGTCAGCACAGATCTTCCCTGCTACAGACTAGTTTATGGATTGTCTTATTCAGGTCTGTTTTTTGAAGAGTATTTGTTAACATGTTTTAGATAAAACGATTCTTTAAAAAAATAAATTAAAAAAGCTGTCTTTCGTTTAATTTATTTGTTGAATAATGCAATCAAATTTGCAACCTTTTTGTGACTGCCAAACATTGCAATTATTATAATATATAAAATAACAATATTATCTGCAAATTGATAGTATTTGTTTGGTTTAAATATTGTTCACATGCAAGAAATCCAGATATAAATTTGCACTTGAGAAAATCTGGTAGCCTCCAGCATCTGTCTGCCTTTTCCACTGAGACCAGCGTCCTAGATTTTTCTACTGTACTTCATTTATGAAAGCCCCATTGCTATTTCCATTCTCTTCTGTTGCTAAGCAACCAGCCCTGAAGTTTCAACATGTCACCCACAGGGGACCAATTTATTAAAGGCTACCTGGAAATGATAGTATAGTACATGGGAACTGTAAAATAAAAAAGCAAAAGCATACATTGTATATAAATGGAATAATTAGTGTAGCATAAGCTGACACCTGAAGCACAGTATTTTTTGCATGTAAAATTGTTATTTTTAGAGGCAATTCATTTTTTAGAAGCTATTATGACTAAAACACCTCACCTTACTATGTTCCAAAAAAATACTATAGAATCATTAAACAATTTCCACAGAATGATTAAACATGATTTAGGGAAGCAAAACCTGGAAGTACATAATTTAACATTTTATCATACAGCCTGATTCAACTAATTACTATGTGTACCAATACTTGAATCTTCCAACTTTTTTATCAAACTAAGTCAGATATTTTATGAATGTATTTACAGAATAGCTAGATTTAGTCAATACGCAGTTTAACCTATGTAACAAAAAACAAAACTCAAATAAAAAGCCTTTAATTAGACCGATAACAACGGAAAGTTTTTTGAAAATTCATGTCATGAACCATGTTTTTAAAGAGCATCTTCCTGTGTGTTTCCACGTGATCAGTGGCACTGTTATAACGCTGGTATATCCCATTGATAAAACACTGCACACGTTGTGGAAGCTGGACCCATCCTGGATGTCCTGGAGCTCCTGCAGAGTCCAGGCTTCCACTGGACTATCATCACCCTCTGTAGGATGTCCCAAGCATGCTCAAGATCATGATCCTTGCTTCATGTGGGTGGGCATTGTCTTCCACCAAAATTAAGTTTGTCCTGACTGCATCGGCATATGTTCTCACTAATGGATGGATGATCTCATCTCAGTATCTAACAGCAGTGAGGGTGCTGTTCAAGATGATTCATTACAAAAAAAAGTTGTCAAAAAATGTTGTCAAACTGTTATGGTGTAAGCTTAAAACCACAAAAGACAAGAAATTCCTTAAAAATAAGACAATTAAATTAACTTCAAAGGTGCATCTAGAAGCCGCAAAAGTCAGGAAATTCCCTACCATCCATCAGTTCTGGCCACAGAACTATGCACTGTTTTTCTGCTGTAACTATCGTACCAGTATAATGGGTATTTGTAAAATAAATGTTTGGGTCTGGAGCAGCTCGGGTTACCACAGCTAGAGTGCAAGAGACTTAAAAAAAAAAAAAAAAAATGACCCGAACCTTTTCAATTTTTGTTAACATTTTTTTTCTTTTATTGAAAGAAGAACAATAATGTTTTCCCATCTGCTTGACCCTTTCTAAAACATGAATTCTTCAGTTTCCATTAATTCCCACTGGCACGAATTCCAGTTTTCAGACATTGTGTTCTGCTTGTAACTGTCTCTAAAAATCTTCCAATAGTTATTCCAGCCTTTCATGTTTCAAGGTGCTGTAGGACCTTTCATAAGTGCAATAAAGTAAATGTCATTCTCTGCTGGTTCTACATACCTATTAAAATATCAAATTATTGGTTACTTTATTACATATTGTCTAGTCCCTTCTTAGTGAATCATTTATATTGTGCATGCAAATGATAACCCTTTATATTTAAAATACCACCTCTTTGAGATGAAGGCTAACTATAAATGTTACAGGTCATTATTTTTTCCTTTGATTCACACAAAAATGTATTTAAACTAAAATGGTATTACTGTACCATTTAAATTACAGAATGTATAATCCACAATATCCTTTTCAATTTTATTTTAAAATCAACTCAAAAGATTGAACTAGATTATGACAGCAGGATGTTCCACACCTGCATTTGGGGGTTAGGTTTATAGGATGTCTGCAGGGGTGCAAATGTGGCACTAGATTCTTTAAGAAGAACACCAAATATTTGGAACACTTTCAATCATTAAAGCTGTTATTAACAGTTTTCCTAGTGAAAGTATCCCTGAATCGATAAGAAATTACATTACAATCACATCAGCCTTAATTGCATAGTTTGATAAGTGGTCTGAAGATTTTTGAGAGAAACTTTCTCATGCCATTTCACAGTCAGTATTGATCAAACTTCTGAAAACTTACAGTTGGAACTCATTGAGCTTCAATGTGATGATACACTTTCTAACCAGCATCAAGAGCTGCTTTTGTCAGAATTTTAGAAGTGCCTCAACAACACCTTTTTCCATCAATTGAGAAGACACACAAAAAATAAATAAATAAATAAATATGAGCTTGTTTGGTTCAACATATATTTCTGAACAGACATTTTCTACAAGGAAGATACATAAGAATCACCTACTAAGAGATCTCACACCAGATATCACCCAGATAGATCCTCAAGTCCAAGACTCAGTTTCACAGCTTACATTAAAATATTGTAACCAACAGCCTAATGGTGACTAATGTGTACAGTTTATAATATAGGTTATGTGGCTCGCTGCTCCTAGCATGTTAGTCAGTCTAGCCCTTTATACAAAAAGTTTGGACACCCCTAGTGTAGAACTTGAAAATAATATGAAAATATTACACAGGAACATATAGGGAACAAATCTAAACAATCTGTGATCCAGACTTATTTTTTTGTTGAAACAGTTAAAATATAATTTTGTTGCTTTATTAAATTACATGGATCAAACAAATCATTTGTTTACTGTCATATTTACTTTAAACTTTAAATAAATCTTTTTTTTTTTTTTGTATCTAGGTAAAATACACTGAGATAAGATCAACTGGTAAATGTCCAAAAAGCTATTTATTTCTTCTTAATTTCAGACATTGAGCACCTTATTTCGTAAATGTTGACATTTACCGATAAAACTTAAGTTTGACTTAAGATTTTATTTAGTTAAACAATACTGTCAAATTCCAGCATTGACATACACTTTTCAGCAAAATATTTGCTGTAAAGCAGCCAAGAGGAACTGCTGACTTAGCAGTTCCAGTTTCATTCTCAGCATCTTCATTTTTTTCTGCGCTGTAGTGCTGTTAAAACTTGGTCAGGTACTATTCACATTTAATACAGTTCAGACTGCAGTGGTCAGAATAAATGGAACGCAAAAGATTAAAGATTTACACTACAGGACTTAATTATGGAAACACCCATACAGATATTTGTTTGGAAAAGTTTACAACATCTGTAATATTGATAACTACTTCTATACAAACATTCTATTACAAGAAGAATCAGTATGATAGATTTCAGCTCAACATCGGCTAAAATTAGCAAACTTTTAGCAAACCATAATGGTATACTGTCTTCCCACAATGCACTATTTTCACTCACCAATTTGTTTTTTTAATAAGTGAGTGGTAAAAAGTGGAATGACCCAAAGGGGGGGGGGGGGGGGGGGGTTTCCGGTTTCCTGGCCATTTTGGTTTGATAAACAGTGTACCGTACCATTTCCCTTTGTCTATGGTACCAACAACAACAATAATTATTTATTAACTGCAACAAAATTACAAACAGCTTTAATGAGACCTACTAGTTGTGCACTTGGTCCAATCTGTACCAAATTATTTCTGTGTTATTAATACACATATTTTAACAATTATGAATAAATCACTGTTATAGCTTCCTCTGGATTTAAGGTTGTGGTGGTAAAGCCCTTGCTCAAAAACCTTGTCCCTAAAGCCCTTAGCAACTACAGGCCAAAATCCAATCTGCCATTTTTATCAAAGGTTCTAGAGGGAATAGTTGCTAATTAATTACACAAGTTTCTAAATTATAATACTGTTTTTGAGAACTCTCAGTCTGGTTTTCGTGCTGCACATAGCATTGACATGGCCCTTGTTAGGGTAGTAAAATATGTTTTGATAAGCTCTGACTCTGGCTTTCCTCAATTTTACTTCTCCTAAATCTTAGTGCTGCTTTTAATATCGTGGACCATTCCATTCTATTGAATCGTCTTGAAGGTTTAGTGGGGTTGTCAGGAGGTGTCCTATCTTGGTTTAGGTCTTATCTTTCCGATAGGTTCCAGTTTGTCTCTATCGGAGAGATGCAGTCTGAAGTTGCGTATGGTGTTCTGCAGGGCTCTATCAGGTCCTTTGTTTGTTGTTATCTGCAGGCATGGAATACATTTCTGTTGTTACACAGATGAGACAAGCTATACTTGTCTTTGGATGCAGGCACTCCTTCTACTGGGGTGCTATCAGCTGCTTGCCTTTCTGATATCTGTTGGATGTCACAGAGCTTACTAATGGTGAATTCTGACAAAACGGAAGTCATGCTTGCAGGCTCACAGCATCAACTAAAGAATATTAATTTACATAAATCAGACCTTAGCAGTCTCCCGTCGGAACTAAATCTAGAAATGAGAAATTTGGGTGTCATATTTGATCCTGGTCTATAGAAAAATTATTAAAGTATCATTTTATCATTTGAGAAATATAGCTACGCTTAGAACTATTATTGCCGTACCTGATGCTGAGAGGCTAATGCATGTCTTTGTTACATCAAGTATTTCAATGCATATTTCTCTGGTATCCCAAAACAGGTGGTTTCTCACTTATAGCTTGTTCAGAATACAGCTGCTAGAATTCTGACTAAAACCAGGAAAAGTGAACACATCACCCTTATTTTGGCCTCTTTGTACTCGCTCCCTGTGGAGTACAGAATTGATTTCAAGATTTTGTTGTTAACTTACAAAGCCCTAAATGAATTAGCACCCAGTTATTTGCAGGAGTTCCTGACCCCTATATCACAGGATGTGGGGCTACTGGTTACTCCTAGGGTCAACAAAATCACCAGGGGAGGGAGGGCTTTTTCTTGTAAAGCTCCTACATTGTGGAATGCTCTGCCTGCGTCTGCCAGGGAAGCTGAGACCATTACAATTTTGAAGTCAAGACTGTAAATGTACTTCCATAAAATGGGTTTCTTGTCTTAGTGGATTTAATGTAACTTTTATATTGCTGCATTTTTATTAGTAGTATTAGTATTAGTAATATTATTTGTTATTTTTATTATTATGATTATGTATGGATGTAAGTATATTTATTTATGTATGCATGCATGTGTGTGTGTGTGTGTGTGTGTGTGTGTGTGTGTGTGTGATATTGTATATATATATATATTATATATATATATATATATATACATATATATTTGAATATGACAAACTTATACTCAATTTGAATATGAGTTTATACACAGACATACTACTAATCACACAGATCGTGAGCTTTTCTAAATATGCAGTGCACTTACCACAGACTGTCTTTGCATATTTGGCACAGCTGTCAACAGTAACCCAGGCATTTATAGGCACCAAATGCTCCACTGGCATATACCAGTGCAACAAAAGCTTTTAATTCCTCCAAGGGCATTGACCAGGGATCATCTTGTAGTTGTCAGTGGGCTTCTGCTTCAGTGCAACGTTGTATGTGGTGAAGCGTGTGCATGTCAATCAGTAGGCGAAAAACACTCAATGCACTCTCATCAATGTTGAGTTTTGCACATACATACACTTTTTTCTGGGTTTTTTATATGTATTTATTTCAAATACTGTTTTTAAAAAAAATGTTCTTTGGCATTTCAAGGAACAGGCCTACATTAAAGAGTGCTTTATATGTGGTAAGTTAGAAAATAAACCCTTTTATGTTTAATTGTTCATTTAAATAGTGTTTCGGCTGTGAAGATGTTTGATATGACATGCTTGAATAAAACCTTTTGAGTTTGGAGATAACAGAGAACCCTGTCTTTTTCTCAAAACTTGAATCCAGTGAAATATTCAAGTCAATCAGGTACGTTCTATATCCAACACTCAATAAAAATGGTACAGAAATATATGTACCTAGGGCCAGATAATAAAAAGAGATGCCAGTTACACGAGGGCAGTTGAGATTTCTACCCCTAAATTGTGCCTCGAGAATAAATCTGTGCTTGTAAGTGAAATTTCAAACGGTAGTGCAGGAGAACAAAACCCTTTCTCATTTTTTTAATCGCAAGTGTTTTTTCCGCCCAACTCTGGGGGATGAGTTATGAATAATTGTGCAAGTCCACCTACAAGTGGTAAGTTAAAAATGGTATTCTGCAAATCGCAGTGTAAGTAATTCTCAAATTAAATGAAAATTAAAGTCCAACTGAGTGTGAATGTTTGTATTTAGTCAAGATGGCATATATTAATTTGTATTTTTGAACGTTGATCCGCAATGTGTTGGATAAATTTCCTGGCTCATATCACCATTTCAGAACAGAAGAACTGAGTGGCGGTTGGCTAGTTGGTAAGTTCATCATAATATTTATTTTAAATGTACCGCAACTGCCTTTTACGCTTCTACTGACACCTCTATCCCAAGCCCAGTACTCCAGCAGAGATATCATTTTGCATGGTGTTCCACCAAATGTGCCACAGAGCAGACGGTTGGGATTTTAAAATCCTGTTTCAGAGGCCTTGACATATCACTCTATAGCCCGAAGAAAGCATGTGATATATTCCTTGCTTCTTGTGTGTTGCATAACATAGTGATAGAGTGTGGAATAAATCCTGATTTAGCCATGGGGCAAGAGGAACCTGTAGACAGTGAAAACCTTACCATCCCTAAAAGTATTGGTCAGGACACTGAGGCTGGCATAGATGAGGGAAATCGTCTGTAACCACATATTTGCATAATTAACAGGCCTTTTTTGATCAAATAACAATATAGTCAGATACACATAACACATTTAAATTAATCTTTAACAGCAGTTTTATGAATAACTTACATATCATTGTAGCTCATTTTTCTTTTTTTAACAGCAGTTTTGTACTGGTAACCTATGCATCTCGCAAGAATGAAAAAAAAAATAATAATTTGCCTACAGCTGCCTTCTCCCATGCCTGCCTTTTCTCTTTGCTTCACATCACAATACTTGCTTCATTGAGGTATAACAATCACTGCAGTTACCATTTCAGATATGAAATGAGATATGAGAGGTTTATTATCTACAACATGTACGAATCATATATTCCTTAAATACGTTCATTCATATGTGACATGTTATTTCTTTTAATCATTTCTTGAGCAACAATTTTTTGAACAACATTAATTTCACTGTTTTTTTGTGTTTAGGTGTTTAATTTTATTTTCAATTATCTCATTTTGTAGCAGTTGAGATTCAGTGGGGTGCTTTTCGTTCTCTACAGTTAGCATTTTTCTTTTTCTAGGCGGAGGCATTGGTTTGTGTAGAGAAGGTGTAGGAGACCTTGCAGAAGCAATATGTATTACAGAAGGCTTCTCACCAACAGTACTGTCCCCTGGGTCTAAAGTCAACAAAATGACTGCCATCCAGTCCTTTAAATAAAATACATGCAAGTGTGAAATATGCAATGTTTAAAAAAAATAAAATACTACTACTACAACTAATAATAATAATAATAATAATAATAATAATAATAATAATAATAATAATAATAATAATAAAACCTGTTTGATCTCATCCATGCAATAATGACATTTGAAAAATTAACACTAACGTTGACCACAAGAGGGAGCTTTGAGCTCACTTAGCCATGTTTAAATTAACTGAAGTTGTTCAGAAGCATGCGAAAATTGAAATAAACTTTGAACATGTACAGATATTGTCACTAAATATACCAAAAATATATATTATTTGCATTATTAGATTTGTAGAAATTTTTTTTTTAAAAACCGCATCTCGACACATCCCTTCACAGGATGCTGATGTCCCAGGTGTAATACACTGATGGTTTAGTTGTGTCCGGAGCTCTCCCAGTAATTTCATGACCTCTAGTGCCTCCCACAACCTCTATGGGAATTGTTTGAGACACCCTTTCTTCTACCTCTTAAACTGATTGGCTCCTCCTCCAGTAGATTTGGATTTATTTATTTTTTATATAATATAAACAGTTGAAACAGCATTTACTTTCCCAGCAATTGTTTGCCAAACTTACTTTTCTCACGCTTGGAAACAATATGTCTTCATTTTCTAAAACATTGTCAGCTATTATTATAATCTCCTTTTCAGTAAAGTTACCCTTTCTATGCTTTTTAAACACTTTGAGCTATTGTCTCACCTCACACAGTACGCGTGACGACCATTACATCAGTGGTGGTTATAGTACTTTTGCAAATGACAGTCATTTTAGACAGCCCCTACAGCAACAAAAAAATTAGATCGGGCTTAGTGCTCTAGATTGTGCTGGGCAAATCTATGGCTGATAACCATAAAACCATAAGCTATTAAAATGTGATACTATCAATGTGATTAAAACCTTGTTAGTGATACAACACTATAGCTAAGTTAGGGCTTCGAGTTAGTAAACACAGCAAATTATAATGCAAAAAACTGGTATATATTCATTGTCCTACCTTGGTATGTTACTCTTCATTAATTAAAAGGTCCTCCAATTGTACTGTCTTATTGTACCTTACTAAAATATACACAGTAACACACACAAGAGCAATGTAAAAACTGTCAGAGCCTAAAGATAAACGTTGAAGTATTTATAGAGAGAAAAACAAGGACTTTCTTTGCTATAATTGTTAGTGTATGTGTTACCATGGAAACACTTTCCCAGGGTAGAATACTTAAATACCAATTACCTTTTGTCTTTTAAGATCTCATCGTTCAGCAGTCTCCTGTGACTGTCTTTGAATTTGGGGGCGACTTAAATTTGAGTAAATACAGTATGTTCCCCATTTGTGTCCCCCTTTATATAAAATGTGTTTATCATGTTTAGGACCCATGAGCTATTTCACAATATAAAATGCATTATTTAAAATGTAATATAAAAAATGTTAAAGTAATTCTTTGGAAGTATCTTTTTTTTCTTCTTTTTAACAATATACTATTAAATGTCATTTCTATAACAGTAAATTTGAAAGAGCTGAAAATCAGGACTTAAACAACCCCTATGCTTGTTTACAAATGTATTGCATTGTGGTGAGATTTAGAACATAATTTATGAATACGGCCCTTATTACTCAGAGTTCATATACAAATAAACAGCATTTTGTAATGCATTAGTTATAAACAATTATAAACACCCTTTATGAATAATGCCTTGAATCATTTCAAACTTCCAGTGCTATGGAAATTTTAAAAAGGTATGAGTAAAATTAATGACTTACAAAGGCTGTTCTGAAACAAAAGCTTGGTTCAAGCTAATTTTTCTACACATATGTAATGTATTTATTCTCTAGCACATGGAATATATTAAGAAAAAGAGAAATATATTCCCCTCGGCAGCAAACATGGATTGTTTAAAATCTATTATGCAAAATTAGCAATCCATGCACTGATAAACAAATGACTGCTAAGAAAAACTGTTATTAGGAAATATTTATCTGAAAGCATTACAGAGATTCTGTCATGAAATGAACTCAAGGAAGTTTTATTATTATTATTATTATTATTATTATTATTATTATTATTATTATTATAATGTCAACCAAGAAGACATTGGAATGGAGCCTTGGGTATTTTTTTATCCAAAGTTTTTTTTTGAAATGCCAAATAGAATCAAAGACATGAAAGTGAAAATCAACATCTGCATTCAATAGCCATTCAGCTAATCATTATAACATTCCCCAGGGCAGGCTTTATATGATGCCAGCCAATGTTTGTCAGAGCACCACGTCACCAAGTTTAAAAATCATATGCCCACTAAGGACTGGGTCACTGGGTCGGCTGTTTTTCCTGTTATCTGTTCCTATTATTTTTGGTGGAGGGCTGTTGACACTTTCCCTGAAACCATGTGTACGACATTACAGTGTGTTTCTTTCCTCCAGGAAACAGAGACTAGTCTAAGTTATACATTTGTGTAAATGTTACCAAGAAAAATAAAACTAGAAGTGGTCATTAACACAGTTTTTTAATAATGCAATAGTACATTTAAAACTGCCATTTTTTTGCAACTTTACAAAATCAAGCCTTATACAATGCTGGTTAAAATAATCCAGCACCACATGGTTAGCTGTAAAATATTCTAAAGGTATTGCTGTACTAAAATCTCCCGTGTTCAAATTTGAAGACTTATTTTAAGCTCTGATATAGCTGATCTGAACCTGCCAGAGAGACAAATGATGTAAATGAGATGTCTAAGCATAAGCTATGCAGTAGTGTTACAGTATTATCACTGCTTAAAGAAAGCACTGTCCTTTACAGGAGCTCTGGTGGAGTTATGAAAGAGAGCAACCCCTATTGACCACCAGCATCACTTCACTGCTCCAGGGCAGAATAACTGCAGTGTGAAATAATGCAAGTTCAGTTCTAATCTAACAAATAGCAATGTAATAACTATAATCCAACCAATAAACTGTGTTTGAAAAATGTATTTAAATCATTTGCATTGTAGAGATCAACCAGGTCAAAACTGCCCAGTTAGTGGTAATTGGTTCTAAACCAGCTCGCAACCTACTCTAATCAATAGTACGAAGAGTTTTGTGAGGGGACAGCAGTTCTCCACATTGATTGTAGTGAAGAATCTGAAATAGCTGAATATTCACACATTTCAAACAAGTTTGTGTAAAATGACCATGTCTGATATTTATGAAATTCTTTCTGATCCCAGCCCCTGGGTTGTGGCTAACAGGTATAATGTATACATTAAAAAAAAAAGTAAAATCATGTAATGTAGTAAAGTTATGGCAATCAGATCTCAAAAAGGGTCAATCTTTTCACAGTCGGCAAATACTGTTTTGTCAGCCATAAGGCACATATTCATTCAAATTGTACAGTCATAGCCTCAGAACCCCATCTCCAGTTTCTCTATAATGTCTAAGAAGGCATCCTTGTTGCTGTGACTTTGACCTGGACATCTCAATTATAAATATAAAGCGTCATATTTATTCTCATATACATTATCATCCTGCGCTGGTATAAAATAAACATTGAAACAGAGGGTTTTGGCCTTTAGTGTTTGTAGTACAGTAAATGTCATGTTCAAAATAATTTGCCCAACATTTCTGGAAAAGGTTTTTTTTTTTTTTTTTTTTTTTTTTTTTCCCCAGTAGCTTTGAAGATGAAACTCTGGTCTTTGCTTTCAATAAAAAAAATAAAATAAAAAAAAACCCATAACATTTATTTAATCTAATCTCTTTCAAGCTTCATACAAATCGACCAGGGTTCTGTTCTCAAAATGTAAGAGGGTGCAGTAAACAGCAGTCTATGTGTTGTGTATCAATACATACCTGCAAACAAGTAGTAGGAACCTTAGTCACCTGACACATGAAAGCTACGTTTAAAAACATGTGACGTTTAGTGACAAAAGGCATATATCTGCTGCTAGTCTACTTAAATGGAAAACCACTAGACTGAAAAGCTATTTTGTTGCAAGACAGCAGGCTTATGTTTGTGAAGGCTCCCACTGAGAGGTCCATCAGCTCCATCCACCTTTTGACTGAGTTCAAGGGCAAAGCAAGTCATCCCACAGAAAATCTGATGCATTATTAATATCACGGCTATAGGGCAAGTCTCGCTGTGCATTTAGATAGCCAGCAGACAGCAAAGGATGTGATCAACATGATTTTCCAACTACTTTCAGGTAGTTGATAAACATTTCATTTTCATACACTGTATGTTACAATGTTAAGCATATATTCCATATACAATGAAGTGACTTAATTTTAAATTTATCAAAAACTCAAAATATTTTTGTCTGGAAAAAAATGGATCAACATTAAGCTATAGCATATACACCACACTTTCATTCTGAAATAAAACTTCAATGGCATAATAAAAATGGTACTATGAACTAGTTGTGCATTGTATTCAAAAAAACCATTTACAACAACATTTACATTTTAGAATGATACAGCAAACATTTCCAAATTTCACTTACCGCTACCTGACTAAAATTAGTTTGTGCTGGAAAAGGTCTGCTGGCCAGTCAGAAACACAATAAAGGTTGTACACCCTACGTTTACACCAAACAGATTATTTTATTTTTCAGATTAATATTTAAGTGTTTTGTGATGATGTTCCACTATGAAAGGCACTATATAAAGATTGATTGATTAACATTTACAATAGGAGTGTATTCATCTCATGTTATTCACACCCTCTATCTATATGGTCATATTACTGTAGTATCGCTAACTAGGATTTCTTACTCAAGCTTATCCTCATGGGAAAACTCCCCATTTCATTGGAACCCAAGTCCGTTTTAACATTGTGATAAAAAGCAAGGAAATGCCTGGCCTGGTTCCATGGAAAATACAGTTTCTTGACTGGTTCAACTATAATCAGATCGTAGTTTTGTTTTGATTTTAAAAGTTGTAAGATGTTAATTTTTGCAGGCCATAAAATGTTCATAACTGGCAGTGTTGTGTATTTAAGCAAACAAAGTACATTCGTAGTAGTTTTAGGTTTTTGTAAATTTTCCCTATTTTTATGGTACTGGTCAATTATGCAGAAAATGTAATTACTTTGTACTGTATTTGGTCAATTGATTTGTATAGATGGGTGGGTGACAGGTTTGTGAAAAAAGGAGGCAAATGTAACACTATTACATAAGGTACTAAGTAACTTAGAAATATGATTTATTGAGACATTTTGTTTTGGTCCTTTTTAAAATTTGTATTAGTTTGTCTGACCATCCATTATTAATGCATTATGACATAGCCTGTATTTACAGTCGTGTCCTCGCCTTATGACATATCACCTGTTTCCTTAACAACAGGTTCAGAGTACGATAAGAAAATCCCCCCCCCCCCAAAAAAAAAAAAAAAACAAAACACATAGAGTATGGCTGGAATTTAAAAGCAGGTTATGCAGAAAAGCCATGAGCACATGGCCATTTCCATTAGTCAACTACACTGAAGTATCAATTGAGTTAAGTGATAGCTAATGGGCATCTCGTGAGTACAAGTAGATAACAGTCTTCCAAGTGAATACAATCTGAGATGCAGCCAAGGGTTTTTTTTTTTAACACTAGTGTGGGAGACAGTTCTCTCGTTGCTGTATATTAAGTTGTTTTTTTAAGTTTTTTTTTTTGTACTTTCCTAGATGTAATCAATAAACTGCAAGATGCAGCAAGAGATAAGTCTTCTGACTGGATAAAATCTAAGATCTTGTCTGCAAGTACACTATATGTGTCCCCTGCAGAGCTGAGCCATGCAACTCTTGTCACCCTGCATGCCTGACAGTTAACGTTGGCAGGAATAAGAACCACCAATCATGAGCATGCAGAGAGCCCCCAATGTAAAGGAATGGTGGGGTGCATAGGTGTGCATTGGAGCAGGGGGAACGTTACATACCTGTGGTGACGAGCAGAGGAGCATGAGCTGAGCAGGCATATAAGGACAGGGCAAATCTGTATATTGTGTGTGTGTGTGTGTGTGTGTGTGTATGTGTTGGAGCTGAGGAGAAGAGAAGGGAATACTGTTGTAATTATAGATTGTGTTGTTATTTTACACCACGCTGCACTCTCATTTTTCTATGTTTTATTTTATTAATAAACTTTCAATTCGGAAATCAAACCATCCTGGCAAGCCTCCTTTTGGACTGTGTTACAGTATTATATGACCGGGGCTTTGGTGTTACATTTTTTTAAGGTACTGGTATTATATGTGCTGTCAAAGATATTCCATTGTCATATAAAAACAAATAACACAATGAATCTCAATAAGAAACGATCGTGTGTATAGAGTAAGTATAAACGAGTACCTGTAACGAGAATGTTTGGTTTTCAGAGTACAATGCTTTTTATTTACACTCCCTCTGCCAAAACCACAAGCAAAAAATACTTGTTCCACACCAGTTAAAACTAGCTAATCAAAGCCAATAAAGTTAAGCTTTGGGTCAAAGCATTAGAATTATTTGCTACAAATTTCTTAACAAAATTAGATTTTGCTTCATCCAAAAAACTGTTCTTTTCTACAATAAATACTCTGCCTCTGGAAAGCTATAACTGGATTTCTATAAACCTATGAAACATTGCATGCTACCCCAGCCTTTCAGGATGCAGCAACTGCACCACTTTGTTTTGGTTCAAGTGTTCTCGATAACTACATGTAACTCAAAAACAATTTCCTTTTATGAAACCACGAGAAGTTATCAATTGGCTGAAATTGAAATGACGTACACTGTCTGGCCTCCTTTTTATAGAAAACAGTGTTGCTATATTTAATACAAAAAAAAAGAAATTGTAACATTGTGTAGCAAGGAATGACCAAGTAACAAGGATTTTGAGAATAGAATCTTTGTTTTTAAAGCGAATATATGTGTAAAGGGTTCAAGGTGTAATAAATATGCAAAGCTGTTGTATCTTGCATTGTGTTAAAAGCATAATGATCCACAGAGGCTGGGCCAGCAGCAACACTGTTTATTCATCTGCAACATCCAAACATAAAAATGAATCAGCCCTTCAGCTTGTAACACGATCCATTGGTAATGGTAACGATTATAGCACTATAACAATATACAGTAGTACATTCTAAATACTTTCAAATATGTAGAATGTTACCATAAACAACTAAATAACCTAAATGCTTTGAACATAAAAATATATAATAACCATACATTCCAAATATTCTAACAATAGGAGTATGGACTATCACATTTCCTTACAGTCCTGACCTCAGAAAACCCAAAATACCACTCCCAGCTTTTTTATTTAATTTGTAACAGAAAATAACATATTATAATCAGTTCTAACACAAACAAACTATTGCAAAATTCCTTACAGTATTTTCCGTATATGTAAAGCACAACATCAATTACAAAATAAACTATTTTATTGTTTTAATCTTTCAGTTTGTATCCCTAATGCACAAAATGTAAGCATACGTCCTAAAATATGTGTTATTATTATCCATGTCCTCTAGGTGGCACCATTCAAGTTTCTAACTGCTACATACTGAAATTGATTTTAAATATTGCCTGTGAAGCAGAGCTGTTTTGCAGAATTCGGTTTATTTCTATTATAATATGATTCATTTTGTTTTTTTGTTTTTTTTTCACTTCTAACATTTCCATGTCAGTATGTAGTATCATTACAGGCTGTCTTGTATTGTACTACTATGGCACCTGGAAGTACAACATCATTTAAAGTACTATATATTTAAATCAATAAAAGTATTTGGAATAGACTACGTGTTATGACATTATTTTATGTTAATGGTAAACTAGGATTCATAATAGTAACAATAGATTTCCAAACATTAATGACAAGGCAAAGTGAGTTCTACAACCATTAAACGATGTGAAAACTCTAACCTTGCAGTGTCTTTTCAAACCTGTGAAATCGAGTAAAACATTCAGAAATGTGTTTAACTGCCTATGGCATTCTTTACCAGTAACAAGTTTTCTGAACATTTTTATTCTGGGCTACTTAAACATATTACCTCAACATCAATTAACTGATGATACAAATGAAGAAAACACAGCTACCATGTGTAGGTGCTATTGTTCAATTGCACAATTGTTTAAATATTTTAATAAACATTTATATTTTGGACGATCAATGTAGAATAATATATGGGCTGCCATACATTATGAGAATATTTCATCAAGGGATTCTGTGACATCATAAACCGCGTGAGTGAAGAAAAGCCAAAGGCACTTTGCTCAAGGAAATGTGGCTCTTTATTAGGCTGCAATCCTGATTACCCAGCTTTACAGTCAGATCAGAGTCTCTGTAGAAAGACCACACCCCTACAACAATATTGCAAACAGTAGACAGCAACTCAAGGAGTAGTTTCCATGCTTGCTTTCCAGGCTTGCGGTGGAGCGGTGAGGAGCGATACCGCAAAATTGGAATACACACAACAGTGCATGCGGCGGCGGTTTCCAAAGTAAATCACGCCCCTACCAATACAGCCAAATTGGCCACAAATTATGAACTGGAGTTCCAGTGATGATGAGACAGAAGAGAAAGAATTTCAAACTAAATTATATGCTGTTTAGCTGTATATATCCAGTATATGCAGATCATTTATTAAAGAAAATATTGCTATTTAAGGACCAGGAAAGTAATGGGAGGAATTATACTGTGCTACAGTATGTTTCCTATCATCTCAACACTACCTTGTGATTCATGAATAGTGAGCTTATTTAAAGGTTACAACATTGAAATATACATGTATTGCTTCACTCTGTGTTTTCTTAGTTACATTATAAAATAAACAGCAAAGAAAGATGTGTTAATTTAGTAATGCCATGCAATGCCAAACCACCCATCTGATTGGTTAGACCTACAGTTGCAGCTGCGGGATAATGTCCAAGCTGCAAAATATCACTCGACTAGGGATATTTTTCCATTCTAAAATTCTGCCACTGTGATACTTTTCCACTGTTGAATTTTTACGTCAGTGTGAGTTTAGTCTCATAAGAATAAATGGTGAGCGATATACGCAGCAAAATGTTGCTTTTTCCTCTCTGCTCCTGTGTCCCAGGCTGGGCATTACAGCTATGGCCAAAAGATTTACATCACATGTTATAGAATTAACTATTTTTGCTTCATAAAGTTAAATGAAACCTGCAGAAAAATTTTATGTTAACATATTGAATTACATATTGCTTTGTAGTTTTCCAAAAATTGAAAAAATGTGACATGAAATCTAACATGAAATACTGTCCAACTATTGTAGTTTCCAGGAGACTGTTGCAATATCGTTTTGTAGTTTCTTTGATTGCATGATGTTAAATAAAACATCAAAGTTATGTTCATATAGTTTTTATTTTAAATTATGTTTCCATCCTAACATTCTAGGTTTTGCAAAACGTTTGGGCATATATGTAAATTATACTTGAGTACATAGCCTACAGTGTGGTACTGATGACTACTGTACCGTTCCATTCAATTTTTCTACAATATTGTAAGAAAAGTCAGTCGTGTAGAGCGTACCAGTCATGTGGGTCCGGGTTAGACTAGCTGTATCGCACAGTAAAAATGTCCAGCGGTGTCACACCGCTCATGTGTGCTGTACCGCACAGTAAAAATGTCCAGCGGTGTCGCGCTGCTCATGTGTGCTGTACCACACGGTAAAAATGCCCAGCGGTGTTTCATCTGCCATATCGAACAGTAAAAATGCCCAGCGGTGTAGCGCAGTTAATGTGTGCCGTATTGCACTGTACAAATGCCCAGCGGTGTCTCATCTGCCGTATCGAACAGTAAAAATGCCCAACGGTGTCGCGCCACTCGTGTGCCGTATCGCACAGTAAAAATGTCCAGTGTTGCTTGTGTGTGTTCCAGGCTTTAGGCTACAGCACACAGTTCCAGGTTTGTATTCACTGCTGTCTTTATTATTATCAGTTTTCTTGGTTGTGTTTTTATTTTCTTGTTGACTATTAAAGTTTTTCAAGCATCAGCATCCGTTGGGTGTTGAAAACAGGACATGCTGAGTTTGAGACTTTTTACTCAAGCTAATCTTGACTGACAGAGAAAGATGTATGCACAGATAACAGTCACAAAAGTACACGGTGACTTATTTTTAGTATGGGCTAAACCTATAGCTACTGTCCATGTAATATTAAAACTCAAATATATGCTGTATTTGTCATTCCACGCACATGCTGATTCACAATTCATTGAATATAACTCACTGTGAGTGATATTGTGAAAAATAAATAATTACAACATTTGCATCCTTGTATAGGGATTTCTGGTAACATAGAGTTAATGATCGCTGGAGTTCATATATGAATACAGGATATTGTGTGTATAGGGTTGAGGGGTTCAAAATATAGCTTAATATAACAAGTTTGGACACTGCTTGTAAATATGGAAAGGGTGTCATCACTCAAGTTTTAAAATAAAAAAAGCATTAGTTTAACATCAAAATCAAGTGGGCCAAAGTGCTATTCACAGCATGACTAAGAAGCATCTAAAAATGTATTTAAAAGCCACATTTACCTTTTTTTCCTATCACTATAATTCATCAAATAGGTCTTCTCTCTCTCTCTCTCTCTCTCTCTCTCTCTCTCTCTCTCTCTCTCTCTCTCTCTCTCTCTCTCTCTCTCTCGGAAGTATGTCAGTCACAGACATCTAAAGTTTGTTTCATACAATGTAAGTTTGGAAGTGTTTAACGTTATGCAAACTGTGAAATACATTTTAAGTCTGACAGGTTGTCATTGCAAAAAAGGGTTTAACACAAGATGCAAAGCGTTTGTGGTTTTCATATATTTGTGGTTTATGTACATTTGTTTCAGTGTGTCATGAAATTTGTTGGGAACTAAAAGGAGGAAGAGCGATTATGAATTGTTCTTAAGATGGTGCTTTCTTATCTCAGTCTCTTGCTCAATCCACAGCAGATTGGCAAACTCCTTTAGAGGTCACTCACCCTTCTCTTTCTCTCTCAGAGTGATGGGAGCAGTAGTTGGGACTTTCAGGATTAGGCACTACAAGTGTAATTATCAATCTGAAACAGGACTAAAAGAACAATTGGTCTAAAAGCATAACATGTCTATCCTCCCCCTTTTTATGTAATACTTTAATAAGACAAATAAAATAATTAAAATCTACAATAAAAGAGACACAGACTAGAAGCCCATTAATATACAGTTCATTCTACTATTGCTAATACCATGTATTATGCACTTTCTAGTTTATTTAATATAAAGTATTATGGATTTTCTTGTTTTTACTGCGTCTGTAAAGAGCTTTGTGATGATGGTCCACTATGAAAAGTGCTATATAAAAAAAAGATTGGTTGATTGGTCAGTTATAACACTGCTTTTTTGTACTAATCATTCATGAAATATTTTAAAAAAAGTTACTTAACTTTGACAAGGGAGTGGCAAGTTTAACCAGGCTGGCTTTCTTAGTGGGCTCTTGTTCTGCAGACTGTAGTCTCTTGTCAGCTCATCTTACCCGAATCCTGCAGTATCGACGAGGTGACATCACATCAAAACTGCCAGGTGCTGATACAAGCGGCTTATAGCCAAAAGTAATAAAACAAATCAAGAAAAAATATTTGAAAGTCAGAATTACTGATAGTACAGCAGTTACTATTTTAGAACAGAATAACTCTAAGTTGCAATGCATCAGTCACCCTGTTACACCAGTACAGTGATACCGCAGAGCAGTAAAAAGCTCTGGGAGGCTCATTACTGAGGAAGTGGTGCATGAGGGTTGAATTTGACATGAGTTGACATACGTTTTGACACAATATCAGAAATAATGGTAACAGGAACCACAGACAAAACTTCATAATGGAATTACATTGTCTTTCATTTCTACAGGTAAAATTGTGCAGAAGTACACACATGCTCATAACCTAAACTGGAATATTAACACACATATACATAACCCTACTACTGTTGGAAGGTTAATGGAAAATGTCATGCAAGCATATTTTTAAGCACCGATTGTTTACTGCCCCTTGTGATCTGGTGGTTTCAATGGTTTTGTTGCCCATAAGAATTATTTGCTGACATACAACATTTTTAACCTGCACCAGTGTTCGCATGATTAAGCAAGTTCCTATGAACAATTCAACTTTAAGCTTTTAATAATCAAAACATAAGTCAAGAAATAGGGGAAACTAGTTAAGTCATAATGATAAGACATGGGTATGAAGTGTGTTGTCAGAAAAGTCTAAAGTCTAGGGTATTAACCATTGTGAATTGATAAACCACTTAAACATCTTTATACTTTTACATTTTATAAATGTCAGTTTTAACAGTGTCCAGTACAACATGGTTTCTTGATAAAGTGTGGCTTTAGGATTTATAAAGCGGTATTTAAAAAGTAGCATATTTTCTAAATCAGTAGCGCTTCTGTATCACACAATTACAAACAGTGCTGTGTATTAGTAAAGTAACACTTGAATTATATGAATATGCAGTAACACATCTATCATCAACTCCATTCATCAAACCAGTGCCTTTTGTACTCTGAAATACCCACGACAAGTTTATGTGCAAGTTCCTGTTTCATTTATTATCATGCAATGGGGGTGCAATCCCCTGCAGAGGACATATAGTGGAGGCAGTTGAAGCTTTGTGTCTGTGTATCACTTCACATCATTCCATATATCTGGAAAACCGCTTATCCAGTTGTCATGAAACATAATATTAACATTTGGCATCAGATTTGTTGGCTATATCAAGGTGTCTGGCCAGTCATCCACCGTCTGTATTCTTACTATTCGGTGAATAGTTGATATACAAAATATACATTCTTAATTTGAAAATTATAAATAAAAATCCTTTAACCCCCCCCCCATCCACCAATTTTGTATATTTGACCCTGGAGTAGTTTGTACAAATCTGCCATTTTTATAATATGATTTAATAAGCAGAACTAATATTAAAAAATGTTTTATTTTTAAGACATACTTCATTGGGTTTATGTCAGATTCCATGAGGAATATTATCATGATGAAAAAATGTACAGAGGGACCGCAGTACAACGCTGCCCTGGGGGTACTGCATGCACAACGCTACCCTGGGGGTACTGCATGCACAACGCTACCCTGGGGTACTGCATGCACAACGCTACCCTGGGGTACTGCATGCACAACGCTACCCTGGGGTACTGCATGCACAACGCTACCCTGGGGTACTGCATGGTGTGTCATTATATATTATGGCATTCAAGCCCCAGGCCCTATGGATGAATCCTGATGGTGCTGCCCAATACAAGGCAATACAAAATCTGGAGCCATGAAACAGGCAAAAATCTATATTATGTGGCCACAAAGGATTATGGGGAGTAAAGGCATACAACTGTTAGCATGTTTTCAAATTTTGTGCTTTTCTGGCTTTGTTGTAGCATTTTGCCTTATTCCTCCTTCTAGCCAGAATTTATATTCTCTTGGTAATTTTTTTTTTTTTTTTTTTTTGTATTACAAATTACACAAGTGCTTTGTAGAGCTGACTTGTGGTATGATTCTGAGAGTTGCTTAGAGACATGATTCACATTGAGACTCATGGCAGGCGTGCACTCTAAGCTCATTGTGTTTACAGCACAGTGAACCCAAGGGATGAAAAGAATTTGGCAGTTGGCCTAACAGGCCTAAAGGCAGTGTAACAGTAAAACTGTCCTAGCCGGAAACCAAGAGCATGCTAATGGTTCTGCGTGATTTAGATGTCATTATTGTGGGATAGATTTATTCTTTAATGGACTTATAACAATTGCGACCAACAAACCAGCTAAGCCTCTGTTGTTTGGCTTCTGTAAGCAAGCCACGTATTTATTCCCCACTATTCTTGTATATGGCTTAGGGTCTTTTCATATTTGATGAAAAGAGGAGACTGGTCTAGAGAAATACAGTAGACTGCATGTACAAGCAAAAAAACAGCATTCTTAAATAGATTGACGTATAATTTACATGATATTATTCCTTATGCATACAGAAGTATGCTGTAAAACTGTATGTTTAAATGTCATATGTTTTTAATTAATATGATTATATTGTTTTACTTTGAAATGAGCTGCAGTAATTTGTTTGTATTTATTAGTTTTGCTACCTGTCCTTTAGACAGTTCAATACTGGCAGTCGCAGGCATCATTCGCATTGCAATATGTGTTCTCGTTTTGCTTGTGAAACGCTCTACAATTATTATTTTTTTAATTGTATATAAAGTAAATGCAACAACAGTGATCCTGCATCAGTGTCGCCCCCCCCCCCCCCCCCCACACACACACACACATTGAGCATAGTCCATCACTGTCATCTTGAACATTACCTGAACCCGCAGCATCACAGGTAAACTTCTGTCACAGATATAGAACATGAACTGAGTTTGGGTGTGAAACAAGCACTTACAGGTCACAGTTTCAGTGTGGAAACAAATTAACTGAGGTTCTCTTCCAGCTGATTAGAACTCAGTTTGATTCATTGCAAAAGTGAACCAAATGTGAAAGGCCCAAGATGACCTGTGTGAAAATTACTCATCCCAAACCCTACTCAGTTTTCCAGATACTGTGTGAAGAACAGGCATAATTGTTGTAGGATGCGCCATGTTTTGCAGTGGCTGCAGAGAACTATAGATATAAACATGCAGCAGCTGTCTAAAAAATAGTTTCCATGCCAACGCAGACAAAGAAAGTGGAACCACCAAATGATTATCTATTGTAAGTCTCCATGACCCATGAATAATGTTTGCTCCCCAATTGTAAATATGCTGACCAAAGCATAGATCCCTTCTGAGCAAACAGCATGACCAAGAAAGCTAGAACCAGTGCTAAACTTCACAAACTAATCCTCATGAGACACAGTGAGTCATACGCTGCTGATCAGTGGCTCATCGTTTTTACATTGTTACATCTGTTTAGCCTCAATTAGAACTGTTCCCACCTTGTATTGACACAACTCCTTTCTAGAACGTGCTCCTCCTAAATTGACCTATTAAATCTATCTATTATGGTTGAGTAAGGAAATCACACAAAACAAATATGTGATGCTTAAACTGTACCCAAGCAAGATAATTATTTTAATTGAGACTCTAGAATGACTATATGATGTTACATCTTAGGGAATATTTTGCTAGAAAAGCAGTTTTGAAAATGAATAAATATGTAATTTAATGGGATAGCTCGAATAGGAAGAGGAGGGAGGAGGAGAAGCAACACATTAGACAGAGAAGGAGCGTGAGATTGGGGTTTAAATAGGAGGTTAATAATGATAGACGTTAATTAAAAAGCCCCAGCTCCTGCCCCCTGAATCTCGCTTGGCTCTCATTTAATGGCAAGGATACATAGACACAATGCTGCTATGTTCTATTGTGCTAATACTTTCATTTTACACTGTGTAGGGTATACATCTAGCTTCTGGTTATGATACCACCAATACAAATTTATACAGAAATAAAAAATACATTTAAACATTATTGCATCACATAAAAAAAAGGTTTTGCAATATTTTACATAATTAAAACACATTCAAATGTGGTTATGAAAGGTAGCAACACTTAAAAAATGATTTTGAAAAATGTTGAATAGTAGCATTTTTAAAAGGGATGTGAAAGAAGTGACCATGTGATTGAAAATGACAACAAACAATAAACCAATGGCCTTTTCTTGTTGGTAATTTGTTTTATATTTCAAACTCGATCTGCTCTTGTACATCAGTACATTCAGAGCTATGGAATGTACTGTATACTGTGTTATCTTATTATGGGTACTTGATTTGGGAGAACAAGACAGACAAAAAAATCAAATTCAGATCGTATTATCACTGCTATCTTTGAGATATAGATATAATTATAGACTATATATTATATATATATATATATATATATATATATATATATATATATATATATATATATATTTTTGTAAGACTACATTTTGGTGACCACTTAATTTGAATCCCTGACAATATAATCTCATTGGTATTTGTTTCTTTCCCACCTAAATCATTAAAATGATTAAATAAGATAATTAAAATGTAAAATGTTTAATTAACTTGTTTATTTGATTGAACCCCAATCAAGTAGACCCCATCCCCATATTCAGGGATTTAACATATTGTGACAGAGAAAGAAGGAATCTTGGTTATAAATCTGCCTCCCGACCTGTGAGGGTGCTCTGTAAAGGCAACAGTGTGCACTGGACTGGTTAGTTTGGCAATTCAATCCAGGGAAAGGTGGAAGTTGGTCATCTAGAAAGGGGGTGGAGCTATAGTAAATCAATCATCGCCCCAGATGAGTGGTGATGTGGTAATCACAGATTGGAGGAAAAACAATCACACTCACTAACCAAGGGGGCGTGGCTGAAGGTACAAAAGGGGATGTTTTGTGTTTGTTGTTCTAATTGTACTCACTTGTCATTGTTAGATGGCTAACACGATCCAGGAGCTGTCGCTATAAATTGTATTTCACCACTTGCAGATATACCATTCACTCTGGACTTGTGATCGTGTTTGTGTTCTGTGTGTGTACTGTTATTATTTCGGGACTGAACCCTTTGGTTTTAACAGTGCAGTACACATTGGCAATGTTTACATGAACAAGTCAGGACAGTTTTCCTCACAACCTATTTGCGAGGAAAGGGGTGAAGGGGTGTACTTTTGCATGCTACACCAGGTTGGTGGAGGCAAAGGGCGATTACTCACTATGTCATTCATAAGGTTGAAGCAAGGAACAATTGATGGATTCGTCCCACTTTTGTTTTTTTGTTTTTTGTATTGTCCTGCTTTTAAAACAGTACATCTATGACGAACTTGATCCACAATTCTTTCAAATCCCCTTCATGATTTTTTCCACCAACCTTTTAAATATGTTTCTTGCCATCAAGCTTTTTTATGACATAGGTTTTTTTTTTTTTTTTTAAACCCTTAAAAGTGATGTCTCATCAGACCAAAAGTAGCTGCGTTTTCTCGCACATGGTGTCATGTTTACTCCTGTTAGTGTTGCGCGTGTCTGTTGTGGGTTACGTTTCATAGTCAGAATATACTAGCGGAATATTACCTGCTATGTAAACGCCAGAAATGACAAGAGTGCCTAAAGTCAGCCTAAAAAGTTATTTTCTGGTATATATTGCTCATGCTATATGGACTGAAATTGAAATATAAAACACAAAGTAAAATTCAGCATTTTTACTCCACAGTTTTCCATGTATTCTGTCAAATACATCTGTTTTACAGAACAGGATCTGATAAATACATCTGTTTTACACATGTTGCTTTTCAGATAAAACAAAATACAAAATTAATTTACTTAAATACTTCTGTTATTGATAAATTCTCATGGACTTGAACTGTAAAATAGGTGAAAATAGGCTTTAAAATGCTGTCCAATGCTATGAAATTTGCACCATTCAGTAATCATTTTATATCTTGTATTTTACTTTGCCAGAATGAAGTACAGAGACATAATATGGTCTGCACTTGGTGGTATATCATTACTCATAAATTTGTGATAAATTGACACATCCTTTAAGGTTTTACTGCAGTTTTTTTTTGGTTGTTTTGTTTTCTGTTCTAATAAAGTGAATTACTAGTTTGACAGTTAAGGGAACCACACATTCATTAGGTTTTTTGTCCTGTGTTTCTGACATCTGTTTACTGAATTCTGGTCAGTGTTTCTAGTTTCTTTCTTTTGGGTCTTTTAATGTTTTAGAGTAGGATGATCTCATTCAGCTACATCAGATGGACACCATGTCTACTTTTCCTCTCATAACTTGACACTGATGCCTTCATCTCGGATCAACATCCATCTGGTTACCCTGGAAACATTCTTTGTACATCTTCCTTTAAATCCACTTTTCATCTGTCTCTATTATTATTTACTGTCATAAAGTAAGCAGCACTTCATAGCCCTCCTTCATAGACTAGCCTGACACATGGCAAATGACATTTAATAGAGAAAAGTGTAAGGTACTGCACGCAGGAAATAAAAATGTGCATTATAAATATCATATGGGAGATACTGAAATTGGAGAAGGTATTTATGAAAAAGACCTAGGAGTTTTTGTTGACTCAGAAATGTCTTCATCTAGACAATGTGGGGAAGCTATAAAAAAGGCCAACAAGATGCTCAGATACATTGTGAAAAGTGTTGAATTTAAATCAAGGGAAGTAAGGTTAAAACTGTACAATGCACTAGTAAGACCTCATCTTGAATATTGTGTTCAGTTCTGGTCACCTCGCTATAAAAAAGATATTGCTGCTTAGAAAGAGTGCAAAGAAGAGCAGCCAGAATTATTCTGGGTTTAAAAGGCATGTCATATGCAGACAGGCTAACAGAATTGAATCTGTTCAGTCTTGAACAAAGAAGACTACGCAGAGACCTAATTCAAGCATTCAAAATTCTAAAAAGTATTGACAATGTCGACCCAAGGGACTTTTTTGACCTGAAAAAAGAAACAAGGACCAAGGGTCACAAATGGAGATTAGACAAAGGGGCATTCAGAACAGAAAATAGGAGGCACTTTTTTACACAGAGAATCGTGAGGGTCTGGAATCATCTCCCCAGTAATGTTGTTGAAGCTGACACCCTGGGATCCTTCAAGAAGCTGCTTGATAAGATTCTGGGATCAATAAGCTACTAACAACCAAACGAGCAAGATGGGCCGAATGGCGTCCTCTCATTTGTAAACTTTCTTATGTTCTTATGTTCTAACCATGCTGGCCATTGCCAGAATTTCCCTCAGCACCACCAAGAAAAGGCTTCATGTTGTTATTGTTTTGTTTTTATATTTAAAAACTAACAACTTGGTAAACTATATTCTTAAAATCTACTGAATGGTTTAAGTATTCCAGAACACTTCTTGGCCTTGTTTTGCAATTCCAGCAAATCCATTGAATATCAATAGCAAATGGCTTGATGAAAGATTATTTTGATATTTTGCCTGTGTCATGAGATAATATTCAATAGATGTTGTGCTAAAATGGTTAACAATGTGCAAGTGATCAATAAATCAGACAAACAACAATAATCCAGGTGCAATGAAGGTTTAATTGTATAATCCAGTACCTGATTGCTAACAGCAGTAAACAATAACAATGTTAACAAAGCAATACAGCGGCGTGTATTGCTTATTTATAATCTGCGGCTTTGCCCCGAAATAAATCCCGTTTCAGTTCACTCACACATAACACATAAACAAACATCAGTCCACAGTGCACACTCTAGTGCGAGTGGTGAATACAGTTCTTTAGTGACAACAAAAGTGCAGTGTTGTTGATTCGGATTTAGTGCGACAGCTCCAGATCATGTTAGCCATCCAAATAATTACAAAAGTATTAACGAGAAACAAAACTCACGTTTCACAGCACAGGTTCTCCTTTTGGTCATTTAACGTAACCATTCACAAAAGGAATAGATCACATGACTACGTCCCCTTTTTATAATGTCACCCATGACCCCTTGGTCAACGAGAGCAACTGCTTCTCCAATGCACGGATGCCACACCTTTTTCCGTCCTGGTCATTGGTTTTGTGTAGTGCAGTTGTGCCCCCTTTCTAGATGGCTAACTTCCACCTAACCCTGGGAATAAACTTTCGTGCCATTTAGTGCAGGGTATTCTGTTCCCTTTATGAAGCTGCCTCGCAGGTAGCGAGGGAGATCTAACACCAAGAATAATGTAATCTCTGTCACAGATGTGTTTACAGCCAAACTGCTTGTAATTGTGTTTAAAACATTTCAAATAAAGCCATGAGTCAGCTAGAAACACTGGGACTGGAAGAAGTTCCAGGCGACTAAGTCTTTAACAAATATTAATGTGTCTGAATACAATACAAACACAGCAGTCAGAAAGCTGCATGTCTTATCTGATCTTTTATGTAAATCTGTGTTCATCACTGGATGTTCACTAAATTGAGAGGCAGAATAGAGATACTGACATGGGGGCTGATTAAATCTAAATGTTGTGTCACCTCAGCTAGCAACAAACTTACAATGCTGCCTAATTCCTTGGTATTAAAAGCAAAATTAAAATGTCGCACAAATGGTATTTTGTAAGGTACCCGCTTTGAGGTTACTTAAAATCCAATAAGAATATACAAACAAACTATAAAATGGGCATTTTACAATAGCTGAATACACCAAATACAATTACAAACACAACTTACAAAATACCTATTTTGTAGTCTTCTTATCTTTGTTATTTCATTATTTAAAAAGAGACCGTAACCAAATACGCAATTGTAATCAAAGTTTACCAACTCTTCCTGTTGCATTAAGTAAGTATAAGGTCAAAGGGCAGCACTTTTTGGCAAGGACTCAAAAGAGAGTTAATGCTGTTCAGGCCTGAGTTCTGGCAGCTGCCTCAAGTTGGCTGGCTGGTGCATCATTGTTTCATATTCCATGCGTCAGGTTGTGAGATCTGCCAAGATGATGGACAGGGACGCCTCTATATTCTTCAACAACCCAAGATCTGTAGCGATGTTTAATATCCTTTCAGAATGCCATAAGTATGAGACTGCAGCACACACTTTGCTGTCTGTATAGTTCAGTTGGCTCAGATTAGTTTTCTTATTCTGATATTTGGTTTAATTTCAATTTGACACCTGACAATATCTTCTTAGCCGGCCTACCAAAAGCAGTATTACAGTAGCTAAACTGGGTATGGTTCTGCAAAGCTTTTAATTAAACATCACAAAAGGACAACCATTTTATTTTAGACCTTATACTTAAAATAAAATGGTGCTCTAAATATACACCCTGTAAGCATCTATTAAGTGCTGACATCTTACAAGCCTTGGTAATCAGGAAACCTTGCATATCTGACTAGCCAATCTGCAAAGAGCTATAAACCCATGCCTAAATCATACAGCAGAGCAGGAAAAGTGGTTACCATAGCAATAGAACAGGCTAATCAGCTGCAGAGACTCCCCTGAGACTGTAACATGCCCAGCAGATAAAGCAGGTGGTTGGAATGAAGTGAGCAAGACAGTTTTGAAGAGTAAATTATAACAATTCGATCAAATTTATATATCTATTTTAGTGCAAAGATTTGGTTTTACTTTAACTGTCCTACAGTTGTGGAAAAAGGGGCAGACATTTCAGTTTCCCGGTGACAAGAAACAGCTGTAGCAAAGCTTAATGCACCACTGACATTTAAATATAAAAACATCTGATCAATGCATAATAACTGTAATCAGATTTACAAATCATTTTCACCCTTTGTTAAATCATATGGCTTTAATTTAAAAGTCAATAAGGAACAAGGAAATGACACATTTGGAAAACAATATAGTTTTCGCAAGATAACAAATTTCCCAGAACTACAGCGAAAATCTTAAGCTAGAAAGGAAAACAGATCCCCAAGGGCAAATGCTATATACGCAAGGGCACTTAAGAAACAAAAGTGCATATCATTAATGTAATACCAATAAAAATCAAAATAATGTAATGGTATTTTCTTGTCCCGAGCCCGGGCATTTCATGGGCGGGCGTTTTTTTTAGTTTTACAGCCGAGATGGAAAATGAATGCTGGCATTCCTATCATGCGCAAAGACATTACAGTTAATTATCCCTTGCATTCCAAGAACATGCAGTTGTTTTAATGCTTTTATTTAAAAGGCATAACAGCAAATTACATTAAAATAATCTCTCCCCGTGGCTGTGGGTATGGATCCTTACTTAAAAACTTGTCCCAGGCCTGAATTTCTGTGATCAGCACTGGTGCTATTTCAAATAAGGAAATTAAATGAATCCCATAGTAGTGGGCTGGTCAAATCTCAAACAGTATAATTGGTTTCGGCTATAGCATTATGATTCTGAAAGGATTTGGGAAAAGCTGTTGGTTATATTTAAAGGCATTTTATTGACATTGTCCCTGGAAGGAGCATATTGTAGAGCTCTTTGAAATTAAGAAATGAGGTCTGAATATTCTGATGTGGCATCAATGAAGTCCTTGTACGAGTTCTGGAGATCAATGCACAAACTACTCTATATTGAAGTATTTGATTAAAATAGGTAGACATTTACAAAACAATAAAAGGTAGTTTTAATCAGAATTAAAGTTAAATTAGACCGAATAATTTACAGTCAAACAGGATAAATACCCTGAATAGAGTAGAATATGCATCTCCATACAATTTGCATTTTTTTATTGGTATTTACAGGTTATAAAAAAAAACAACAAAAAATAATAATAATAATATAATAATAATAATAATAATAATAATAATAATAATAATAATAATAATAATAATAATAATAATAATCTTCTCCACCCATACCCCTCAGTGGTGGAACTACGTGCCCATCAGGACTGCTCAGTCCCTGACCACCTTCTGGTGCCTCCTCAAAATGCTTTAATAGATGAATTAAAAAAAAAAATATTCAGAGATAAAGGGCACTTTACAGAGCATTTAAAATGGACCAAGAACAAAACTACACAGAAAGAATACTTTGAACTGCAAACACAAGTCAAAAAGGAAGTTAGAAAGGCCATGAGAGAGATAGAAATGAGCATTGCTAAGGGGGCTAAAAGCAATTCCAGAAAGTTTCCAATATTGTAACAGCTAAAGAACATTCAAGAAGGAAGTAAAACGTCTAAGAGATACAAATGGCAAAATCGTAGATGAAGAGAAAAAATAGCAAATATATTAAATTATTACTTTTCACAAGTTTTTACAAAGGAGGATATGGACAATATGCCCCACATGACCTGTTCCTATTCAGTTTTCAATAACATAGGCACAGTGTTAAAAGGGACTAGTGTTAAAAGTCAGTGTTAAAAGGTACTAGGAGCTCTTAAAATAAACAAATCCCCTGGACCGGATGAGATCCTCCCAATACTACTCAAAGAAATGAAAGTAATTTACAAACCGTTAACCAGTCTCTTGAGAAAGGAGTTGTACTGACAGATTGCAAATGTAATACTGATCCACAAAAAGGGAGACAAAACTGAACCAGGTATCTGCAGACCAATAAGCCTGATTTCTATTACACGTAAACTATAATAAGATCCAAAATGGAAAATGAACTATATGGTAACAGTATCCTGGGTGACTGTCAGCGTGGTTTTAGAAAAGAGAGATCATGTCTAACTAAGCTGCTTGATTTTTTTTTTGAGGATGCAACATTGACAATGGATAATGCATATGACATGATTTATTTAGATTTCCATTTGACAAAGTCCCACATAAAAGATTATTTCTCAAAATGAACACAGTAGGGATCCAAGGAAATGCATGCACATGGATTAGGGAGTGGTTAACATGTAGAAAACAGAAAGAACTGAATAGAGGAGAAACTTCGAAGTGGAATGAGGTAACCAGTGCATTAACACAGGGATCAGTATTAGGTCCTTTGCTCTTCCTAATCTACATTAGACTTAGATTCTGGTATAGTAAGCAAACTTGTTAAATCTGCAGATGACACAAAAATAGGAGTGGCAACCACTGTTGCAGCCCTCAGAACTCTGCAGACACATGGCAAATGACATTTAATAGAGAAAAGTGTAAGGTACTGCACGCAAGCAATTAAAATGTGCATTATAAACACCATGTGGGAGATACTGAAATTTTAGAAAAAATCTATGAAAAAGATCTAGGAGTTTATGTTGGCCAATTAAGTTTCTAATTACCAATTAAGTAAGGACAGCACCCCTCCAGGACCAGGGTTGAGTAGCCCTGATCTAGACAGTGGGGAAGCTATAAAAAAAAGGTCAACAAAATGCTCGGACATATAGTAAAATGTGTTGATTTTTAAATCAAGGGAAGTAATGTTAAAAAGTTACAATGCATTAGTAAGACCTTGTCTAGTATATTGTGTTCAGTTCTGGTCACCTTGCTACAAAAAGGACTTTGCTGCTCTAGAAAGAATAGTGACCAGAATTATTCAGGGGTTAAAAGGCATACCATATGCAGACAGGCTAAATCAGGGGTCTCCAACCCTGGTCCTGGAGAGCCCCTATCCATCATGTTTTATAGGTGTCTTTATTCCAATGGCTAAAGATCTGGAACACCTGTTAATCTTGAGTAATTACAGTACCTATAGTAAGTATCCCCCCCTTGGAAGTTTTCAGTGTGCTGGTTCCAAGCTGTAGTTCACCCTCCCGACCACCAGTGGTGCTGTGTACAGCAGACCAAGGTCGGGAGGGAAATGGCCAGAGGGCAATTCAACCGGAACTTCCAGTGGGATCGACTATCTCGCCCTGACGATGAGGTGTGCAGTCGCTGAGCCCACTTTCTGGAATCAGCTCTGCTGCGTCCGCCGATTGGCTGTGGCGGGGGCGGGGGTTGATTGCAGGGGCAGGGCTGGGCGGTATTTAGGCTGCACTGTTTCTGCATTCGGTCTCTCGGTCCTGGAGTAGTGCCATGGAGATGATGTGCTGCTGTGAGCGAGTGTACTTTAACTGTTTGTTATTGTTCCAGAACCTTGAGACGGCTGCTTTAACCCTTCTCCTTGTTTGTGGATTACCGGAGAAATTGAACCAAGACAGCTGACTGCCCAGGACACTGAGCATGCCAGCTGACAGAGAAGGGAAACTGAGCAGAGCAGTGCTGTTGGGGGAGCATTTCCTTTGTGTACTTTTCCCTTTGTTTACCTTTTAGTGTTCGGGACTTTGTTTACCTTTTTGTTTTCGCCATGCGACCTTACCTTTGATGGTATCGTCTGTGGTTTATTTTCTTTGTTTTTTGAAATCTCTGCGGCTATTGCAGCCATTGTATTAATAAAAACAAAATCGTATCTGTTGGGTGGCGACTCCATTTGTGTGATTTTCCGGTCCTCCAGCAGACCCTTCCTATCACCCTCCCACAGATTTAAAAATAAATAAATAAATAAAAAATGTGGATGGGAGTGATATTTGCATGCTATGTAATATTATTTTTACAGTGGAGATTAATTTGGAGTTTCTAAACTGCATGCAAACCTTAAAGCTCAGCTCATGATCAAGTAAAACACATTTTTTTTTTTTTTTTAATTGTTGAAATTAACTGAAGCCTAACTGAACCAACAGTGAAAACCTTGTGATACATGTCACATGAAAACTCAGATGATACAATTGGATAATAAAGAATATACATTAGATATAACCCCCTTCTATGTAAATAGGAGAACCATTTAAGCTTACTAAAACAATTGTGTTCCAGCAAAAATTGTCTTCAATACTTTTTGGAACCATTTTCTTCAACAGTATACATGCACTTTTATTTTATATTGCATACTTAAATAAAATCAGCATGCAGATACATGATAAACCAGTCTATCTGATGTCCAAGTGTGTTACTTTTGAATCTGTCTGACCCTGCTGTGTCAGTCCTGAGAATCCTACAGAGCCAGGCCGTTACATAAAACAAGTGACTGATGAGAACTATGGGAGCCTTACAAGCTTAATATTCACTGAACCTTATTTCCAATGCAGGTATACTGTTTTCTCATGTTTGAATAACTTAAGAATGCTAAAGTTAAAATACGCCATTAAAAGACTACTCTCTGCTGAAAATGTATTATCAGGATCGTTTACAAGGATTGTATAGTTTTAATGGGGCAGCATACTAAATTAGTAACCTTTAATCCCTTTTTCCTGGGATTAAATATAGGTGGGACATTCAAGTAGACATGTTAGTACTTACCCAGACATAAGACAATTCTTTTACTAGCTTTACTGAATAAAATTATATATTACCTTTTATTTGATCTCCAGGAATCAACCTTTGTCAAATGAATTTACAAAGAAAATTGTATAAAACGTTTTACTGGTTGGCTCAACAGGGAACAGTTAATTTACTGGATGTAACTGAAATACATTCTGACCTTGATTATAGGTTACAGGGCATCTGTGTATAGGAAGGGGGGGAAATTTGGCACAAATAGATAAAGACTGAAAGCCAAGGTCTGTTTACATGGTGCAAATGTCCGATACACACATGATTTAAGCCATATGCTTCTGGTCAGTATCAATATACAACTGTAGCAATGTGACTGGTGAATGGGGAACAGGTGTAGCGGTGGTGCAGTGCAGGAGTGAAAGGCAGACAATTGTAATGCTGTTGGAAAGGTGCTTTATTTTCCAGGTCTGGTGACAATTTAAATAATACTCCGGCAATACACAACCGTGTGTAAAGCACAGGGTTAACAAAACAGGGCACAGTCCCGAACAGAAACGAACACATGGTCAGTAGTCCTGGGAGAGTGCAGACGTGCTTGTGGTGAGTGAAGACACATTTATTTCGTGACGGTTGGTGCAGTGGTGATCCGGTTCGGGCTGTCCCTCTGCGACAGCTCCGGATTTGCGAGTTTAACTGTCTAGTGGTGCAAAAACAGACAATTAAACAACCAAAAAAAAAAAAACACAACAGAACACATTTGCTTATTAAATGAGAGCTCCTCTCTCGGTCCTTCTCTCTCCAGCATTTACCCACACGAAGGAAAAAGATCAGCATTACCCTGGCCCCTATATGCAATCCCATATGACACCTTGGTAAACTGTTGCAGCTGCCTCATTGCTTACTGCTCGTTTACCTTTTAGGTCAGTACGGTCTTAGAGTCTTGCTTCTTTCCAGGCTGACTGACTGCCTGGCTCCGGAAACGAACTGTCAGGCCAGCCCTTCCCGGTACTTCTCCTCCCATTCTTTAGATTTACAACCAGAACTCATTGTCTTTCCGTCACAACAACTTAGAAACAAAACTTAAAATGTTCTTTCCGTGAATAAACTTTCGTCAATTGAGATTGTCTTTGAAATGGAGAGAATACTTTTATTTGGTGATCTCTGTGATGCGAATGGAACACAGCATGAGGAACGTGCACTCTGACTGGATGAAAGATCCTCACCAGCCAGAAAATAACCATCTAGATTGCTGTTAAAGAAGCCAACAGTCTATATGTCAGTGCTATGAATATCTAGCATGAGCTAAAGCAAAGTGAATAAGACATCAGCTTTGAGAATAGAACCCATTGTTTAAACACAAGACATTATATAAACCCACCAAACGCAAAGCTGAAGACTACTGGCATTTAGTGTACTGCACACAGAATATTTTACCTATGCAAGTGTGGCGCCCCTTCGCTATAGGGTTTGTTTTAACTATGCCACCCTAATTATACCAGGAGCAAGGATAGCTCAGAATTTAAATGTATATTTCATACATTGTGACCCGCTTGAGTCCCTTTCAACCAAATGAAAGGGTAAGGAAAAAGTGCATATAGTTTAAACCTTAATAAACATAAGCAAGGTGTCATTTATTTAAATACAATAATTCAAACAAAAGAATGAAAAATAAAATGTTTGCTTTTTAGTATAGGTATCTTTGCTAACCAACAGCAGTTATATGCTACAATAGGTTCAAATCTAAAAGAAAGCAAGGATGGACTGATAAAGCATAATGAAGTCAGGGCAGCCTCTCCCATAAGCCACCATCACCTGGAGAAGTGTTCAAAAGCAAGAACACAAAGTACAAAATAAGGGTTAATAAAAACACTGAATACAGCCAAATAGTGTTTAACAAAATAAATGCCAACAAATCAACATGCTCAAAACCAAATAATGAATCATTTCAATTCACACCATGGGGCAGTGCGATCTGGGGGCGGCTGAAGACACAACTCCAAACAATCAATATTCGTCATTACAATTCTTTTTAACCCAAAGGGTTGAACTTGGATTTGTTAGCTTACTGTCTTCAGACCTATATAAATGCCAAGTATATTCGGTTCTGGTTTTTAGTGACAAACAGAATACAAGACAACACTGACAGGAATGAAATCTAAAAGGACACAATTCAACAGAAACAAAACAGTGGCCAACACCTCTCCTATAGAAGAAAAAATAAATAAAAACAAATATACATGACCACAACAAGAAAACACAATTCAGACAGCTTACTTAAAACAAAACACCAACTACATTAATTTGATTAAAGACAGGCAAACTGTTTAAAATAATTTAAAAAACAAAACACGTTACCTCAGGTGACCCGGACTGATCAGTCATCTCATTTAACTGTTCACCCTACCAAATACCAATAAAACAGAATAAAAGCATTAGAAATGGGAGATCAGCACACTCAACAAAGGGAGAGAGATAGATTCTCTTGTTTTAAATTTTACCCTCAAAAGCAGCAGGGCAACTCAATCAAAGCAACTACAGCAGAGTCTTTATTCACCAAGAACCACTGCAGCTGTTTATATACAAGTGTGCAAATTGTTGGGAATGGCACAGGGTTAATTCAATCATTACTTAATTAAAAGTAATTAACAAAAGGTCTCATCTGCTACATGAGCCTTCAGTCACCAACATTTCACTGGAGTCTTTTGGCTTGTGTTATTTAATTTCTTTTTGAGCCTGTGAATTAAAAAAAGAATAATTTAAGCATATTAAAAAATAGTAATTGTTAACATTCTCTCTTGTAAAATGCTGTTGATAACATATGAGACAGTAGAAAATGTTTGTTCACTGACAGAAAAAGAGAAAAAAAACCATGTCTATTATTACGAGAAAATGTACTTGAACTGTGCCCCATTCTGCTTTGGCACGTGGGTGGCTGTGGACATTCCCCCAAGATATTGATGGCCCAGGTGGTACAGCAGAGCTTTAAGTTTCTGGGTAACATTGTTCAATGACAAGGGGTGTTAAAGAGTAAGTAGCGGCTTATCGAAAAATATATCGTTACACATCCGCACCTGTTGTTACAACTGTTTACTTTAAAGTCTGTTTCAAAGCTTTTTTTTCCCAAAATGTCCACTCTAGTGCACTGATAGTGTAAGGGTTATTGCCCACATTGTCAAACAGCTAACACAATAATAACGATCCATAATGTGGTATGGAACAAAAGCGCCAGAGCACTTTTTTTAAATTTCATTATTTTTGTATTGCTCATACTGCAGTGACTTAGAGCTGTGGTTTTCAGACTATGGTACTGTGGCAGGCTGGCGAGTAGATAGAGGCCCAGAGACAGACTACAGTTCAAAAAAATATACTTTTATTATAAATAGATACAAAATTAAAAAGGCACAAGGGCCAAAACAAAGGGATTGAAACACAAAAAGCAAAATGTACAAAATAAAGGTTTCCAGGCTGGGCAATGCCTTCACTGGATTTAGAAAATTGAAAAATCACAACCAACAAAACACCAACCTGCTTCCTCAGCTCCCTCCTCTCAAATGAGAAGCAGAGGCCTCCTTTTATGTCAGGTGGCTGGGTGCTGATTGATCGTTAATTAACCTAATCAACTAATCAACCCCAGCCACCTGAACATAATAAACCCAGACAGGTAGGGGAAATTAACCCCATCCCTGCCAATTTAAAAAGGGCAGAGCTTTGCTCTGCCACAGGTACCAATATGTGGCAGGCTGAGATGTATAACTGCAAGCCGGAGGCGTGCTCTGTGGTGGTGTCTCTGTGGGAGAACCGTCTCTATGGGAAGCCTTATGTCCGCAGCTTCCAAAACGACCAAAAAAGCTTTTCTTTAACTTCTAAACCCCGTGTTAAGGTGGCAGCTATATCGAAAGGTACAACATCCTCTATATTAAAACATACATACCCATCCCAACAATCGGATCATAGTTCGCAAACTTAAAAAGTGATGCATTATTTTAATATATGAAAGTTTACAAATTAACAAGGAAGACTTGCGCCCTACGGTAATTCAAAGACTTTATTAAGACTGTATCTGTGGATTAATCAGATTAACATTATCAGGCAGAAATGTTTATTGCATCATCAGTTGAGTTATTACATTATTGGGTGATTATTACATTATAGGCATCAAATACAGTATTGGGGATTATTACATTACTGGGAGATTATTACATTAATGGTTGTTACAATCATAGTTGTGATGAGTTCTTCATAATCAGCTAAATGTAGATCTACAACAATCCCTGTAGCAAGAATGTTGAATCCTGAATCCGGTCAGCTGCTTGCAGTTGTTTAAAATGTATTTTGTTTAACGCTGAAGCAACCGACCATATTCAGGATTGTGGTTAATAAATTTTAAAAAGCACATTAAAAAGTTGTCAGGATGTTAACAATAAATAGACTAATTACATGTACGCTATTTAAACAGTTGTAGCAACATGTGGGGACTGCACTTGCAGAGTTGTGACGGAACCTTCGGCACTCTGCATGATATTACTATTGTCTTCTTCACCTTTAGATGCACAAAATAAAGTGAATATACATTTTGGCAATTAATAAAAAGTATTAAAACAAATTAACTGATGCTTGCATAATTATGTCGCCTGTATGCTAAATAATTGTCTTGCAATTAATTTTCATTTTAGGGAAGACATGAAAACAAATGGGTCACAACATATTAATTTTATTATTATTATTATTATTATTATTATTATTATTATTATTATTATTATTATTATTATTTTATTATTAAGCATTATTTTATGTGATCTTGATGGAAAGTGAAATATACTACCATATTTTTTCAAATTTAAGACGTAGTCCAGTCCTCGAATTTAAGATGCAGTCCAAGTTTACCACCCTTAATTTGAGGATAAAATAAAACATCAAATAAATATGCATTTACAAACATACAACCTCAATTATGCTGTTGTATTGTACTGTACAAAACTGACATGAAACAGTGTTTTTGTATATTAACCACATAGCTTGTTTATTGCGCACTGTATAACAGTTAAGACGGCATCTCTGTTCCTTTTACACATACCACCACTCACTTACGGAATCACACATCCTGGCAACAAAAAGCACGACACAACACTCCCCGGCATCAGTCAACATGTAACCAACCCATCAACCACACCAGCACTGAACATTGCTTGGTATGTCGAAAAATACAGTGGGTCTGATCAGAATCTGTCCAAGCTGCTATTGTTTGTCAGAAATTCTGAAACTAAATGTTTGTTTCTCTTGGAATTCCTCCAGAAGCTTTGTATTTTCTCAGCAGTTTCACGTTGCTGCTTGTGTATTTGGGCATGCGCCTTTGTAGGGTTTTCTCGGTGGTTGTTGCCGATTTTAATATACACATCACTATACTGTACTTGAGTTTAAGTTGCAGGCTATTTTTGAAAAGCAAAACATTGTTTTAAAAAAAGTGCGTCTTAAATTGGAAGGAATACGGTATTTGTTCATGTTGCTTCATGCAGGCCTGAACTCATACACTGAGGGTGTTTTACATGTGGACCGCACATCTTTTTTTTTTTTTTTGGCACACTGGTCCATAAAATATATGGTTCACTCTGTGTTTCTTTACTGGGAGTCTGCTTATGGATTCTTTTCCTCAAAAAACAAAATGCTACTAAAGGGACTTCTAGGCTAAGATTTATGCATATGAAAAAACCTGAGATATTAACAGCCAACACACTTGATATTTAAATTATGTTTTTGTTTGAATACTAATAAACTATTCATATGCATGTGCTTTTTTCATTATTATATTAACAGAGAATATATAAAATATAATCAGGATAGCCACTATCTTGCTCTGTGAAATCCAGTTTCTCTCCAGCAAAGACTGATTATATATATATATACAGTGCCTTGCAAAAGTATTCAGACCCCTGACCAATTCTCTCATATTACTGAATTACAAATGGTACATTGAAATTTTGTTCTGTTCGATATTTTTTTTTAAAACACTTAAACTCAAAATCGATTATTGAAAGGTGATATTGGTTTTATGTTGGGAAATATTTTTAAGAAAAATAAAAAACTGAAATATCTTGCTTGCATAAGTATTCAACCCCCACACATTAATATTTGTTAGAGCCACCTTTCGCTGCAGTAACAGCTTTAAGTCTTTTGGGGTAAGTATGTATCAGCTTTGCACACAGTGTCGAAATGATTTTGGCCCATTCTTCTTGGCAGATTTGCTCCAGGTTGTTCAGGTAGGTTGGACGACGCTTGTGGACTGCAATTTTCAAATAGTGACACAGATTCTCAATGGGATTGAGATCAGGATTTTGACTGGGCCACTGTAGAACATTTACCTTTTTGTTCTTGAGCCACTCCAATGTTGTTTTGGCCTTGTGCTGGGGATCATTGTCCTGCTGAAAGGTGAATTTCCTCCAAACGTTCAGTTTTTTAGTGGACTGAAGCAGATTCTCTTGCAGTATTTTCCTGTATTTTGCTTCATCCATTCTTCCTTCAATTGTAGCAAGATGCCCAGTCCCTGATGATGAGAAGCATCCCCACAGCATGATGCTGCCACCACCATACTTGGTGGTGACAGAATCACGGATGGATGGATGGTGTGTATTGAGGCATGGGCAGTGTTAGGTTTGCGCCACACATAGCGCTTTAAGTTTTGGCCAAAAAGCTCTATCTTGGACTCATCTGACCACAAAACCTTTTCCCACATCGCAGCTGGGTCACTCTCATGCTTTCTGGCAAAATCCAGACGTGCTTTCAGATGGTACTTTTTGAGCAACAGCTTCTTTCTTGCCACCCTCCCTTACAGGCCAGTGTTATGCAGAGCTCTTGATATGGTTGACTGGTGCACCATTACTCCACTCCCAGCCATTGAACTCTGTAGCTCCTTCAAAGTGATTGTTGGCCTCTCTGTGGCTTCTCTTACAAGTCTCCTTCTTGTTTGAGCGCTGAATTTTGAGGGACGGCCTTTTCTTGGCAGTGCCTGGGTGGTGTGATGCAGCTTCCACTTCCTGATTATTGATCCAACTGTGCTCACTGGGATATCCAAACACTTGGATATTATTTTGTACCCTTTCCCTAATCTATGCATTTGTATTACTTTATCTCTAACTTCTGTAGAATGCTCTTTGGTCTTCATTTTCCTTCAGATTCACAGCCTTACCAATGATCCTTCAACAGTGGGGTTTTTATCCAGAAAATGTGACAGCAACTTTAATGGTTCACTGGTGGAGGCCAATGGTAAGGTAATTGTGTCCTCATTAGGGCAATTTCTTTCCTCGGTGCAAACTGGGAGCTTCCACAGCACAGGGGTTGAATACTTATGCAAGCAAGATATTTCAGTTTTTTTATTTTTCTTAAAAATATTTCCCAACATAAAACCAATGTCACCTTACAATAATTGATTCTGAGTTTCAGTGTTTTAAAAATAAAATATCAAACAGAACAAAATTTCAATGTACCATTTGTAATTTGGTAATATGAGAGAATTGGTCAGGGGTCTGAATACTTTTGCAAGGCACTGTGTGTGTGTGTGTGTGTGTGTGTGTGTGTGTGTGTGTGTATGTATATATATATATATATATATATATATATATATATATATATATATATATATATATATATATATATATATTGTGAGATAGCAGGGAGGGGGTTAAAATCCTTCCCTGCTAAAAACCTTGTGAGAATGCACATTTGGGTGTTATGGGGTTTAATTGTGTAATTGTTTTATTGTTTAGTAATCCCCTGCACCTGGTGGTAATTGTAAATTAGAGCCAGGTGCAGGGTATTTAAGAGAGGCAGCCAGTCTGTTCCAGGCTGCTGCTGAGAGAAGAGCCCGACTGTGTGAGTGAGCAGTTGTGTTGAGGTATTGTGTAAGGGTGTTTTTGAATGTTTGTGGCAGGTAAACGGTTTAGCTGTCCTGCGTGATAGTTAGGTTCCTGTTTATGTTTAGTGAGTGCTCCAAATAGGAGCTAGGTGTTTGTTTTGTGTTTATTTAATTTTGTGTTTATTAAAAGTGCGCGTGAGCGCTGTTTCAGTAGAATCCTGTGTGTTGGGTCGTGATTTAGAAGGGAGAAGAACCCGTGAGAGCCTGTGTGGCAAGCAAAAAGGTGACTATATATATATATATATATATATATATATATATATATATATATATATATATATATATATATAATATGGGTGTATTTTAAAAAATAAGCAGCTTGTCTACTGAACATTAAATGTTAATGAAACCATGAATATGTATTGTGTCTCTAGTAAATTAAATTATTTGAGAATCTCTACAGTACTATACTGTTAGTTTGGCAGAGGAATCTATATGCTGTGGAGTTATTGTATTGCAAATGTATGCAGGTAAAAAATGACAAATGAATTTGAAAATAAAATGCTGCTGCAATTCCAGTTCTGTATAGTCCATTTTTAAAACACCAGAAATATTAACAATTTAAGGCATGTATATTGGGTTTAGTCATATGGACCAATTTTTGCAACCTAAAGTTCCATGACTAGCTAGTATATTTTGATAATTTAACTGTTACATTCAAACTGAACAGAGTGCACCAGAAAAAAACAATTAACCTCAAACTCTTTGAAGGGCCCATTTCAGTAGAAAGTGTGCCTCACTTCCTTACACTACAGAAACAAACTGTAGATCTTATTGTCATGGTGTGGGTAAGGATATAATGTCCAAACAGAGGGTAGATTACCAGTGGTGTCTGGTTTATTAACAAATGATCCCCTCTACCATCAAAACAATAGGTACAGTGTCTAGGGTGCCAGTGCAGGTGCTCCGTGGTGCTGTATTCAAGTGCAGTGATGTCACAGTGCAGGTGCTCCATGGTGCTGTATCCAAGTGCAGTGTTGTGACAGTGCAGATTCTCTGTGGTGCTGTATCCAAGTGCAGTGATGTGACTGCAGGTACTCCAGCTGGTAGTGGTGGCTCAGTAGCTTCAGTTCCCATGGTCTCCATCTGCCAGAATATTAAACGAAATAAACAAGTAGAGGTCCGGCTTGTCAGCATCAGCACGCTACACAGCTGATCACAATAGCGCAGTCCAGCAGTCCCGCAGCTCCTGTTCCGTCCTACCATTGAGTCGGACCATTGCTGTAAACGGCGTACTGCCAAACTTATTTAGCACCCTTCCTGGTCGAGGGGTAGATTTGAAGCTCAGATTCATTCTCTCCCATTCACACATGGTTATTAAATTAACCCTCCACTATTTATTTATTCCTAGAACCAGGATTAACCCATAGAGTGATCCATACCATTTTCTAGGGTGTCACAATTGGCAGTCAAAACCATCTGGAAGCAAGTTCTACAGAAGGATTATAAAATGTGATAGCAAAAGTATTCTACATACCTGAACATCTACTTGAGATTTACAATCTATGTTTTCCTTCTTCCTTTTCTAGACCCTACAAAGTCTACAGCTGTTACAATCATTGGCCTAGATGTAGCTGGCCTACTTTATGCAGGAGTTCACTCCCTGCAGCATCAGTAAATATGACTATGCTGTCAGTCTTTTACATGATAATGAATGACTTCGCAGCCCCAAAAACATCAGCCCAAAGCAGACGTGCTTATGACCAGACAAATTAGGACAGGAGACAAAGATTGCGGTTTATGGAGATCACACTGAATTGGCATGAAAACATGGCTGCCCATTATTTTGTCATAATTTGAGATGGCTCTTAGTTAATGGATTATTGCCCTTGCACTCGTTTTCAAGCCTGCTGGTTAATGAACCCAACTATCTGCCTTTTTTTTTCATACTTCATCGGTGTCGCTGGTGTACAGTGTCAGTTATTGCCATTAGACCTCTATTTGTGGCATTATGGTTGTCATACATTGCAGAAACTAAATGGAAAATTATACCATAGGGCCATTTAAATATGTTGGTGCCTATTCAACTGATCTAAATTAATTAGTACAAAAATACTGCTTAAATCATTAATTAAAAAGGCACACATACACTGTTAGAAAATTTGTTTTTGTAACCTTCTGCTTCTGTTTATATTAATTGAATGGCTCTCATTGTCTGTTAAACAAATATGATTAAAATATATGGCACGCAGTACATTAACCAATTAAATTTACCAGTCAGATGATATCTTGGATATATAAAATCTGCTGTCCCATGGTTAATTTATCTTGCCTCTTAAAATATGATAAAGCCAAGGATGGATGTTGTCGCTGAGTGGTGTGTAAACAAGTCACAAAGTCACTTTCTCAAGGTGAAAACAAAGTTTATATTTTTATACATGTGTAAACACAACACAAAATACAGCCCCACACAAAGAATTCCCCACAGTCCTGATCACCATTATTTAGAAATGTACAGTATCCTTGTGTGAAGGAAGCGTCTGCCTCCTGCTGCAGTCTCACCCAATCCCAGCAGCCAGTTCTAAGTAACGATGACCTTGCTCTGGTCCACAGGCAATGGCTTTGTCTCCCTACTTGCTGGAGTACTGCAGGCAAAGACAGATCAGGTTAAAATCCAAACATCGCCCTCCTCCCGTACCACCTCCCAAGCACCACCAAACTCACTGATCAAACAGTTTCCTTTTATGATCCAAGCCACACCCCGTCAATCCTCCATGACCAATCTTGGTGAGGACCCACAGGATGGTCGCTCTATCATCAGGGAGGCCAGGTTTTACTCCACCTCTACCTTCACCTTGCTACAGATGTGTATTTCTGAAGCAAAGGTTAAAACCCTGCCATGTCAACTTCACTTAGATACATTAGAAATCAATATTTTGTCTGGAGAACAGTTGGCATTATAGCTATGATTGTGAGCTTAATTCATTGTGATGTTCTACTTAATGGTCTAAAGACTTCTAACAGAGTATAAATACACTACTGCCAGTTTTTTATATTATTAAAGAGACTAGTTGACCAGTTAAATGTGACACAGCGCCTAAAGATCAGTGTAAGGATCAGTGCCCACCCAGGGACGCTGGGTTTTCACCTGCTTGATGTGGGAAATCCGAGAAAACCCAGCGGAGCTAAACCAAGTGTGCGTAAAGTGCCGCGCGATCCAGGATTTGCATAAACTAGTAAGTATGCTAGAAATGGAGCTGGAGGAAGTGAGACAGCAACAGGATCTTGAGGAACTGGCACACCCACAATTCATAGAAGTCTGCATCACCCCTAACAGACTGAAAGCCACCAGGGAGATAGAAGGTAAGAACAGCTGGGTTCAGGTAGGCAGAAGCAGGGAAAAAAAGAAACTTCGTCAAACACAACCACCAGAAATCAAAACAACCAACAGATTTGAGTCACTTCAGAATTGTGATGAGCAGAACCAACAACAAGAGAATGAAAGGAACAACATCCAGGACCCCATTGACAGTGGTGACCAGACAGCAAAAAGAAGGGAGGTCATGATTGTTGGGGACTCCATATTGAGAAACACAGCAAGTTCAGTTCGCAGTTTGGACCCCCTTACTACAACAGTGTGCTGCCTTCCGGGAGCCTCGGTCAAGCACATCACTGAAAACGTGGACAGGCTCCTAGAACGAACAGGAGACGACCCGGTAGTAGTCGTCCACATCGGTACAAACAACATTGGAAGAGACAGACCAAAATCCCTGCAAAATAAATTCAGAGAGCTAGGAAGGAAATTAAAAGAGAAAACCAAAACTGTGGTATTTTCTGGTATACTACCCGCACCTTGCAAAGGACCATATGGACAGCTGGAAATAATTAATCAAAACGCATGGCTGAAGACGTGGTGCACACGGGAAGGCTTCACCTATCTTGATCATTGGACCACATTCTACAACGAGGACTATCTGTATAGACGGGATGGACTGCATTTAAATAACAAGGGAACTAGTCTACTCGGAGAAAAGATCCTCGAGCAGGTTCGGAAGCATTTAAACTAGAAAGGAAGGGGGGAGAAATCAACAAAAAAACAGAAGGGAGACCGCATCAAAACAAGAACAACAACTCAGGTAAGACAACCATTAAATGTATTTATCTAAATGCTAGAAGTATCAGAAACAAAATTCTAGAACTTGAAGCTACTGCACTAACAGGTAACTATGATGTGATAGGTGTTACAGAAACGTGGTTGTCTGAGAGTGATGGGGACGAATATAATATTTGTGGGTATACACTGTATAGGAAAGACAGGCAGGACAGAAGAGGAGGAGGGGTAGCGCTATACATAAGAAACAGTCTTGAAGCCCAGGTGTTAAACCTGGACAAAGAAAATAAAACCGAATCAATATGGGTCAGAATAACAGACAAAAATTCAAAAGGCATAATAATAGGAGCATGCTATAGACCGCCAGATTCAGACGGTGAGCAAAATAATCTGTTATACAATGACATTAGAAATGTGTGTAGCAAAGGAGAAGCCATACTAATGGGGGATTTCAACTTCCCCCAAATAAAATGGGAAAACCCGGTGGGTAGCGCGAAGGATGAAATAGAAATGGTGGAAATGACAAATGACTGCTTCCTAACACAATTTGTGAAGGCACCCACTAGAGGGGAGGCATGCCTTGATTTAGTCTTTTCAAATAACGAAGATAGAATAACTAAAACAGAGGTCAGAGAACCACTGGCAAACTCAGACCATAACATGGTCTCATTTGAAGTGTTTTTTAAATCCCCAAAAGTAAAGACTAAAGTTAAGGTTTACAATTTTAGAAAAGCAAACTATGAAGGCATGAAACAGAGACTAACAGAAGTAGATTGGAGTAAAATAGAGAAAACACCCACAGAAGAAGGATGGTTGTTCTTCAAAAATGTAGTACTAGAGGCGCAAAACAATTACATCCCTAAAGTAGACAAATCTAAATGTAAAACTAAATTGCCAAAATGGTTTAATAGATCAATTAAAAAAAATATTCAGCGAAAAAAGGCACTTTACAGAGCATTAAAAAAGGACCAAAAAGAAAGTACGCAGAAAGAGTACACGGAACTGCAAACGCAAGTCAAAAAGGAAGTTAGAAAGGCCAAGAGAGAAATAGAAATGAACATTGCTAAGGGAGCTAAAACCAATTCCAAAATGTTTTTCCAATATTACAACAGCAAGAGAACATTCAAAGAGGAGATTAAATGTTTAAGAGATACAAATGGCAAAATCGTAGATGAAGAAAAAAAAATAGCAAATATGTTAAATGATTACTTTTCACAAGTTTTTACAAAGGAAGATACTGACAACATGCCCCACATGTCATCCAGTTCCTATCCAGTTTTAAATAACTTTAGCATAACTGAGGCAGAAGTGTTAAAGGGACTAGGAGCTCTTAAAATAAACAAATCCCCTGGGCCGGATGAGATCCTCCCAGTAGTACTCAAAGAAATGAAAGAAGTAATTTACAAACCGCTAACCAAGATCATGCAGCAGTCTCTTGACACAGGGGTGGTACCGACAGACTGGAAAATTGCAAACGTAATACCGATCCACAAAAAGGGAAACAAAACTGAACCAGGTAACTACAGACCAGTAAGCCTGACTTCTATTATATGCAAACTTATGGAAACTATAATAAGATCCAAAATGGAAAATTACCTATATGGTAACAGGGTACTGGGAGACAGTCAACATGGTTTTAGGAAAGGGAGATCGTGCCTAACTAACTTGCTTGATTTTTTTGAGGATGCAACATCGATAATGGATAATTGCAAAGCATATGACATGGTTTATTTAGATTTCCAGAAAGCTTTTGACAAAGTCCCGCACAAAAGATTAATTCTCAAACTGAACGCAGTTGGGATTCAAGGAAACACATGTACATGGATTAGGGAGTGGTTAACATGTAGAAAACAGAAAGTACTGATTAGAGGAAAAACCTCAGAATGGAGTGTGGTAACCAGCGGTGTACCACAGGGATCAGTATTAGGTCCTCTGCTATTCCTAATCTACATTAATGATTTAGATTCTGGTATAGTAAGCAAACTTGTTAAATTTGCAGACGACACAAAAGTAGGAGGAGTGGCAAACACTGTTGCAGCAGCAAAGGTCATTCAAAATGATCTAGACAAGATTCAGAACTGGGCAGACACATGGCAAATGACATTTAATAGAGAAAAGTGTAAGGTACTGCACGCAGGAAATAAAAATGTACATTATAAATATCATATGGGAGATATTGAAATTGGAGAAGAAATCTATGAAAAAGACCTAGGAGTTTTTGTTGACTCAGAAATGTCTTCATCTAGGCAATGTGGGGAATCTATAAAAAAGGCTAACAAGATGCTCGGATACATTGTGAAAAGTGTTGAATTTAAATCAAGGGAAGTAATGTTAAAACTGTACAATGCACTTGTAAGACCTCATCTTGAATATTGTGTGCAGTTCTGGTCACCTCGCTATAAAAAAGATATTGCTGCTCTAGAAAGAGTGCAAAGAAGAGCGACCAGAATTATTCCGGGCTTAAAAGGCATGTCATATGCAGACAGGCTAAAAGAATTGAATCTGTTCAGTCTTGAACAAAGAAGACTACGTGGCGACCTAATTCAAGCATTCAAAATTCTAAAAGGTATTGACAGTGTCGACCCAAGGGACTTTTTCAGCCTGAAAAAAGAAACAAGGACCAGGGGTCACAAATGGAGTTTAGAAAAAGGGGCATTCAGAACAGAAAATAGGAGACACTTTTTTACACAGAGAATTGTGAGGGTCTGGAATCAACTCCCCAGTAATGTTGTTGAAGCTGACACCCTGGGATCCTTCAAGAAGCTGCTTGATGAGATTTTGGGATCAATAAGCTACTAACAACCAAACGAGCAAGATGGGCCGAATGGCCTCCTCTCGTTTGTAAACTTTCTTATGTTCTTATGTTCTTATCTGTGTCATTTTACCATTAGCAAATGTGATAAAAATGTGCCACCATTATTTCCTTTATACTGTAACATAACGGGGGCAGGTGTTGCCCATTTGGTGCAGAAAATTAAATTTGGAGAAATCAAAAAGAAAAATGGAACATGCAGTCCAATCCCCCCAAAAATAGGAGACAGTGTCCCACAGTGGCTCACCTGGTAAAAGCACTGTCACGTGGTGTGCAGGGGGATTGTAACAAGGAGAGAGGGAATCTGAGATGCAAGTCTACCTCCCGACCAGAAAGGGCGCTATGTAAGTTTAGTGGTACGCTTTCCCAGAGATGGCCTCAATGGTAGGTCAGAATTGGAAGTCGGACACTTTGGAAAAAGACAGTGGTTGCAATACTGCTAAACTAATCCATTGTGATCAGCTGTGGGGCATGCAACGTTTGGATAGAGCGTGGCATCGGGCTAGTCACAGGGAGGAGTTTGGCAGTACAAAGGGGATGCAGCTACATGAGTACGTTCTGTTTGAGCATTGTGTTTGATTGTTTTGTTTTGGGTTGCAGAGGAGTAGGAGCCAGGGAGCTGCAGCTATGGAGCCAGCACAAAGTGCCCTGTATTGGACATTCACTTCTTCCCACACCACTCACATCCTGACAGGGAGTCATACAGCGCAGACTCACGTCCTTCTCGTCACGCTACAGCGAACCCTCCTGGCAAGGCACCCAGTGAGCTCAGAGCGGACCCCTGCAGGACTGGCCTTGGTCCTCCAGAGGCTGGTAGCATGTGCAAGTATTCCCTTCTAAACCTGGTGTATGCACAATCGAACAGAAAGTATGTGATTTATCAACGCAGACATTTGTGTGAGAATGTTTGTAGAGTCACATACGCCACGCATATGATAGTGCTGGAAGATAAGTTGTTTTGATTTGTTGTGCATATGAAATCGAACCACTGTATCTGAAAATCTGGGAAAATTGTTAAAATATGTAAATCGGTGATTGTCTAATTTAATTGATGACTTTAGTTGGCCACACATGCAATTAATTTAAAATATGGATATTTTATGCCTAATTAAAGCACATAATGGTCTAACATTTTCACAAGGGCCTGTTGAAATTCTCAAACCCAGAGGTTTTCATGCAGGTAGGTATGTAAGGATATAAATAAAAAATCTTGCCGGTATTCTGATACATTTGCACTGCTATATACAGAGAAAAACAGATTACAAGCAGTGTATTATACTGCTGTATACTGTAATTCCATCTCAGGCGCCAGGAGCAGCATTTATTTATCCCAATAAAATAATTGAGATTAAATTACAGTGTCAAAAACTTCCAATAATTTGCTACAGTATTTTTTTTTTTTAATAATAAACTGCATACTGTTTACCTGTTTTATATTTGATGCATTTCATTTTGTTTTGTAGTGGAGAGCAATATCGATCCTATACAGCATGTACAATATGGAGTAGCACTCCAAATGTAATCAATTTACTATCAGCGCAGAATCATCCTGTGGGATACTTATCTGTATTTTATCATTCTATCTAATGTGTTTCAGCAATGATAATTGAAAGGACGCCACATGTTATGATTATCTATTCAGGATTCAAGATATTTAGTGAGCAACTAGTGGGCAAAAGCACTACAAACCAGTGGGGTGTAAACATGAATACACTTTACAGTAAAAAAAAAAAAAAAAGTAGATATTGTATATTGAAAGATTGACTGATAAATAAACAATATTGACCCAGGGTTTACATCCTCCTTGAGATAAACTGACTGATAGATGTGGGTGTCTAAATGGTTGCTTGTTACATTACCAACCCTCCACAGCCTGAATAGCAGTTATTTACAATCCCCACTTTCTTAGAGAAGGAAGACAACAGGAAACTTGTATAACCTTTATCCTGTCATAACTTTCAATCACTGATTTGCATTTGCACTCTTCTGCATTCTTCGTAGATAAACAGTGGACACATATGTGATACATATTGCCACCTGTTAGAGTAACCCTGAAATGGCAGAATATTTCTTTTATTTCCAACCACTAAGTTTGCATATGAAAAGATTTTGCCCCACTCAGATTCTTAATTCATATCTTGGTATGAATAAATAGAATGTTGCACCATTTCTGTTCAGTCTCCCTTGTAGGTTAAAATGCTGAATATCCAGGTAGTACTGTAAATGTATAGCAAACATATGTGGGACCAATCTTTTCCTTATTTTTGAATGCGGGGAGTTATCTCATCAGGTATATCAATACATTCTGTAAGCGAGAGGACGGACTGAAGTAATATAGACTAAGATATAATTAAGTGATAGGCCAGAACAGAAAGTAAAGTATTTTGTATGTCCTAGATACCTGTATCTTTTAGACATAATTACTTAAAGTGTTTTTTTTTTTTTTTTTTTTTTTTTTTTTTTAACTGTATCAATTAAATTAATACATTTCTAAAAGTTACAGTGGTCTGGTTTTCATTCCCTTTGCTGCATGGCTCAGCAAAAGGAGAAATCACAGTCTTAGCTTTTACAATTCCCATACATCATCCAGTTTAATAAGAATTAAAAGCATGCATACATTTGCTCAATTAAAGAGGCCTGGCATCAGTCCAGCTACAAAATAATACTTCAAAGCTGTCTAAAGGCTGAATAATTAAATACACATTGACAGAAGTGCAGATACTGAGTACCTCAGAGGGATCTCTATCTGAGTAGCGCTAAGAAATATAAATCACAGACCTGTCCATTACTGCCTCATTCTTTCCGTGCTGAACTGTGACAGGCAAGATGGGAGCCTTTATCAATTTGTAGCTTCCTAGTCAAATTATCTGTTAAAGATCAATGGTTTTCTGAATAGTATAGGCACTATAAGAACATATTTACAAAAGTATCATATAATCTGTCATCTTTACAAAAAAACACATTACAAAAATCAGATAAGTTCAGACACGGGGCAATAACGGTTTGATAAGTGGGATCATGGTTAATGCTGAGAAAGAAAAAAAAAATGGATGGTACTGTAACAGGAAACAATAAACTCAAAAAATGTAAATGAATTAGAATAGGTAACATGCACTCATATTTGTGTGACACCTGTCAAAATTGTAGAGACAGAAGTAAAGGACTCATAAACTCACTTCCCAGCACAGCATAGATACATCTGTTTGAATTCCATAGAATCTGTGACGGCCCTTTAAATACTTAGCTTATTAGCCATGCTAATAGCTGTGATAATGATAAATATTAGATAAAAATGTATGCATGTGCGCAACTTTCATTTGCTTAAGCACAAAATTATTTGCATTGTTCCGAAGGCCAAATCTGAATTCAAATGGCTAAGTTTTGCGATAAGCGTGACAAGCTTGCAATGTGCAGAATGTTTCCATTGCATGTGTTTAGCTAAGTGCCCTATCCTCATAAACATTGGCAAAGGGCCGCAGTGCCCAAGGGCTCAATCTGTAAAATATCCCTGTAGTTGCATTCTCCAAAGGCTCCCTTTTCTTTTCATGCCACTCACCAGGTAATTCCACACTCAGGTATAAGGACACAGCTGATTTTTTTTTAAGTATTCTTATTTATTTCTCATTGATATCAAAAGCATATTTTGACACCCACGGTTTGCATTCCATGCTATTGACTATGCCATACTGGTGTAGTAGCAGCAGGGGGCGTGGTGAGTGGAGGCCAGTATGAAGGGGCTTTCAGCAGCAGTATGAGTAAGGGATACACATGTGCAGACTGCATTCACAGGCAGCGTTCTTGGCCGGCTCCATGCTGAGATTACTGTCTTCGGGGCTTCCGAATAGAGTAGTGTTTTCAGCATTGTGGGTTTGTTTTACAGTCCACACTTCTGTAAATATTTTTATGTATAGTGTAAGGAGCACGGATTGGAGCTACTGAGAACACTGGCTGATAGGTGTGTTTCTGTAAAATAAAGAGTGGAGTTTGATGCTATACAGATATTTTGTCTGTCTCCTTCATGTTGGCACTTATCCAGTTTGCAAGTCACAACAATATATCCTTTATTTAAGTTATATGTTGAATAACTTACACTATCCTGTGGTCCATTGTTTCATTTCTCCATTTAGCAGCTTATTTATATATTTGTGGGGGTGGGCACGCAATTTTAAGGGTGCCAGTGCTACCAATGTGTGTTGATCTTTGATTCTGCATTCCATGTGCAGGTTACATTTGAGTGTAGCCTCGTCTGAGGAGTATTGGTATGTACTGTGCACCTATGAGAGCTGCTTGGCAGGGTATTGTTCAGGGTAATCCATTGCACAAATTTTGTGAGGAGATTTGGTCTCCAATGGCATGCTACTGAGAAAAAGCTGTTTAAAAGTGGCCTTAAAAGTTGAACCAAACAAAGAAACCCTACTAGCCTCCATATTGTATATTTAATATTCCTAATATTCCACCATGTGCAATTTGCTACAAGCAAGCTTAATACAACATACAGCCGACAATACTGTTCAGTTTAAATTAGTTAAATCGGTTTAAATTACATCTCCCATTTATATATAAAGACATCAACCCATGTCAGCTGTAACTGTTCCCATTAATGTGCTGTATGTGCTTTGTTTTATGTTATTCTTTTTTGTAACCTGGTATATGTGTTACCATATTATATTATTATAAAAGGGTAGAAAAAATGTTTACTTCCACAAATTAAAAAAAAAAATAATAATTACACAGCAGTGTAAAAATATTGCTTGTTCCTATTTAGTATTTTCTGTATGTTCCTCAATTTATAGCATTCAAAAGAAAAAGGAAGCACTAAAACAAGTGCGGTTCAAGCATTTCTTGATATGAAATGGAAAACTAGCCAGTCAATAATCACAAGGCAGTCTCTCAATTGTATACCAATGCTTGCTCTGAGATTACCCCAGCACAATCAGATCGAAGATCATGACCTTTCAAGACATTCTTTAGATTCTTTTTTTTTCAGGTTGTTTCTGTGTGAAAAAGTTCAGTGGGGTACATAATACACACACACACACACACACACACACACACACACACACACACACACACACATATAAGTAGCTCACCTAGTAAAATCAATGTCATTGATCTTCAGTCCTTCTGATCGATAAATGTGTTGAGGTGACAGTTGCATTGATGTGCACTAAATGTCTTTCTTGGTGGTTGGATTAATCAATGGAAATTTACATTTAAATATTGAAACAATAATTTTCTATAACGCTTTCTCTAACCCCCATGCCTGAAGCACAGTAAAATCATTGGTTTAATGGATGGTCTCAAAGACAAACTTCAGTTTTGTCAACATTAAGCTGTTTTCCCCACTGTAATTGTGCCATGAATATTATGTGTTCCAAAAATGAATTGCTGAATGAGGCTTCTGCAGTAACGTCTGTTGCTAGGGGAGACATGTCATGTGTGGGAGCTGTTAGTGTTGTGATGTACTGTAGCTCCACTCACATTGAAATAAGTGGTTTCTGCATGTGATGCCTTTAGAGATGCCCCTTAATTATCTGGTAATTGCTGTTCATATGACTATGCCTGCATCAACGTTCTGTATCTCTGAACCATTTATGTCTATTTCTATAGCAAAATAAATTAAACAGATAATACACTATAAAGCAAGACAAAAAGCTCGTAGAATATTCTCTGGCATCCACTACATAAATTACAGCAGATGTGAGGCACACAATCTACTGTAATACAGTCTCCTTTATGCTAGGGGACTTTTTTCTATTTTTCAAAAAAAATCTTTGTTTTTAATACATTGAATGTAATATGAAAACACTGCATTTCATTGTAGAAGTTTGTCTTATGATATATTTTCTTATAATTGTTGTTGTTGTTATGCACACACATTTAAATACAGTCAAACATTAAAGAGCACCTGTATATAAAGACTCTGATAAAGCAGTTAAAATGACCTGAATATAAAGAGCACCTGTCTAGGATAAACACGTTTAGGTCCTTTGCTATTATACAGTAAGCAGATGATTTTTAATTGGATTTTATACTTCTCATTGTCTGCAATGTACAGTAAAAAACACAATCTATTTTGCAGGAAGCAGTAGGCTTTCAGCTTAACCCAATGTTGCCCCTGTTAAAATCTTGGCAATCAAAGCATGCTACTATAAAACCTGATACACTGCAGTACATCCTGTGTCCAAATCCTCTCAAAATATTCATAAAACAGCCAAATGGTTGTTCTGTCAGAATGGTAGTTTTTGTCTGTCTTGAACTATGACCTTATTTCATTCTTTTTACAAACATTTAACCAAAAAATAAAAACTCTCTAGTACCAAAAGTTTCGTTCGCTGTGGGTTCTGTTGCAGTCAAGCAGAATAGAGCTGAGTATGTATGGATCAGTTTCCCAGTCTGTGAGAAATGACACTGAACACAATGAAAGCAGTCGTACTTCTACCAGTAAAAACAAACAGGTTCTCTCACTAAAGCTATCAAAATTCATATTTTGGAAATATGACGTTTATTACTTTTCTTATTAATTTTCTTAAATTATTTTAAAATGCTGTTTGCAATGAAAGCAAGCTACTCAATTCTATGGGTTTATTGGGCGGGGTCCTCTGTCACAATGTCTAATGTCATGGGCCAAAAAAATGTGGGTGCCTTTGTTATAGGTGTATAAGGTTACAAAACGTAAGGGAAATCATGGACATAAATATAAACAGCATGTAACTGCTTTTGTGACTTAGTATTCTACTCCATTTCTCAGTTTAAATATTAGAAGAAGCCTACCTTAAAAAAAAACCTTCCTTTTCTGGCTTTCTTTTGTCTTTTTCTTCTCATAAACCGCACACAGCAAAGGTAGGTTACCATGTCACCACTCAATTATGAATGTCAAGGCCATGCCGAGCAATAAGTACAAACAAATATTCATAATGAGTAAGCCAAATTTTCCAATTACGACTAATACAAAAGTAATTTTGCTGTTACTTAGTATTCAGGTTGAAAAACATTTTTTAGTTCATATAAATTTAGCTGGTGTACATCTGTGAAACTAAGTTTGTTTATCAAACTATTTTTGTGTTTTTGTTTTTTTGTTTTTTTAATTTTCCTTGTTATTTTATTTTATTTGGGATTCTGTGTATTATTATTTAGTGTTAAGCATTAGTACACACAGAGAGCACTTAATAACTATGGGCCTTTGCATGCACTTTGCACCCAATTGATGTTGTCTGTTTTGTTGACTGTTTTATTGGAAAGATATATTCCACAAGAGTTAGAGGAAGGCTACCAGAACACTAATGCATGGGGAAGCAGATACAATGTTCCATATGTATTTTCATCTAAATAACTTTTTGGTTTGGATTAACCCTCTGCGGCTTTATGTCAGACTAGGTCTGACATTACAATTTTCCCTTTTCAGTCCGATGTCGGACCCTGTCCAACATCATCAAAAAGACGTCAAGCAAAGGTCACTGGAAAAAGCTGAGAAAACCTTTCAATGGCCAAGTGAGACCGATAGGAGCCGAATGAAGCTGAAAAAAAGGGGATGTATCTGAGCAATACTCATAGCCCCTGCACCAAAGAGATAACACGGATACAAACAATGGAGATAGCTGCTTCCGCATCCAGCTCTCAATGAATATCACAGACATTTGCACAGCTTTTTGAGATGTTATAGTAAAGAAATAATGATTTGGATCACATTATTGGGGAGTTTGGTGATAAAACGAGTGATCAGGAATGGATTTATCAGTATGCACAACTATAATGATGTGAAAAATATACCAAACAAGGGGCTTGGCTGGAGATGCAGTAGTGCTATCCTTTTGCTATGCAGGGCCTTTTAAACCTGTTTTACTTGGAAAAAAAAAATTTTAAACAGCGCATGTAAAATAAATAGTTTATGTGAAAATAAATTAGACCTGACACGCCTCACAAGCGCTGAATAAATGGGCCGCTAAGGGTTAAATAGACCCTACACCCATGTTATACAAATAATGCGTTTGATGTAAATCTGTGGACAATTTATATTTAAAGGATTAACAGCATAAATTACTACAAAAAAAGTGTGAACATTGTCAATTGTAATCCTGGTTTACGGTAAAGCAGTGTTATAATTTAAATAATGAAAATAATAAAAAAATACACCAAAATATCATTGGATGCCAAATTATGTTATGACTTTGTGATATGAATAGCAATTACTTTTTTAACTGAGGCAGCACTGGGAGAGAATGTGGCATCTCTGGATTATGTAATTAATGAGTTATCAGAATGCCTTGGGGTACTTTAAATAGGGCAAATAGTATAAACAAAAGATCATTAGGAGCACAGAGCTGGTCTTATAAAGCATGAAGAGAATGCAAGCTGTGTGTGTTTGATAGATGTCACATGCATACAAATTTACATGCAACACCATTTTTTTCTCATGAAATTCAAATCTGATATCCAAAATCTATACTGGTATGTACCTCTCGCACAGATAGCCTTGGCCTAAAATTCTAGCTTGCCAAAAGTTCAGAAAAGGGCCTCCACAGGAAAGGGTTAGAACACAATAGCAAATAAAAATGGAAGCTTTTTCTTTAATGAATGTGTTTTTAAAAACCTCTAACTTGCCTTTCAAAAGAGCTGAAAACAGGCTCTCTAAATTATTAAAAGAGATCCAATTTTTTTTTCACAGAGACATTCCTATCGTTTATTTGCCCTGCATTTCAATTAGCTCCTCATTCATTAATATTCTCCACTGCTGCCCTGGTTTTCTTGAAATCCTCTGTGACATCACTGAAGGCTCTGTGCTGTAACACGCACATTTCATCTCACTCAGCCATGCGGCAGTGCATCATGATGACGGTCTATCATACCAGCTTATCATCAGTGAATTTTTAAAGGAACACTGTTATACGATGGGCTGATCTTGAACAGTACTGGTGTGAGCTAGAAGGGACCAGCTGATTGGTTTTGTTTTTGCTGATCATTATGACTAACCTCTGTTTGCCATTGATTTAAAGGGAGAATATAATGTGGGAGTCCATACAAATGTTAATATAAAGGTACCTGTCTGTAAGGATGTATAATTTTTATCAACAATTTATTACTATGATATTTAATGACTCTAATCAAATATTTGTCAAGGATTTTTTCTAGTTTCATTTTTTTTCTTTCCATGTAGTGTTTTTGGTTATGGATGACTAATTAGATTAATCTTTATTTATTTAATCATAATTGCCCAAAAATTATACATCTCATTACCTCCTTTTTCTTTAATCGTGTTATGCACAATGAGTTTGCATGGGCTTTGTCAACTAGGTCAGTAATATAATTAATAGTCTTTTATTATGTTTCTGAGTCGGCTCAACCAGAACATAAGCCTGCTCTGACCCTTACTGAATGTTTGTTTTGTTTATGTTAAAATTTAGTTTTTTGATTACGCTACAGTAGCTGAGATTTTCAAACCATTGTTATGGGCTGTTGAAAACCCAAGTCCACAGATACTGTATAATGTGTTGTAGCAATTGTATGAACTGGCTATATGCAGTAGGGCTCTCTGCCTTGGCTGTCTGTCTCACTGATAGGAGTGTTGCTTGGAGTCTTCTTTCCCACTGCTAGTTTGACGGAATAGAGCAATCTCAAATGAAACCATTTGTCTCCTGCTCTTGACTGATGGTTGGATACTTGTATTGATATGTGGGATATAATTAATATGAATAATATACATCGTGAAAATCTACGGATATTCTTTCTTATTGTATATTTCCTTGAATATCAATGTATCTTGTGTTTAACATTATTTGATGTTCATAAAACTACAGTATGGCTGGATTAAAAATAGAAGTTCATATTCAGGTAAAACAGCATATTTTAAATTCTTATGCACATTGTTCAAAGCCTACTGTGTTTAGCTGAAAGAATTTTGCTATTTCGTTGACAATGGCTGGCAGCCAACATATTTTTTTTGCAGCCAATTTTTTCTAAATAATTTTCCTTAAACCAGAACAGGAAAGGAAGAATTTATATCTTATGCTTCTCCACAATATCTTTTTTTTGTGTCTGGATTGAGTTTAACCTTTCAACATTCCACCCCTTAACAGTTAGCAAAAAAAGGAAAGGAAACTTAAATCAGCTTTTACTTTTGGCAGTTTTCTCATCCAGGAGAAATTGTCCAGCATCCAATCACGTAAGTGCCTTGACATAAGATACCGGTACTTTATTTATTTTGGAGTTGCGCACTTTAGAGTCATTTGAGGAAATGAAACAGGAACTACTTAACCCAAACCTTGTAAAATAACTAACATACAGCTCTATTGCTGCCTCTCAATAAGAACTGAAAAATGTGCGTTTGCTGGTAATGTCTAACTTACAGTAAATAGCTCTACTTGACGTGTTCATTTCTTAAATGTATGAAAACAGTAGGATATAAACAAAGAGTGTTGAATCTCTGAAATAATACTGTAATGTGTTTATAGTCGTATGGTCAGCCTGGCTTAGCTAGCTCTCAAAGGGGGAATATACAGTTTTTGAGTACAAACACATTATTTTACCTTTGACATCTCCCAAGCATATGGTGATTATACTGTATATCGAGCTGATACTTTGCACTGCTGTAAACTAGACATAACAGTGAGTCTATGTGTTACCTGACAATGGTCACCTTGGGTCCCCCGACACATGTTGGCTGTATTATGGGTTATAATAAATATAATAAATAAATGTTTTTGCATTTGTTTTGTGCCTGGCTACCTGTATGTTTTAAAATATTGTATTTTTATTAATTAACTGTATTTGGTCCCTCTAGCATGGCTGGAGTGATGCACATAAGGAGGGGGCTTCTGTAATTGTTTATTGTAAATATGAGTGTTGGTTGTAATGGGGAACCTGCCTGCTGTGTTTAGTTGTGGGAACGAGCTGCGTGTGTGTGTGTTTACCAGCTGCAAGCAGAAGGTAGGCGTGGTGCAGTGGAGTGCCAGGAACAAAAGGGTCCTGATTATACAGATCAAGGCTGCTGTAAGCCATAGGGGTCACAGCACTGCTGCTGAAGCATCGGTCCATCTGTGCTGCTGAACGACTGGTTTCAGGAAACAAAGCGACCCCTCTAACGGCGATTGTGTGTTACTCTGAGGTTGGGAGGTGGTCTGTGTTTTTTTTTCAGGAGACAGAAGCTACAACGCACCAACAGTTGTGTGTGTACTCCGAGGTTGGAGTTGAGTGAACTGCTCGAGGGACAGGGAGTTAGTTTCGGGATAGTAGATCCCACCCAGTATAGCAGGACCTCCATTTGTTAGAAGAGGAGTGAGATTTGTCTTCACGGCACCTTTTATTTAATATTTTTTTTTGTACAGAGTTTATTTTGCCTTTTGTACGCTGGGCCGTATGTCCTTTGTGAGCTACCATTGGTGGTAGCGTCACTTGGGGTTTCTATCTGTGCTATATACAGGGTGTATCAATCCCAAACTTCTAGTCTACTTCCAAACCATTGCAAGTATCCATTAAGACATGTTTAGCGAGTCCCGTTACACTGCCTAACAGTGAAGCGCATGCAAAGTCTAAACAATTTTTAAAATAGCAAAAAACAACTAAAAACAACCGTTTAACTGTCAACTGTTATATATTTTTAAACTTCTATACTGTTAAAATTGTTTCATTCCTTTCAGAATAGGGACACACTTTTTATTCTTCTCCTTTTTGCTCACTTACCAACAATCACTTTCACATTTCAACTAACACAACATATCCAGATGGATAGAGGCGCTGCACTCAATTTACCTTAAACGATTATAAAACAAAATAAAGATACATTTGCAATAATAGTGTGTCATAAAAATACAGAGTCTGTCCGAGAAATAAATGGGCCAGCAATTCTTTAGAAATCAGTCAATAAAAGGTAGGGCCACAACTATTTCCCCTGTAAATTCCGAATCTTATAAAAACTAACACAATATAGTACCATTATAAATCAATAAAACAACATGCCCAAACATGTCAGTAACTGCACTATAAAGCAATCAGTAAGGTTAATAAATCCCTGCCAATGCTGAGCACGCAAGCAGAAAGGTGAAACAAAATATTGTAACACAATTTAAGCCATGTTGTTTTTATAGAAGGCCTTCTTAGAAGCTGTTGTCTGTCCATCTCTTATCCTTTACCATGCCTCCACTGTGCTTTATTACACCTGCTGGGCTTTTACTGTGGGAACATTAATAAAGGACCTTGTTATGTAAAGAGGTAACTATATTGCACCTTTCTAGGTCAATTCCTCTCAAAATACTGAATCATCTTCAGGTAATATCAAAATAAAGTGAATAATAAGTGACAGGCAACATAGTGTTACACTGTTAAAGCATCAAGGGGACCTGATGGATAACTGTACAACATGTTTAGTTTTCCCATCAGATAGACTGTGTACTATAAATCCCTTTATGTCAACAGTCTTTTTTGAAAGCAGTATTCAAGAAAATTAAATTACAGCAGATGCCATAAAGTGTATCTATAAAGTGCTAACAGCAAAACTGTTATATTGTATACAGAGTATAAAGTGCATTACACAATTAACAAGCATAGCACCACACCTTAAGTGTTGTTTTGTTTGTCATATGTATTTTTTTAAAGGCCATGGTATAATTAAAATAATGTAACTGACTCTCCTTACTTTTAGATCCTTAGAGGGAAACAATGGAATTAGTTATATTCCCTGTCCTTGTTTCCCATGCTGATGCCAATTAAACATGTTTCCTGAAAGAGAAATAAAAGACAAGCAGTGAGCACAGACACAACTGCAGAAGCCTGCACTATATTCTCTGTAGCAAGAAAACAGTATGGTAAAGACAACAGAGCTGTAAAGTTTGTGTCTTGAACTGACACTTTGAAAAAGAAGACCCCCGTGGCCATTTAGATTTGCCGTTTCCTGAGGACCAGTAAATTATAATCTTGTTACTCATTGCTGTCCACATTTTTAAAACAGATTAACAGATCATCTGGAAAATACCTGAGTAATAAGTGAACCTTTTTGGGCCTGTGCGCCTCTCATGAATCCCAGTTTCACACAGATTCAACATCTGATCTCAACTCACATAGGGAATGCGCCACGTCTTGTGATTGATGGCCACAGTAACACCCTATAAAGTGCTGTGTTAGTTTTGTGTGATACCACCGTGTAACAATTTTTTTTTTTTTTTGTTGTTCCTGGGTAGGTTGTTTCACAATATATATTATATATATATATAATATATAGTATATATATATATATATATATACAAAAATTTATTAAAAAATATATTTAAACAGCATCCATAAATAATGTTTTTAAAATGTATGATGAATGTAAGGCAAAAACATAATGTATTTTAAATGTATGGTAAGTTTGTTGCAAATATATATTTATAACAATATATTGTAAAAATATATTTTTAGTCAGTTAAATAAAATGAATTAGTAATGTATAAAAAATATATTAAAAATATCTGGTGCACTTTGAGTATATTTTAAATGTAATTTCATCTGTGAGCCATATATTTATATTATATGTTGAAAATATATGGTAAGGTTATAAATATATCCATATATTTAACATGTTTCCCATTCATAAAACATATATTTAAAATATATTTTCTTTCCATAGGGGTTATACACACTGTGTGTAATTCATGAATATAGTTACACTGTATCATTTGGCAAATCAACTTTACAAAGCAGCAACAGAAAGTCTGTGTGTTTTGGACTAAACATATGACAGCTTGCAGATCAATAGCTTTGTATAGTGTTTATATAAAGGGTTTATCTGATTCAGGTATATCCTGATGCTCATAAAACAGTGTGACTCACAGCACAATAACATCATCGTGCAGTAAGTTAATATATAACAGATTTATGACCATTTTATTACTGTTTTTGTGGCCTGATATTTTACAAACTGTATTTGAACACTTTCCTGTGATAACATGTAAACATAAAAGTAGATTCATATTATAGCTGCCAACTGCTTTTATTTGAAATTCCAGGGTCTTCAAGGATTACTGAGGCATCCAATGATAATACAATCACTAATTGTTGTATACGTTACACCCCTCCAATGGCACAAAAAATGATATCTTTTTTTTCAATTTGTTGATGTATAATATTACATTAATACAAAACAGATGTCTGTGTGAAGTTCTACATGAGTTGCTGACTATGACCCTAAGGAATGTGGTCTATTGTTGATCCTTCAAAATCTAGTATTTCTAGCTACCAGATGAGAGGGGGTATTGGCCAGTCTTAGGTTGTTTTTTTTTTTTTTTTTTTTTTGCAGTGTATTAGCTTTCATTTTGGCATATTTGTCCTAGTACTGTGGGACATGTTACCAGTGTTGTGCAGCAAATAATGACCCAGGCTTCTAAAAAATATATGAGGTTAATTAGATGAACTATTTTTAAATAATAAAGTCAAACTTCCCAATGTATAAAAACACTGAACAATCTTGTAGTTATATTTTATAGTTTTTTCAGTAATGATAAGAGAATATCTTAAGATGGTTGATTGACAGATAAACAAAACAGATAGCATAATGACATAAAGAGCCTCTCATTGCAAAGCTATTTACATATTGTTAATATTGTTACATATCAAAGTCTAGTGTTATTAATAAAATACAGTTCAGGAGATAAATATTATAGCTCTTTCTAGCTAACAAAATAATAAAACCTTACCTTTTCTGTACAATTGCTAAATAGGTCTTAACTTTGCAATTTTGAAAGAAACATATGCTGGCTGCATTCAACCAGTAACATGCATTGACCCCAAAGACACTGGTGACAAGATCCAGGGAGTGAAAGTGTAACAGTTTACTTGAGAAAAAGGTTATGGAAATCATGTGATACGTTTTAAAATGGAAATACATGTTTTTTATAATGTGGGTGTTATTCAAAATTGCACTATTTAAAGCTATGTAGCTAATGAAAGCGCAAAACAGTTTAACAAGTACCACTTTTATAGTGAAACATTTGCTGACCGTTTTGGCATCTTTAGTGAAATATATCACTTTATTTTATGCATAAAAACAAGTCTTGGAAAATAACTCCCCGAGTTAGAAAAAGATTGTCAAAAATTAGACAGATGTATAAAAATATCCTGTATCAGGTTTCCTTTGGGAAATACAAGTAAGCAAAACCAATGCCTTGTATTTCTATATAAATGCCTGAACAAAATAATTCCTACAAGGCTCTGCTCTGATGTTGATATATTTGTTCATACACAGCTACATTTGTTCATGACAGGAGAATGAAGAGTACACTAAAAACTATATTTGCTGCAGGAAATTCTGGAAATTAAATGACAACATGCAATATGTTATGTCCAATAAGATATTTTAAAATGTGCTCATTTGGATTGAAAGAAAGAAAGAAAGAAAGAAAGAAAGAAAGAAAGAAAGAAAGAAAGGCAATGACAGCTTCAAACAGAATATATGCTTCTGTAATCTGAAGCAGTTTTTGTAGAGCAGAGTTACTTCAATCATCATCATTTAGATTGTTGGCTGAGATGCTGAGTTATGATGGCGAGAATTTCTCAAAGGTATGCTTTTATTAGATTCATTGATTATGTAAAGAAGTAGAAGATCTGAATAATAATAAAAACATTAGGACTTCATTTTATCCCCCACTTTATATTGTGTGGGAATGTTTTAATTATCAGGAGTAATTGTAATGCCAGTCGTGCGACTTTCACTATAAGTTGGATAAATCATTGTGATGATCACGAGTCACTGAAATGAATTCTGTTCTAGAAGTAGACACAGGCTAAAATGAAGTTTGAAGCCTTCTGGGATTCATTTGAATGCTCATGGTTGTTAGTTATTATACCTGACATAGACAATCCATAAAAGGTATGCAAAATGTGAACATGCAAAACTATTTGTATCCCTGCAATGTTCAGACTTGTGATATATGTTGCTTGGCTTTAGAAATCACTAAGGGATAAAGGATACATGTTCAGTAAATTTAGACCTGGCTTAGAAATATGCATAGATATTTCCACTTACTGTCATGATGACATGGGATATTGAGAGCTGGCAAACATGCATACGCGAGTCATATACAGCGCTTCAAATCCTCCCTCATGCCGGTTCAGCCATGTATTCCTGACTTGTGTTTTGCTCTTGCTCCTTTCACCTGGACCACTGCCTGCTATTGCCTGCTGTGGCATGTTGCCACCCAGCATTGCTGCAGTGTCTGTACCGGTCAATGCGGATTCAAAGAGTCCAACACAGCATTTTCTGTCACAAACCTCCCCAAGAGCTACAGTGTATCTAAATGTATGTTGGACCAGTTACAATCTGACACTGTATATTAACAACACATGAAATTATTTTCCAAAAAGAGTAAGCACCAACAAAGCCTTGCAGTTGTATGATATGTTTGTATTTCTTTAATTGCATTGTGCAGATATTACACATGACAATTTGAATGTTTATAATAGGGTTCTAAGTACCAGAGGTTTTATGCTGGTTTGAGAAAGAACCAGTTCAGTGCCTTATGTCCTGTTAAAATTGAAACTACATAACGTCATCCTCTGTTCCATTATTGTCTAAATTATGACTTTGCACAGTTAATAACAGCTGACAAATTCAGCTTGTGAGAGCTCTTAATTTTAAACAGCTTTTAACTTTCTTGGAATCCTTTAGAGTTAATGCTCTGCAGCACTGTTTGGGGGAAGAGACAGCATGGTGCTGTACTTTCAGAAGAACACTTTGAACTGTCATTTACAATTCTACTATTTGCTTTTGTACAACATTAAACTGCAGATTTTACAAGAAGACAGTGTTTTACTTTCTAAAATAATATAATCATCTTTTTTAACAGTGTTTTCACTCCCACTAAAATAAACATTCTCAGACACTCCGGGATAAATATCCAGACATTGAGCTATCAGGAGAAGCAACCTAATTATCCTTATATGGACATCTAAATGAAATAGAGACTTGTAACATACCTAAAACACTATCCTCAGGTGGTTTATTAGACAATGAACTGAAATCTGAATGTAATCTTTAAATTACAAATGTGTGCTATACATTTTAGTAATGAATAATGTTTTTTTTTATTTTTTATTGCAGTTAAATTAAAAATGTATTTCACCTTATACTTCTTTCTTTTACTGAACCATTGAGAAATTATGGGGTATAAATATTTTTTTTTTTCCCTCTGATTACATTTGAATATCTCATACATAGTTAAAAAAAAAAAAAAAACAGACACTGAAGAGATACATATTTTACTTATTGACACCACCAGAAAAAATGAATGTGTAATTTCTTTACAAGCCATAAACCATAGTAAGGTTCACCGTAGTATTAATGATCAAGTTTTGTGATGGGCCCTTACTCCTTATCATGGATTCAAGTGTTCAGAATCATTCTTACTGACCTCTACAAACTTGTCCTTTTGATGTGAGCTGTTTAAGTAGTAGTAACACTAGGCCAAATGACATACCTCAATGAAATATGCATGCTTGTAGCTTTGAATGATTAGTTCAAAGGAGATGTCAGGAGAAATTGTAAAATCTGCACTAATGAAGACTGAACACCTTGTAGACAAACTGTGTATAATCTACTCAGGTGTTGTATGGACTTGAAACTGTCCTGTTTTTCTTTTCCATATACCTTATATGCCATGTTGTACATTATCCAGCAAGCATGCAGTATGAATTACTGTAGAAGGTCTAGGGCTAGTTTAATCTCTCTCAGACCCCCACTTAATGTAATGCTTTACCATTATTTGCAGTTGCTTCATAATACTCTCTCAAGCAGGCTTTGTGCAGCTGCAGTCTATTGAGGATGTATACTTAACCACAATGACTACCAGATAGTCCTATACAATAATGAAGGCACTCTGAGTGGAGAGTAAAGCACTTAGACCCAGGGTAAAGGAAAGACACTCTGAGGACAGTCCTGGTGAAAGCAGCTGTTTAAAGTAATGACAGACTAAGTGTTTACTGAGTTTCTTTCTTTTATGTTATTGGCAGTTAGTACAGGCAAACCTGTTTGATGAAGGATTTGGTCCAAGTATTAGACTGTGCAGTATCCCTCGTAATGTTAATTGATGGCAGCTTGACAGCCATGATGTACAAGCTGATATGAATTTACCATGCATTCCATCTGAAACACATCTTATTGATCAAAGGTTGATTCTGCTGTAGGGCAATGGCCATACGCATTCTAACAACATGGTAAAACACAGCTTGGATAGGAATAAAACACTCTAAAAATACATTTTTTAAAATCATTCCCATTCTTAGGGATGTTGTGGTTTATTTAAAATTCCTGGTTTTCTGACTACTGTTAAATAAGACTCATCAGTGACATGCTGTACCAAGTTGAGCAGATGTTTCAAATAATAAACCAACTTAAATGATAATAAACGCCAGCAGACATTAATACTTACTGGAATTTACTGTAATAACCTTTAATATATAAAGGAACTGACTGAATAAAATAACTTAAATAATATCTTAATTGCTAAATATAAAGCACATTTGAATAATTCAGTTTATAAGGATTCAACTTTGAATCTGCAGAAAAAAAAAACGAATTGTTTGCTTAATGTTTATTACATTAGGGTTTTTTTTTTTTTTCAACTAATAAAGCATCTTACATTATATTAAATGTCAGCAGACATGAATATTTACTGGAATAACCCTTGTTTAAGAGTAACCTTCAGAGTCCTCTATTATATTACTGTTCTCTACAGTCCAGTCTGTTAACATTCCAAAAGCTTACCCTTACCCTCTGCTCTTTCTCATATGTGAAGCAGCCGCTTATAAAAGTCCTCTTCAAGCCCTGTTATGACTAAGAAGCAAGACAAAGGGTTTCTTTTTTGTGTTGAGCAAAAAAAGCTGATAATATACAGTAAATAGGCTTATAATATACTGTAGGTTTATATATATATAATTTCAGCAGTTCAGGACAAACCCCACAACATGAAAACTTTTATGGATGATTATGCGATGGTTTGATGGTCTACCACCCCATAATAGATTGTACCAAGAGAAGCTACTGGGGTGCAGATGGGTGAGGGGGATGGACACTAGAAAGGGGTGAGTTACATGGATATTTTTGACAGATTACGATTAGATGATGAAAAATGTGTTGGGGCCGTCCTTCCTCCTGATCTTTAGTTATCAAACGCCATTAAACACAGCTCTGAAATCTGCTCCGAATATTATTCCCATGATTCCCATGTATTTAAAGAAAAAAACAAGTTATTACAAATGAAATACCCATGGGGCTCATGTTAACACGGAAGGATAATCAAACTAATTGCATTTAAATTGCAGTCACGATAACAGTATCTAGGTGATTTTTGTTTATGGGTTCACTTGGTGGTGCACATTTTGTGTTTTTTGTTGTATGTGGGATGTTTAATGCATGTGTGTAGTGATGCACAAAGTGTGGGTTCCCTTTCAAGTCGAAGATGACCACCAAAACATTACTTATGGGATATGCCTGCCTATTGGTAGGTATTACTGAGCTCTTTATATCAGAGCTGCCGATAGGCCCCTTCCTGGGGTGACATCCTCGGTCCCGCCTACAGAGGTGTTAAACCCATCAGCTCACGGAAGCCATTTGTCTCTTTGCCTGTCAAGATGGTAAAGTAAGACCTCGGTGTTTAGCAACTGAGCGTAAAATTAAGAGCTTTTCTGAGTCGACTGCAGTTCCCCTGCATTCGTGCTGCCTTTTCTTTACTGTCTGTTATATGTGAGTGACTGACTGTGCAGTGTTGATGTAAAGGAGTGACTGTCTGTGTCTTTTCAAGCCTAAACACTCTTGGGGAGAATGTAGTTTCTCCGCTGGGGTTAGGCTCTGCTGTACCCCCGCCGTTGAGCAATTCCTCCAACTGCCGTCATGCAGTTGGGCAAAATATAAATAAATAATAATTTATTGTAACTGTTGTTGTTGTGCGTCCACTTGTGTGTTGACCCCACCACATAACCCCACTTTACCTGTGTTGTGCTGTGAAAATTAGCTGTAGTGCAGTTTAAAAAAATAAAAAAAATAAACAGACAGTCAGGGGTTGCATTCTAACCTACCCCGTTGTAGAGTAGACCTCACCAGCTGTCTAGGCCCGCCCACCCCGGTTTGGGTAGGCACCGCTGCATTAGCTACCCACCAGTGCTTCGGTATCTCGGTGCACACACAGCCCTTGGCGCTTCGGTGCTCTGTGCGTACAGTATTATCTGCAGTGTGTAGTACCTCAGTGCACATAGTACCCTCAGTGCGCGGTACACTCTACACTCAGTGCTTGGTAAGGTAGTTCGGTGCCTCGCTGCACGTAGCACCTCAGTGCATACGGTGCTCAGTGCGCACAGTACTCAGGGCACTCAGTGCACATGATACTCAATGTGCACAGTGCTCTGTATGCGTGGAGCTTTTAAGAGCTTTTCTGAGTCGACTGCAGATCCCCTGCATTCGTGCTGAAAGCTGGCTTGCTGCCTAACATGCTTGCAGTCTAGTAATTAGGTGCGCATAGCGCCCTCGGTGCTCGTACACTAGGTACATGCAATACTCGGTGCCTTGATGCACTCTGCCTGTAGACGGTGATCCACTCCACTGTAGGCTACGTGCTGCCCCAGGTTGTGTGACTGCAAGTAGTACAGGCTAGACACCCCTTGTCCAGTTGCTGGGATCGAGCCTGTGTGAAACAGCTCCCTCTCTCTCCTCAAGTTTCTGGATCGAGCCTGTGTGTCGATTTAGCGCGACCCTCTCTCTGAACGAGTATTCGACCGCCCCGCAATTTTGAATGGCTGGAAGTCTTTGGCTTTCCACTTCACCTGGAATCGAAAACTGCTGCTTCTGCGACTCGTCTATAACGACGTGAACTGCACTGTGTTTACTATTCAACATCTCTTTGTGATTGCATGTCGCGAGTGACTAACCTTAGGAGTAGCTCGTCGTTTTGTGTATATATAGCTATATATAGCTTATATATATATATATATATATATATATATATATATATATATATATATATATATAAAAGAGATGTGTGATCCTCTACCAGACCCCAGCTCTGCCGTGCCCCGCTGTGGAGTTGACTCTGCTGGATTGTCTCGGCCTGCCCTCTTGGTTTACTTAAAAATTCAGTTCACCCGCGTTGCCGTGGTGTCTGTTCTATTTACCCTCACAGCTTGCTGTTGTGTGTGTGTGTATGTGTTGTTTTCTTTTACTGACTTGCAGTTTTAAAAAAAAAAAGCGCAATTCCTGCACCCAGATCTGCTGCGCCCTGCTGTTGAGTTGAATAAGCTGGCTTGTTTCAGCCAGCCTACTTGGCGCGCTTGGTAATAACAATAATAATACAAATTTACAGCTCACCCGCCTGGCATGGTGACTGTGTTTCTTTGCAGTTAAAAAAAAATAAGTACAATTTTTCTTCCTGTCTAAAATGCTGCAGCTCCTTGAGCCTGTGCTCCACTTTGGTATACACTACTTGCTGCATCAGGAGATTCTGGTTTTCAAATCTCTGCCAGCTGCTGCAGGGCCAGCCCTGGGATATCCTGCTACTCATGGATCTCCTCAGTCAGGCGCAAGTCACCCTCTGGCACCCCGAACCGGGCAGACTCCAACTGTGGGTCTGGCACCTGAACGGGACTGTCTGTCCGCCTTAGGGCTCTCAGACTCAGTTGTCAGCACACTGCAGATAGCTAGGGCCTACTCCACAGGACCGTTGCACACATATAAGTGGAAGTATTTTCAAAATTGGTGCATGATCAGAGGTCATGACCCCAATTATTTCAACTATTTTGCAGTTTCTGCAAGAGGTGGGTCGATCCACCTCTGTATTGTGTACCTAGCAGCCATATCTGCAGCCATGTCCCCATTGACTCAGTGTCCCGGGTGCTGATATACTAGCGATCCGTTTTTTGAAGGGTGCTTGGCGGTTACGCCCTCCAAGGAGGGTCGTTCTCCGTGAATGGAGCTTTGATATTGTACTTGAGGCTCTCACGAAGGCCCTCTTTGAGCCCATACACTCCAAAGAGTTGAAGTATCTGTCTGTGAAGACAGCCTTCCTCTTGGCTATCACCTCCGCAAACCGGGTCAGTGAACTACACATGCTGTCGGTGCACAGCTCCTGTATGCATATTTGGGACGATGGCAGAAGGATGACACTATGTACAAACCCTGCTTTCCTCCCTAAGGTGATCACAGCCTTCCACATGAACCAGTCAGTGAACTGGAGTCTTTCCATCCACCTCCGTTTTCTTCGGAGCAGAATAGGAGATTGAACCTCCTCTGCCTGGTGTGGGCATTGAGGTGTTACGTGGATAGATGAAGAGCTCTGCATCATACTGACCAGCACTTTGTCTTTCATACTATACTGACCCTAGGACAGCCCCTCTCGAAGCAGCGACTGTCGCACTGGATTGTGGATACGGTCTCGACTGTGTATGATAGTTCCGGCTTGCCTCACCTGGGTAGTGGCACATTCTACCAGAGGGTTGGCTACATCTTAGGCCCTCTTCAGAGGGGCCGCCCTGTCTTATATATGTACTGAGGCTAGCTGGGCTACATCGCATACTTTCTCCAGGTTCTATCACCTTAAAGTTATAGACCCTTCATTAGGCATGAGGGTCCTCGAGGTTGCACGATGCTGCCATTCCTTCTCCCTCGCGACAGCTCTGGTATACTTTCCCATAAGTACCACCACCAGTGTTTTGATGGTCGTCTTCGAATTGAAAGGGAATGTTAGGCTAATTACCGTAACCCTGGTTCCCTGAAAGAGAAGACGACCACCAACCAGCGAGGTTGCATCGGTCGATCTCATGGGATCGATGCAAAAAGAGAAACGGCTTCCGTGGGCTGACGGGTTTAACAGCTCGGTAGGCGGGACCGAGGATGTCACCCCAGGAAGGGGCCTATCGGCAGCTCTGATATAAAGAGCTCAATAAATACCTACCAATAGGCAGGCATATCCCGTAAGTGGGGGTTTACTTATGTCGCGGTAAATTTATGTATTTTTCATGGGTAGGTTGCCGAATAAAATTAGGATTTCGTGGACATTTCACGGACCTGTTTAAACATTAAATAAACCTAAGTATGTAGTATTTAAGAACACTATAAAGCCTAAAAATAGTGACACTTGCTTGATTTTTTTGTAATGTTATTTGTGCACGTTTTGTGTTTGTGTTTTTGCTTAAGGAATAAAAAAGGGCTATCTACAGAAGGAAGATACGTAGTTTGCGTCGCTTGCGTTGTGTAGCAGTTCATTTAAATGAGTTTTTTTTTTTCCTTTTCGTACTTGTTTGTATGCATTGGCCCCTAAAAGAGGTGAATTTTGTGGTGACCCCTCAATTTCATGATTTCTGCCAAAATCCGTGAAATCGCAATTTTGGTAGAGCCCTAACCATAAGTAATGTTTTGGTGGTCGTCTTCACTTTCAGGGAACCAGGGTTACAGTAAGTAACCTAACGTTATGTAGCACAGGTGATTTAAAATGTACATTTGTATTTAGGTGCAGGGATTTCACAATCACTTAATGTGCAGATTAAATTGGGTATTTGTATGGGGGCATGGGAAGTGCACAATTAGTTCACATGCAGACTGTGCCAAGATTCAATTGAATGATTGATTAGCAATCGAGTCTCGGCACAGCTGCATAAGAGTGAGGTAAACGAGAGTCAGGAGGTAAAGGGAAAGTAAAAGCAGAATAACAATTGCTATGTGTGCTGGGTCTACTCCAGCAAGATACTTGTTTGTTTTGTGTCTGTGTCTCGTCTGTTTTGGCCATCGTGCCGTTTTGTTATGCAAAGTGTTTTGTTTGTCTAAAATTGTTATTTTCTTATTAAATCTGCAAAGCAGCACAATTCACTCACTAAAACTGTTATTATCCTTCCTGGTCTGATATCACCCCAAAGCCAGCCTGTTCACAGTTCCTAAGACATGAAAATCAGTTAGTCACTGAGGCTTTAGTATTTTATAGATTGTATCATTTACTTTATTGATCATTGACAATGTATTCATTATTGAGCGAGGTGTAGCCTGTGCCTCAAAATGGTTTCACTTCAGTAGTGTTTATGAAATGTGGTGGAGTTCAGCAGGAGATTTGAGTAAAGGCTTGCTATGTTTAATGTGTTGAATTTGTCATTAATAGAATAGTAGACCTACACGGACAAATTCCCCAATAGACTGTAATGATCACTTAGCTGTAGCTGAGTTGACTGCAAACATTTCCTAACTAATAAGGCTGTAACACTCATGCAAGAAACCATTCTGTCAATATATCCTAACAGTGAGAAGATTAGATACGTAATAAAGGTGTACTTTATGAGTTTAATTTAACTGAAGACATTTGCTGCTACATAGCTGTGGCTTCTTCATGGTTCAAAATATGTTGTAGGTTAAGGCCCTTTTTTGAACTCTCTTTCTCTCTCTCTCTCTCTCTCTCTCTCTCTCTCTCTCTCTCTATATATATATATATATATATATATATATATATATATATATATATATATATATATATTATTAGACAGCAGGGAGGGGGGGGCTAAAATCCTCCCTGCCAAAAACATGTGTGAATGCATGTTTTGTGTTTATTTCATTTGTTTCATTATCACCTGCACCTGGATATAAAAGGTGAGTAGTCAGTCTGCTCGAGGCTGCTGAGTAGAAGGGAGAAGAAGGTGCGCTCTGTTCCCGAGCAGTCAGAAAGTAAGTTTTGTGTTTAACCTGTGTGGTTATTTTTATGTTGCAGGTAAACGGTATAGCCGTCCTGCAAGCTAGTCAGGAAGCTGCAACGTATGTTTATTCAGTGCTCCAAAAGAGCTAGGCGTTTGTTTTGTTTTTGTTTATTTTTGTGAATTAAAAGTGTGCGACAGTGCCGTTCTTTCAAATCCTGTGTGTGGAGTCATGATTTAAGAAGGGAAAGAACCCGAGAGAGCTTGTGTGGCGAGCGGGCTTTCACAATATATACTATTATAATATATATATATATATGATATATATAATATATCTATATTAGAGACATAATAAATGATATACTTGAAGAGGTCTCTTGTACTTTACAGTTATCTTGAAAACAACTGTAATTTTAAAGCAGTTGGCTAACATACCCATGGGCAGTAACTTCATCCTTCAAATTAATAACAAGTCCAAGAACGTGGCAACAGAAGCATGCCCAAATCATCTGCTACCAGCAGCTTAAACAGCTGGCATAAGACATTCAAAGCAAAGAGTTACTTCAGCAATACAATGTCCATTGGTGTTCTTTGAACCATTTATGGCAAGCTACCATTTTGTGTTTTTTTAATGAGTTGTGTACAGCTACCAGTATTCATCCTGCCTGCCTATTCTTCTAAATAAGAGGTCCCTTTAATGTATGGTGTTTTAGCAATAGTTTGTTGCAGGTTTGCCACTCCTTGAAGACTCTACAATCAGTAGTCTTTGATGTCCCTGTTGTGGTCCAGTACTCTAATGTACCAGCCAGGATCATATTATGCCACTCACAAACGCACAGCTCTCTACATCTACCCATGTTGTCATCAACATCTTGTCAAATCGCTCCTTAGGATCTACTGCAGTATATTCCTAACTTCTTTACAATGTTTCCATTGTGTCATTTGAAGTCTTCAAGACACATCACTTGTTCAATTGGTCAAATTTTTGTGAGAATTGTTTGTCAATATAATATACGATTCCATATAAAACCAACATAACTGCAGTTCATACAACATCTACTTATAATAGATATGGGAAGATACATTTTTTAATTTGCTTTTACAGGAGATGTGGGTGAATGGACATTAAACTCTTGAAATGTAATGTAATGACATCATTCTGGAGAGCCCAAGAGATTTTCAGAATTTCTGTGTTTTGTCCGTAGCATCTGATTTACAGGTCCAATAATGATGAACACAAAACAATGGAATGCAATGGAATACACTCAAGAGCACTTGTGTTGTGTTCTTCCATCGCTCCCATGTTCTATGATTTTGTGGGTAAGGGTTGGTTGCTGGTACAAATTGGAGGGACTTTTCCTTCAATAGATTTTTTTTTTCGGTTTAGCTGTGTTTGTGTTTTTTGTGGTTTTTTTCACCCACTGTATATCCTGTGTAGACTGATATCTTTTAAATTACACTGGAAAACTTGAAACTAGAAAATAGCTATTTGTGTAATCAGGTAGTGAGATGGCCGAATATCTATCCAAGCAACATATGTTATATGGTTTCATAATCTGAATTTTAAATGTAAATGTAAATCTGGTTATAGAATTTCAAGTTTTGTGAATGGTTTGCCTTAGCATTGGCTCTACTGTTAATCTTGTTTAATGTCACCTGCATACTTGGAAAATATCTTTGGAAAGTGTAATTGAGTTAATACTTCAGGTAATGGTAACACAATTTAGCAGAATGCTCACACAACCTAGTCTAGATTTTGAATGAGTTATAAATACCTGTATTGCAGTGCCTTTTGATAGAACCCTACTGCAGGATGCAGAGCAATCGAATCTTAAGGGTCTGAATGAGAGACGCAGGCTGAGTTAGTATGAGTATGTTTATAAATATGCTAACACAGAGACACCAGACTCTCTGATTATATAATCCAATAGCTAACCATGCAGAACTAACAAGGGGAAGTATGCTGTATTGAATAAAACTGAAAAGTGTTTGAAAACCTCACGAAGCATAGGCTGTTTAAAGTAAAATGATCTGACTTGTTGAAGGGTAATATGTATGGAGCCTTTAGGTTGAATGCTGGGCTATGTATTTTATACTATTACTATTTAATATTCTTTGAAGAGATTGACTTGTTTTAACACTATGTGATTGGGTCCTACAAGATACATCTCAAAGTGATTGAATACAATGTTTAAATAAATAAGCAGACTGTGTTGTCCTGTGGTTGGGTGGTATATATCATTTTGGGAACCATTTGTCATTTGCTATGTGATTCTTGTTGCAACTTTTTGACACCACGATGGCTGATCTACTGAAACAATGCATTAGCATGTGTTATTGTACATGCTGTGGATTGAGGTCATTGTTATTTTATATAACAATGCAGGGTATATGTAAACATGCTAATTTCCCCAGAAAAACAAAGCTTGCAATTTATTTGTATGACCTTTGAAATATGAGGAGCAACAGAAAAGATTTTTACACAAGTATAAACTATTATTACAGGTATATGTGACCTGTGTTTTGATTCGCACACAAGTATTCATATAATCCGCAGTGATATACAGCATCACTTTCAATCACAGATATGCGTTCCATCAGTTCAGGCTTTCATAGTCTGGCCGACGAGCCCTCTCCCCTTCTGTCCACCATCTCTTAACTACACATTTATTCTGGCTTGGTCCATTCATGAATATGAACATTCATTTTGAAAGCATGTCAACTGAAAGTGATGACCTCCAGTTACTTTTCACTCGCTTCATACAATGGAATCCTCTCTCACATGCGTTGTGGAGAGAGGAATCACCAGTGAAAGTTCTATTAGTGGTGCAGGTTGGAAAATCGATTCTGAAGAATAGGATTAGCAGACACTTCCTTCCACACATTGCACCACTGGGATCTTGGACCATTCCACCACGTGGGGAATGAGAGAGGAGCAGTGAAAGTCATTTAAGTTCTGTTTTGTATATTTAAACATGTTCTGATAATGAACAAAATTGTGGTTGCCCTGCTTGGGCAACTAATTCTCTCTGGCTCCATTTTCAAGTTGCCTAAGGATGAATTTTGGTTGCCCTGGGCAACCGGGCAACAATTAGTGTCAAGCCCTGCCTAAAGGCATGGGAATAGGGCAAATGAAATGGAGCCAGATATTCTGGATGGGCTGTACTCCCATTACAAACAGATCTGTCACAGGCATTTGCTGGATGAATACACCACCAATTAGAAAAGTTTTATGTTCTATAGGTATAAGCAGGAAATCCTTCCAATGCCAGTGCCACATCAAAGGAGTGGAAGTTTCATGCCCTGTACCCGTTCCATAGCTACAGAGTGGGTATCCACATTTACTCATGGACGCTTCCACCGCTACCCTGCTAGGTGTGGTAACTGCAACCACAGTGCACTGTGGTTACGGGTCAGTTAATGTGCAAACACTTTATATTAAAAAAAAAAAAAAAGACATGCATCAACTTCTGTACATTTCGTAAAAAATCCCCTGAAAAACTAGATACTCTGGTAGGCATGGGAACAGTAACCACAGTGGGCTACGGGTCAGTTACCATGGAAACACTTTTAAGAAAGGAAAAACATCCGTCAACTACATTTTGGTGTGTTTTTCTTAAAACATACACTAGATGGTGTTTTAAACGATGTAGCACTGTGTCACGTTTTAATTTACTGTCAGTGGAGCCAACACTTCGATCTGAAACAAGAACAAAAATATTGATTGGAGAAAGAAATGGTGACAGTTACTTTATACATAAATAGGTTAGAAAACATAATTGATATTATCATGACCAACACTTGTTCTTCGTCAGGTTCCAATGTAAAAAAAATAAAAATAAAATGCTTTAAAAAAATCTCTAACTGTTTTCCTAGCTGAGGAACGTTTTCATTGGGTCAGCAAAAAATGCTGTGTGGGTAAATGAGGAACATTAAACAGTGACAACAGCTGAAATGTATTTTTTCAAGAAGGCTTTAAACACAGTGTATGTTTATTATATCAACACTATACTGTATGCTACATTTGTACAATGCTTATTGGGAGGTCAGCGCTATGTTGTAGCATATAACAAAATTTAAGTCTACTTCAGTACGTAAAATAATGCTATTATTATTACCAGTTAGGTTTGCCTTAAATAGCTACACTTGTGCAAAATGTGGGGCTCCAGGAGATTGGGGTGGGGGGATTCTACAGTCTTTTTGTTAAGAAGCCTAAATAGTTTTCCAAGTTCAAATTTCATGCTGTGGTTTCTTTCATCTTTGTATTTGATCTGCCTAACTATGCCTCCAGTATAATACGCTACACTCTCGTTTTTCTGAACCTCATTTGAAATCTTGAGCAGAAATGATCTTGTTAAGGAACAACTGTAAGCAGCCCATTAAATTCTCTGGCAGGATAAGCGCGGTGGAGTGTGACTTGCGTGGGTTGCCATGCATTTACTGAGTGTACAAGCACCTGAGTCACTGTTGGGAGCTATTGGCAACTTATTTAACATCAGGCAGCTCCACAACTTCTACTCATCTATATATGGAAAAAAATATATAAAAATCATATAGGAATTTTACATCTTGTGAATGGAAACTATATGAAATATATACGTTTGATTTTAACATATAAGTAAATGATGTCACATACAAGGCAAAATGCAACACATACAGCAGACATGTTGCATTTTATATGTTGACTCATATATAATGGCTTTGCTTGTAGCAAAGTCACAACACTTCTAAATAATATACATGATCCTTATTAAAATATTTAATAGAAATAAATTACCAATTGCATTATTTCAACCCTCCTATTAGGTTTCGGGTCTATGTACCATGCTGTGGTATACATACACTTTATATATATATATATATATATATATATATATAATATATATATATATATATCTATATTATATATTCCCTGTGGGACACCCTGGGAACACAGTGACAGTTCAAATAAAACCATGTCTGCATAGACTTCACAAAAAACATTCATAGAAAGAATTACTAGCCTCCATTGTTGTTTTTAATTACTTACATTTTATTACTGTTGCACCATTTATACAATTACATAGAATTTGAATGAATCCATGTTACAATTCTTTTTTTTTTTTTACTTTTATATCAGTGAGTGGTGGGGTAGTGTCAGTGACACGGTATGGAAGAGAGACTGGAATGGCAATGAATGCAGACATTTTATTTTAATTTTTTTTTCCATTTCCACTTGACCGAAAGACAGAACTACAGGTGCACCCAACCACGGACATGCATTAACTTGTCAAGATAGAAGGAGAAAGAGACAGAAACAAAGAGCAAGAAAGATATATATATATACATACATATAGATAAATCTAAGTAGACTATATATGGTAGATATGTCCCAAATTAAAGACACTGGAGTGATAGGAAGAAAGAGAAAGAGAAACAAATTCTACTTTCAAATTGGCACTGTAATCTGGAATGCTTCCGTTCTAATTGTGTTGAATGTGATGGTTATTACCTGTATAAAACATACAGACAAAACATAAGTAACAATACAAAAAAAAACAAGATCTGATTGCCTTAGCACTGACCCAACAGGCAGAGATGAAAACATAGAAACCTTAAGGGTCTTAATGGTACTGGCAGAGTGCATATATGGTTAGTAGATTCTACCTCTTCCATTTCATTTTCAGGCATCTGCAACACAAGAGTCCAGGAAAAAAAAACAATGATTTTTTTGTGAACTGAGACATTTCCTGATGAAACTTCAGGCTGAGGGGGTGGTGTGGTATTCCATTGGACATGAAAGGTGGTGTGGGTAAAACGGACTTTGATCAAGTTCGTTTGTACAGCAGAAAGAGAATGCAGGTTTTTTTTTGTTTTGTTTTTTTTTTTTTTTAAAGAGGCTGTCCATTATTCTTGAACTGCTACGGTTTTATCCTGGTTAGCAAGGGGAACCTCTGTGGCTTTAACCTCCTGTGCTGGGACGGCACTGTCGGTGGCTACAGGGGTTGTACTAGGTGCTACCTCCTTGACTGGGGCCTCCTTGGGAGGTGGGGCTGAGGCAGTGGCAGCGGCAGCAGCAGCTGCTTCCGTGGGCTTTGGCTCTGGGGCTGGTGCCTCACTTTTAGCTTCCTGGGCTACTGGAGCAGCGGGGGCCTCAGTCTTTTTGGCCTGGACCTCATCCTTACTGGCGCTCTTCTCTTCTGCTTTGCTAACTGCAATGGGTGGTGCAGGAGCCTGGGCTTTTACATCTGCACTAGGCTCTGAAACAGCAGGGGCAGGGGCCTCACTAGCTTGTGGAGATACTGCAGGAGTTGCCGACTTCTGCTCTTCCTGCTTGGGTATGGCCTGCTCTGTACTCTGAGGGGGCTCAGCCTTTGGCTCAGAATTAGAAGCTGCCTTCTCTCCCTCAGTTTTAGATGGTTCCTCCTTGTTCTCGGCCTTGGTATCTGTCTGGTTGGCATCAGGCTTGGAGTCTTTATCTGTTTTCTCATCTGTTCCTTCTTTAGTCTCCGCCACTGCTGGGATCTCCTCCTTGTTCTCTTTCTGTGCCTCTCCTTCTTCTGCTGTTGCCCCTTCAGCCTTAGTGTCCTTGTCTTTTGCTTTCTCGTCGTTCACATTATATCCCTTCTTCTTTTTGCTCAGCTTGCCTCCCATGTTTCTTGTGTCTGTAAAGAAAGAGAAAATAACCCAATCAACACATTGAGAAATGGGGAATGCCCTGGTTTTTTATGTGGGTCTGGGTAATACTAACATTTTACTTCTGTGGCAGGATGAAAGCCCTAAAATGTAAATAGTGTGTTTGAGGGAATGTAAGGTTGGCAGGGATGGGGTTAAATCTGTCCCTGCCAATAATCACAGGTGTGGCCATTTCCCAATTAAATGACTGAGTGCTAACTGGGGAGTGGCCACATGTTTAAAAAGGGGAGGGGGGCTTTGTTGGGTGAAGGGAGTTAGGTGAGTGGAATTGGAATTGGAGTAGGAGTACCGTGATCTGTGATCCATGAACCTTTAGTGAAGGCGACTGCCCAAATGTTTGTTCTGGTGTTTTGTTAACCCCCACCTTATTTTATACTGTACATGCCAACCGACCTTACCCCCCCCCACACACACACACACACACACACACACACAAAAACACACATTATTTACATGTAGGGCTTTCACCCTGTCACAACTTCTCAGGCAATGAACCATGTTATATCAAGGTTAAACAGTGTAAATAAAAGTAACTAAAACATCTCTGCATTTCTGAGCTCATTTTTTTTTTATCAACATATCTTTACCACAAAGTAATTTCAATGTGGGCAAATATAATAAAAACACAACTTAATATAACTATGTCGTGTTTCTGAAATACTTTCTCTGTATTCATGCAGCCCCAAAAAACATGTGAGATACTAGAGATTGAATGCCTATAGTTTCTTTTTTGTTTCTTTTGTATATTATGTTTTTTATTTTGAACATCTATAGTTTGAAGGAGTAAGTTCCCTTTTAATGCTATTTGGGTTAAAGAGTAAGCGGGGTTCCGAAAAATCTAAAGTTAGATGTCCTCACGTGTTGCTGCAACTGTTTAAATAACGTACCTGTGATTTTTCTTTTCATTGTTAATATCCTGACCATTTTTTATACTTGTAACTTTAAAATCTGTTTCAAAGCTCTTTTCAAAATGGACGCTCTAGAGCACTGACAGTGTAAAGATTATTGCCCACATTGTCAAATGATCTATGATGTGGCACAGAACAGAAAAGCCAGAGCATTTGTTGATAAGTTGTTTTTTTTTTATTGCTCTTCCTGCAGTGATTCAGAGGACAGATCTCCAACCGCAGTGAAATATGATTAAATAATTCTGTTTATAATTATGTGGCAATATGTTTTAGTAATACACCCCCCACTCGCTATATCGGGGGTGTCAGTGTCCAAAATAAATCCGCTATATCGAGGACTGCAATATAGCGAGAGACCCATAGAACAACAAATAGGCTAATAAGAAATACTGTACAACCACTCCCTTGTTTATCAGGTGTGTCAGGGTCCGATATAAATCCAATACGCAACCTGCTTTTACTCATTTCTCGTATAAAAAGCAGCACATCATTTTAATTCATACAGCAGAGGGTAATAGCTTCTCATCAACTTCAGTCGCCAATTAATTTAATGAGTTTTCCTCTCCTTTCTCAAATGCACAAACCTGCTGCATTGAAATAACCAATTCCCAACAAGATAGGAGGCTTGTTGCTAGGGAGCTGACGTCACTGCCTTGTGGCTTTTGCTAGTGCATTGCTGCCACACATGAATACCTCACGGGTAAAATAAAAACCGCTTCATCAAGCAGATATTTTATTTGCTTTGTGTTATTGTGAAATGTGTGTGTATATGATAACAGTACGATATTAATGTTTTGATCTTAATTGTTTTGTAGATTGTTGTTTGTGATGTGCAGTACGAAATAAAACAAAGAGTAATTCTAAATGCTTATGTATATTGTAGCTAAGGCATACGCAGTTAGACAGAAAAAATGGGGAGCCAACACCAGGACTGTGATATATCCGAAACCACAGTATAGCGAGGGGCGATATAACCAGGGGTGGGTATAGCTGCCTAGGTAACATGAAGCATGACTGTTCAATTGAGTATCGAGCAGTGAACCCTTTGAAAAGACAAAAGACATGAAGATAATACATTGGGAGGGTAGTGGTGTCAGTTGTGGTGGTTGGTTTTTCTCTTACTAAAACCAATGTTAACTGTCATACGATTTAAATTATTTATTTTTGGGGGCCCTGGAGCATCTGTTATAACTAAAATAATAACAGAAGTTCAAGATGCAGTGCCAGTCATACACAGCACAATTGCAGTACAGTTTTATCCACAAGGATTTCTCAGTTCCCCAAGCACCAGGGCCCACTATCTTATCCTGAAGCTTTACTTAGTAAAGTTAGTTACAGTACTTAGTAGCATGAGATGGGTAAAAGTTGCTTGAGAGTTGACATTTCAGTTTATGTTTTCTGCTGTAAATTGCCATTATACAATATTACAATTTGTACATATTGACCTATTTTACAGTGAGACCAGTTATGCCTATCAACAGGAAGGGTAATTTGACCTGCTAGCAGTAACTGTATTGTTGCTCTTTAACTGAAGAATACCTGTACTGCCAATGTCTTGTCAGCCTTTTGTTTTCAGTTTTGCCTAATCACGTCTGTCCATTCATTCATCTTTGACATTTATAATACACTCCCAGCAGCTTACTGACACTTCAAAGTGATTTGGCTATAATCTGATACATTTATACAAATATTTTAACCAGTTCATGCACTCTTTGTGTTCACGTTTTTTTGCGATTATGAGGACTCACTGGTTACAAGTGACCACAGGTAACTTAATTCACTGGGAAAAGCATCCGGACACGTTCATTTACTGGAGGGAGTGGGTGAAAGCCAGACCGAAATAAAACTAAAACAATGCGAAACATCAAATAAATAAATAAAATTAAAAAATCATTATATGAGTTTTCATATTTAATACATTAATGCTTCCAGACCAAGTCAAAACTGCCTAGACGTGTCACTAAAACAATGCGAATGTCTTGGAAGCTACAGTACGCTATTACTCAGTCTGTACAGTCTATGTTATTTGTGTGTAAATATGATTTTGTAAACAGCAAATACTGTAGTAATTTATTTTAAAAGATAATATTTACACAATAAAACACTTGAAGAAATAGGATACCTATTTTTCTAGCATAAGGTATAGGCTATATAAAACCATAGACCACAATGTAGTTTACAAATAACATTGTTTAGCTTATATGCGACAAACAAAAAAATGCTACAATCTAATAAAATGTAAATAAAATGCACCTGCATGTCCAGTTAACAATCTCCATACTAATTACCTTAAAATTACACAGAATACAGTATACGGAAAAATGAGTATATCAAAGTGGCATTTAAAATAAAACATGAAACCAAGTATTCTATAGTAGTGATACATTAGTGCTTGTATTTCTTGTTAAAATAGAGGTCACAGCTCCCCACAGCACTCTGGTCTGGATGGTGTGCTCTGTTCTGAGGAAAACACAGTTTAGGAAACCTTTTTTGGTGCACCAGGAAATTACGTCTGAGGAAAAAACTGGTATTTATTGCATAGTTTGTTATGTATAGTAAAGAACACTGCGGTGTCTGGATGCAAAGGAGAAACATGCACAAAACAAAGATAAGCAGAACAAAAGTAAACTTCCACAATATTCACCTACTTCACAAGACCTGGGCAATTAATAACCCTAAATACTTTCAGTCCAAATGGTTTTCCTGGTTTCCCCTAAGGATTATCAGACCTATTTCCCCTCAGATGTTAGAAAATTGTAATTGTGTATCAATCTTGTTTACATTTCAGTAGTTTAAATTTTGAAATATACTTAGTAATGCAACTGTTAAAAAGAGGAAATTACAAAAACATACAGGAAGCAAGTGTCCTTCGCTGCAACTTGTATTTGACTTGGTACCATTTTTGTTAAAGTACTCACGACTACAAATACTAAGCATTCAGCAAACTGCATGACACTATTATTAGATTAATACTACTGTGTGTGTGTGTGTGTGTGTGTGTGTGTGTGTGTATCTGCATCTGAATTTCCAATGCCTGTTTCTACTTCTGTTTTCACAAATAAAACTGCTGTCAATTTCCTGGCAATCACATGATCATTTTCAGAAAACAGTGACACATAACTTCCTGACAAGACACTGTTTAAAGGTCCTGGATTACCCAACAATTGGTGAAGAGAACATAATTAGTAATCTAGTAGCAATGGAAAAATGCAAAATGCAACAGTGAAAAACAACCAAACAAAAGTTCTTAACTTGTTTTGATAAATGTTTGCATTTGTTTACTGTGGGCAGCAGGTGACAAAACCACATGTTAAAAATGTACATCATTTAATGTCACTGAATAAATTTCATTGATTACATTGTCAGGGCCTCTTGAACCTAAAATGATCATAGTAGCTACAATACTTCTCAATGACTTCCTGCCATAGAGAATATTTAAAAAACACCAAAAAACTCCAGTAATTCTCTAAAGTTCAACATCCTGTTTCCTCCATTCTTTTAACCCATCCGACTGCGGTGGGACCAGAGTAAGGGCGGATATGTAAAAAGCCAGATGAATGAATCCTATTTTAATACAATTATACACAGCTGTAACAATTACTGCATTCATCCAATTATTCTTTTGAGATTCAGCTCTTATTAGGTAGCTCCCCTAAATCCCTTGTTTAGAAATATACTGGGTATTAATACTTGTGATAGAGTAGCTGCCTGCCATATGGGTGCATGACAGGCAGGAGATTGTGACGGATGTTGATAAGCCCCTCCACCCGATTTGACTGTAATCAGTGAAGTCAATAGGCTTAATCAAGGCACATCAGATGCATTTGAATAGTCTGTGTGGTCCCCCATGAGCCACACATGAGGTCAGTAGGTGATCATCAACGCATTGAATGGTGTTCACAAGAAGACAGGCTGCACCCTGTACAATTGAATTATATTTTTGTGGCTAAATAACTATAGAAACATGTTATACTCAATCTAAACTTTTTACATATTAGAGACATGAATATATGCTTGATGGCAGTTATTATTAAAAAATACCTTGTGTATTTTTTATTAAATAGCAATTCCAAACATAACACCATGAATTTCATGGAGGTGTGGAGAACAAAAGCTTTTATCTTTGGTACTTTTAGAGATATTATTCTTTTTGTAAAATTAATGCTGTTTAGCTTATTTGCATGAGTGTCGCTGACATCACTGTGACGGGCAGAACAGTCAGGCCTGAGTTTTTCTCTCTCCTGTAACAGTGTACCCTGGCTGGCGTTTTCCCGAAGGTGTTTTTGACAATGTTTGACATTGGGATTATAAAGCATGTCTTTAAAGTGACATACACCACAAATATTTTTTTAAAAGGATTGCTCTGAATTTGGGCATTCTACACTCGCGCTGCTACTCTGATCACAAATCACTTTGAACGGAGTGTCTAGTTGCTACATTTCCAGAGATTCAGCCTGAAACTTAAAACTTGAAACTGTGTGTCCTCCGATGCTGTAGCTCCGAGGTGGCTGAGTGGTGAGTCTGCTAAAGCCACATGCTTCGGGGGACAGCGCAGAGGTGGTAGCAGTGAGCCGAGCTTATATAATAATTGCTTATTCGAATAATAATAATAACAACAATAAAAAAATGCATCTACTAAATAAAAAAAAATTAAAAAAACACTGTCTAAGCTAAACATCCTTCTAAAATAAATGTTTTCAGTTCTATTTTTAACAATTCTGTAGAAGATTTTGGCCTACCCTGCTAAAATTTCTATCAACTGCTGACGGCCAGAAAGATCTGTTATTAACGCCAGCACAGATAACTTAGATTAATTTAACAACGTAGACAATACACATTTTGACTTTAATTTACAGCAAAGGAATAGAGTGCTTTTTTTCTGAACAAGCTCTGACAATTCAAAGAATTTCCAATTGTTTAATTGACAGTGTATTACAGATTAGCAGGAGTTAAAGCCAGCACTATTTAATGGTCTCCAAACGAGCTAAAGGAAGTTGAACTAAAAGAAATGCTTCTGTTTACAGCTGATTTACCTTTCCCCTAAAGCTGCTGGCCTTGACCAAACTCCTGTCAGCAAGTGTCCACTGTATACAATGATTGCACTTCCAGCTTTGAGGGATTTGGCAAATCCCCTGCACAGGATCCTATTGCCAGGTGCGCTCTCTACACTACAGGGGCACTTTCTTTTCTTACCACTCACACTAGCAATCATTCAAAAATCTTTTCTAAGTACAATTCTTTTATTGAAAAAAATACATGTAGTTTTCAAAACCAGACACAAAAGCATACCGACATACTAACAATATACAACTTCAGAATTAAACAGGCAATTATAGAAAGAGTTGATAATAGCCCTTCATTCATACCACTAGGTGATTCAGTTTGTAACTAAAGTTTGTTACCTCCCATAAATTTGAGAGTACAAAATGTGCTGTTGTTCATTAAAATGTCTTGTGACTGGTGAGTTTATATCCTTGTTTCTAATTGCATTCTTGTTTTTCAACATGTGAATTGGAAGTTATCCGATTGTCTTGCCAACATAGCAAAGACAACAAGGGCATTTCAACAAGTACACAGCATGCTCTGATACACATGTAATCCTCTCCCTTTCTTTGAATTGCATAATAGTTTTAGCATGTATAATTTTATCAGTTTTAATCCTAGCATTGCAACACGCACGGTTATAACATGCAGTAAATCAAGTCAAATGTGTTTATCAATTAAATGTGTCTTAAAGCTTCAATGAAATTTCATCTGGCATTCATAAAACTCATGTTTAATGAATTCCCCTGTTTGTAAGACATTATAATAGCTCAATTTAAGTTCCTCCATAATCTACTGGCTGTTTTCTAGATCTCCATCAGACATAACTCAAATAGCACATTAAGCCCGTCCTAATGATTCAAGTCTCTTACCTGCATTTACTACAGTGCATCTCTTCAAAGCCAATGTAAAAAAATAAATAAATAAATAAATTCAAAAGATGATGTATTACAGGGCATCAGGGTTACTGTATGTGTTAAAATAAACTAATACATATAATACACAAACCCACTAGGAGGGACAGTGAATGATGCTTACATGTAGTCTAGATTAACATGAAATGGGCTTTCTACTTGCGCATACACTCAATCAATGTTTTTAAATGTGCTCCCCAACCCCCACCACGAGCCCAAAAAACAAATAGCAAAGTGGCTTGTTCAGAGTGTGAGCGCTAGCTGACCTAAACAAATGAGTCTGACTGTTTTAAGACACTTTTAGAACATCTGCTGTATAGATAAAAATAAACATAATTGCAAAACTACAATCTAATAAACATGTGTTGAAATAAAAACATCCATATACCTTGAGCATTTTCATGATTTTAAATAATACACAACCCTGCTACATTCTGTAACTGGCTTGAACCATATTGCCAGGCTTAGCAGAAAAGACCCACTGAATATCAAACAGAAATTAAATCATTTGTACAATTATCACAAAACCAAATACTGTGTTTTGCTAGTAATCTAATGCTCAGTCCGAAGGAGGTAATTAAACACTAAATAAAATCCAACGATTAAAATCCAATATTAAGCAAGACAATGCAGGTATTTGAAGAACACTTTCAAAAAAGTTTTAGAATTCAGTACTGTAAGACTAACGTAAAAAAAAAAAAAAACTGACCTTCAAGTTGGCAGTCTACGACAGTACTAGACAACCAATTCTATTTACCAACACTGGTTAGATTCTTGATAAAAATATATCCTGTTGCTTTCTCCATCTGCCGTTATTGGCAGACAATGACAGTAAACACCTGTAAAAGGAGAGCTTTCAAACATTGCATCCAACTACAGAACAAAATCCTACACCCTGCTACAAGAGGTCCTATTTATATTCTTCTCTCCATGTCCACACAGTTTTGCGAGTTGGGGCTCAGCAGGACAGTCTATAAGCCCATCCCATGGCAACCTTTTCCAGATCAACAGGAGCTTTTGGACTAACTAAAAACACATTTACGTATCCTCTGTATGGCACAGGCATCTTCTGCTTGGATTCAAACCTCCAACCTCTCTTCTGCATGGAATATGGAAACCGCAGTATCAAATTATAGGGTACAATTAGATTTTAGCCAAGCAGTTTGCATAACACTGAAAATATGAAGTCGATATTTGAAATGGCAGGTTTACAAAATACATGAACTTCCCATACAAGGTTGCATAATTAGTTTGTCGAAATAAATGTATGTGTGTACTATGAAACAGAAATCAAACAGAAATGTACTTTTGGTGTAGGAATGTTTTTATAGATCAGTAAAATAAAATAACTGTATTTGCACAATGGTGCCACTTAAAATAGGGTCGTTCAAATTAAGTGTATTTAATACTTGACAGCACTTAATAGTACTTGAACATTTTGAATTCGTAGCTGAATGAATAAAAAAATTTAAGCACTACTTTATCAGAAAGATTGTGTACTTGACTTACCTCAGAACTGATGCATCGTTACTGTAAATTGTGATAATTCTTACCCTTATTAAAGTTTACTGTGCTATACCATGGAATCATATATTGTTTCATACACAGCATACAAATAAAAAAACAAACGTATTTCATATAAAGTAGCCATTCATGATAAAAGTATTCCCACCCCTGGTTTAGGACTTTTTGAGTCCTCCTTGTGCTTTTATTACAGCTTTTAAACATGTATGATAATTCTTAACCAGTATGTTACATCTTGTTTCTTAAATATTCCTTCAGCTCTGATAGACTGGATACACAACACTTGGCTATAGATTTTTTCAAATCAATCCAAAGCATTTGTATTGGCTTGCAATCTGGTGATTTCGAAGGCCATTCCAGAACTTTTATCTTTGTTTTATTCAAGAATTCCAGAGTTGACTTAACCATATGCTTTGTGTCATTGTTCTGTTGGAAAATAAGATGTCTGCCAATCAGCCTACGAGCAGATGGGATGATTGTACTTTGTAGACTGTTTTGATACATGGCTGCATCCATTTGATCTTCAATCACATGAATGTCTCCAGTCCCTGAACTGCTATATCATCATTGAACCACCTCAATGTTTACCTGCAGGTTTTCTTCATTGAAGGCTTTCCCTTTTTTTCTTCAAACATAAACTGCGGTCCACTTTTGTGGAAAGGTTCTATGTTAGTCTTGTTGAAGAATACTTCAGATTCCTGTTCACATTTTAGACAGTTTGTTTTAAGAATTTTGTGACAGGGTAGAGTCACGGCCTATGCTGTTACTGGCAGGAAAGAGACCCAGTGACAGAAAGCTGCAGTTTAAGTGCTGGTGCGCAGGTTTATTTACAATACAAACACAAAAACAGGAAAAAAATATACTGGTAAGAGGGCCAAAGTAAAATATCCTAACAAAACAGGCTGGACAATAGCCTTCGTTACAGATAAAAAATAAAATCATAGAAGTACCTCTTTTTCTGGCTACTGACTTTGTAATAATGCAGCTTAATTACCGAGTAATTGTTTTCAATTAATAAATATATATTTTAAATTAGTTCTATTACATTTTACAGAATTTGAATGCAAAGATGCCAATACTTGTCACGCAGATATTTGAATTTGCTTAAGTGCCTTTTTAGATTTATATATATATATATATATATATATATATATATATATATATATATATATATATATATATATATATATATATATATATATAAAGATATGTTTGTTAAACTACCAGAAATTGTGTATTTTGGTCTTTATTATATTAATTAGTGGTTAATGTTCTTCTATTTAACATGTTGTCTTGAACTATCTTGTATTAAATGTAGAAGGCCAAAACTTTCGTCTGTGACTGTAACTGAATTTTAATACATGTTTAATTGCATATCAATGCATACTTCTTCAGGCCACATAAAATAACGTGTTACTACAATAAACACAAATACTGTCTCAACAAGAATTACGGGCGACATGCCAGTTGTAATCATGGGTTAACCGTAGCCACATATTCAACATATAACAAACAAAAGACAAAACACTCACAATACAAATTCAAAGTCCATCAGCGGTTCTTTCGCAAGCATAACAAAGGAATAGATCACCTCGCTACATCCCCTTAAGTACCGTCAATCACGCCCCTATGGTAAATGATTGCAACCGCTCATCCAATCCACAGCTGCCACATCACTTCCAGGTGTACCGTAGCTCCTCCCCCTTTCTAGATGGCCAACTTCCACCATTCCCTTTAAACAGCGCCCTCACAGGTCGGGTGGGAGATTTATCACCAAGAATCATTCTGTCTCTTTCACATATGTACACTTGCGAATCTGAGTCAAACAAAGGTGACAACATATTGTATCATATTCTGTAATCCTGGTAAAGGCTACACCAGAGTGCCAAACTAACAGGTATAAGTATCCATTAAATTGAAACACATTCTGGCACTTATTTTTTAGAAGACAACCTACACAGATAAGAGCATAAGAAATTTCAAACGTGCTGGCAAGAATCCAGCATGAGTGAGGATCACGCACAGTGTCCAGGCTTGCAAAACTATCAGATCACTAATTTTGAAGTTTTAGTTTATCATTGGCTCTCTGCTAGAATATCTATGATGATGTTCTTTATTAATTTTACCTTTCACTTGTATATATATAAAATTAGTATTGAGGTATTATTTAGGTTATTGGAAATACGCATTATGTGACATAGTCCACCGCTGGGATAATGATGCCTGAGTGAAGGCAGCCAGACCACAGATGAAATTCAGAGTAAACCGAATTACTATGGAATAATGAGGAAAACGTTTAAGCAAAAAAAAACTAGTGCTGCATAAAATCACAGGAAAAAAATACAGTAATTATGTTTAACGTACAGTATTTTCAAATAGCGACAGAACCCCCATAAGGAGGGCTTTAACATCTGGTAAGGCCCTTCTTGTTATGTTAAATGGGGATCTTACCAGATGGTAAAGCCCTTTTCTTCAGGTTTTACTGCTATAATGGACCTTGTGTATTAATTTCTGAACTGTACCACTGCCAGGCAGCCATCAAGGGGAAAAAAGAGTGATGTATTGCCTGTAGATCAACACCTCTGTGGCACAATAACTTTGATTTGCCTCTGTACCAGTTTTGGATCTCATGATCTGCTTGTATTTATAAATTCTTTACTGTATATGAGAGAAAAGTGAAGCAGCCCCTGAACTTTAAAAATATAAAAATGCGGTTGTAGTTTCACTTATTTTGCTGTTATTTTTTAAGCAAGGGCACAATGTAAATACAATAATTGGAAGAGAGGCATAGACACATCAATACTATTTTTCTTTTTTTTTTTTGGTTCAGTACCACTGAATATTGATATAGTCTCTGTATTTGGTTTAATGGTACAGCTTTGATTAAAACTGTCCTGGTTTTTGTCAGTTCAACACGCACTGACACACACCCTCTGGAAAAAATCTCGCTCTTTGAGATCATCTCTGCAGAAGATGGCAAGTGAATACTTCAGCATGCCACAGTGACTGTGTTATTTGCTCTTCTAATAACAAGTCAACTTATATTCTTTGTGTGATATGCTAGTTATGTGGTATTCACATCACAGTGCTTCTGCATCAGCAGTATACTATATTTGGTCTTGCAGCACTGTATAATTATGCTTAATTACACAGTGGTTGTGTAGCTACTATGTAACTACAGTACATGCAATAACAAAATTAGAGTGGTAAACACTTTTTTAGAACTACAATTACACAATGCAATTTTGCATTTGCAGTGTAATTACTATGTAACCTGATGTACAATGGCAGTGCTATTACAGATACCTCAAAGCAAAGGTAATGAGCTGGGCCAATAGAAAATTGTGTATCATTTATTTTTGCAGATTCCGCCAAAACAGTATGCCAAGCAAAAAACAATCAAACCTCTGCAAATGTTCATATTTTGATACTATTTCAACATAAACAAAATACATATATCCCTACCTCGTTACGCGATGATGACTTGCAAGCCTGTAATTCCCATTTGAAATTTTGAAAATAGTCCCAGACCAGTCACTCTCATTTCTCACTGCAGGTACATTTTTCCACTGACCAAATGTCTTTTTCCCTTGTTATCTGCCGCGCTTCTTTCAAATACTTATACGTGTTCCTTCCCAAATCCATTTTTCCCACATAACTTTGCATTAAGGTTAAAAAAGTCAATAGGTAATCCTACAAATGGTCAGTTCTTAGCAACAGCTTCTTCTTCCTGCTGTAGCAGTGCAATATTGGAACATAGCTGAAATGTTCACTGTAAGTTCTGTACTATTCCCATTTTTTTACATTTTAAATGTGTTTTTCAAATGCAACTGCATTTAAGACACATATGCCACTATGTGTAGTTTTAAAATGTGCTTTGTTTTGTCTGTCTGTGAAAGAAAACAAAAAAAAACTTTATTTTTTTTGCAACTTATGATTTGAATCTTCTCTGTATGTATCAATAAAATAAAGTATAAAAGGCAGTATAACAGTATTGGCAATTTTTTATTGGCCCTGGTAATGAGTAATCGCACTGTTAGGTCTGATTTTCCATGTTGGGAGTGCAATGGTACAGGGTTTGACTCCCAGTACAAACACACAGACTTCACACACAGGGTTGCAGGACGCATCGTCACTCACACAAAATTCATTCAGATCCTTATTAGACATAGTCCTACATTTACAGTAGAGTGACACGTTACCGGGGTCCAAAGCAATGTTAATCCCAACTTTCTCACTCTACAATGGAGCTAAGCTGTACTAGCCAGTCCAGAACAATCTAAGGGGAGTATCCTAAGTAACGTAAAGACAGGAGCACTTAACAGCCCTTAAATCATTACATTCTAAAACAAACTATATATAGTTACACATGCACAATACGTTGGTCATATTCATTATATTCCTTGCTGTCTACAGCACTCAACATCCATAAAGTACATCGGACCAACAGCCAAAGAAAATTTGACAAAGCAATTAGCTTGGCATTATGAAAACCTGGAATAAAACCATCACAATACCATGTATTTTAGGTCACAACACCTCTAAAGGTCCCCACTGTTTTGGTCACACTACAGTACTACCATTGCTTAGATTATTGGAATGCAGCATGTTATTTATTTAACAAGGACTTGCAGACCAACATCCCTAACTTTGGATGAAAAATCTCTAATGTATAAATATCTGGAAAGTATTTAAACTAGTGAATATAGATATGTTGGTGTTTGGATGATTAAACTAGTGTTGTATGGTAACGTGAAGGGTCTACCAAATCAAGAGAAAGGTATACAATAATACAATAAGCTAAGAAGTGTGTGAAAGGCATTACAATACCAGGAAGAAAATGTGTTAGGCATATCCGCCCTTTTGTGCAGAACTGAGTATTTCCTGCTATTAATACATTTTCAGATGTAAGTTTAGATATGCCGAAGTGAACAGTTAATTACAGTATGCATTCAGATTCTGGTCTACTTCTTTAAAAGTTAAGTAACTGTGTGTGTGTAGATCATTTTCTACGATATTACTCCCTCTATTAATTGATCTCTTGAAATTAGGGACTCAAGTTTATTCTGATTGGTTCAATTGTTTTTGACGTCCACACGGTTTTCATTCAAAATGGAATGAAAGTATGAAACCAAAAAAAAAAAACTGACTGAATGTGTGCAGCCAAAGGAACGCAGCATACCGTTATTGCACACTTTTTTTTTTAACTGACAAAGTTAAATACATTGTCATTGCTTCACTCATAGTAATGTATTATAGAATTAGATACAATCTAGAAAGAATAATGTCACTTTTTATTTAAAAATGTCAATGTTTTTTATTTATTATTTTACTGGTACCCCCATTGTTGCTGTGGTTGACTGGAATTGGCAAATGATGTGCAAATCCCTTCTGAATAGAACTGCAGCTAAAACTAACGACTCCAATCGGTAGGCTACAATGGCCCTTTGAATCCAAATGTTTAGTAAGCATGGTCTTCCTCAAATTTCTATCAAATTGGTCCAAGTATTTAGCATCTCTTGGCTTGTTTTGCAGCTCTGCCCAGTTTACTGTTTATTCTAGTTTATTCTAAAACTCAGTCAGCTAATATTTGACTTTTTTCAATACTTTTCCCTTTTGACATCTGAACACCCAGACTAAGTATGAAGCTGTCATTCTCAATACTGAGGGCTGTCAGAACCAATCATGTAAGTCTTGTCGCGTCTTTTGATTTATGTTACAATATTAAAATTAAGGGATGTTATGAGGTCCTGAAAATGCCGCCAGCTTAGTGCGGAGACTGCTAACACTTTTTCATTGTGCGATTCAGTTTTATCTTTTGTCAGAGACAAACCGTTGCATCGCTACTTGTAATACCTTGTACTTTGTATAAAATACAATGTTGACACTTTTATTCTAACCTCAGATCTCATTTTCACAATATTTAGTCCCTTTTAGAAATTATGGAACTGAAAGTAAAAAAAAAAAAAAAAGTGTTTCAGAGACAAACCTAAAGTACACCTACATAAACTCTTAAGGGCCATGTCACAAAGACAGCTGCAGTGGGTGACATCAGACCAGAAACAGGAAATAAAAGACAGAGAGAGGTGGAGTTTGGTGGAGCTGAGCGAATGGTTTCGCTCAGCATTTAATAAATGAACAGACAGCCAGAAAATAAACGGTTTTAATAAACACAAAAAGACAGGACACGGCACATTCGCCAAAACAAGAGACAAACAAAACGGACTAACACTACACAAAACACGGTGAGCAGATATTTTAACTTTACGTTATTATTTTATTATTTATTACCTCCATCTCCAATCCCGTTCTCCACTCACTGAACACCCAAAACAGAGTGGGTGAAACCATGCAGCTTTTATGCAGCTGAACCGAGACTCGATTAGCAATCAATCATTCAATTGGAGTCGCAGTACAAATGCACATGAATTAATAAAGTGCAATTCCCCGTGCTCACATATTATTACATTTTACTTGCACGTGAAGTGCTGTGCAATCCTCGTGCCTAAATACAAATATACATTTTAAACACTCATGTTACCTAGACCCGTTTATATCCCATGTACCAATGACTATACACCAACATTAACACACATATATTACACACAGGGGCAGGCACTTTGCCACAGGTCATGAGAAAGTTTCCCACCTTAGAACATTAGTGTTTGATGTAGATACAAATTTGCTTTTGACCAGTATAGAACCACCTTCATTTAACATATACACTGTATATCAAATGTTTTTTCACTAAACTGCCATTTCTAATATGTGAGTGTATGAACAGTAAAGTGTTACCATTTATTTTTTGGCTATATAGAGTCTGCTGTACGCACTGTGGGGAGCATTGTAATATTGGAAAGTAATTACCAATGTACATTCAAACATAATAAGTCTACTTGGTTTAACATTGTCTGATCATCAGAAATAGTAAGAGAAACTGCTTGAAATCTGGGTGCTAATAGCATCTATTTGTAACGAATGTAAATATTCTAGGTACTGCATTGTATAAATAAGTCCATCCAGGCAGTAAATTCAGTCTGACAGTGCCACAGTGAAGGGCCAAGCTGTCACAAAGGGTTTGCCAGAGAACAGTTCAGAAAGAATAGCATGGGGCACAAGAGGATCAGCAATGCTGTTTTAGTGTCCCCTGTAAAATATCTGCCAAATTACCAACAGACTCAAAAAATACAAGCTGTATCAACCCAAGTCAGTCTGTGTGACTGTTATTTAAAGCCTGTAAACTTTTATTAAGAAATTTAAAAATAAAAATGGAAAAAAGTCAAAAATGCATGCCAATGGCTGCTTGTTTTCATAATAAACTATATATATTTCACCACCAAGGATGTTTGCTAAAGAACAATGAAACAATATCTGTACTGTGACATGGAAAAGCAGTACGGCATCTGCTGCAGCTCATAACCATGACCTGCTGCATGCCTGGGTTAGTCAGACTGTATATAACTCTGCTGTCATATAGAACCATAGTACATTTTACAGAATAGCTTGTTATTTTTATTTGTAGAAAAGAAGGACCAAAAATGTCATCATGTTAAAATGTTATAGAGCAGCTTAATGACATGAATGGTCTATTAAAAAGTAATGCTTTTGCAGCTCAGCAGTTGTGTCTTGAAATCTGTAGAAGATGACAGTGGACATGGAAGCTACAAAGAGAAGGAGGCAGGGACAGAGACATTGGCTAGGTCTTAGTTATTATCCAATATAGCATACAAGCAACAGCTCCTCACATTCCATGCAAAAAAAAATGCATAGCTGATAACAAACATCAACTGTAAGTATGTTTTTCCTATATGTTATTTAGAACTACTGAGAACATTTCAGTGTCATTGTAACTTTTTTTTGTGATAATCTAAAAACAGAATTGGCATTTGAATGCAACACTCTCCGGTGGAGCGATAATGTACCAGATATCTGGAAAGTGTCTCCGTGAAGAAAGCTGTGGCAGTTTACACACTGTTGCTTTCCAACCAAGGCAGTATGTGAAACTACAATGAGCCATATCGAAGTGAATGGAAAGAAATCACTGGAATCAGGTTAGCCGTTAACCACAGGAAAATGAAGGACAAACTCCTCTATAAAGGGCTGTTCAAATTGTAACTTTTGTTTGTTAACATCCACATTATATTCACACATTGACACTTTAACAACAATTTTATTAACGTATGGGTCTGAAAGACCACAGTTATCTTAACTTTGTGTTGTTTCACATGCTGACATGGGTATCCAGGATTTCTTACCAATATTATCATTGTCTTTGAATGCCTAATGCAGTGGCACCAGATAAAATTCAAGATAAGATAAGGTAAAACAAACAGTCTCTGACATCAGTGAAACTCATGCGGACTGAGTCATTGCAAGTCTCCTTGGTTTGTTATTCAATACCTCAAATTTCATAGTCTGTGTGAGATTGAAAAAAAACAGAAACATTTCAACACTGCAGTACAATTCAGAACATTGGCCTTGACTACCGTATTCCCAATTAGTTACAGGCTCCTGATAGAAGTAGGCCAGAGACAACTGTAAGAATACATTAATATCAGCTGATGTGCTCCCTGGCATTGCCACCAACATAAAGAAAACAAAAAACGACTATGACAAACAGACATATGTCCATTGTAAACTTGTAGGAAGTCATTGATGCTCTTTTGTGGCATATGATTAACTTAAAAGGATCTGCAGGGAGTCCCATAAACACATCTTCCTCATGGCATGGAAAATATGTCAGATATTGGGGGGGGACACGTGTGAGAGGAATGTGTTTTCTTGCCACATTGGATTGACATAGATGGAATTGTTATGTTCGCTGTAACATACCAGGTGAACAGAACATGTTTATTGGGAAGGACGTTAGAGAAGCTTTGTTTACATTATAAAGGTAGTAGGTTTTATAGACTTTATTTTGACATTATACTGTAAATCTAATGGAATGCTGGACACTTCAAGACCATCAACATTATTTTTTAGCTGAAAAGGTAGAGATAAGACATTGAACTGCAAATGCAGATGTGATTGATTCAGGGATTCATTAAAACCCCAAAAGATGGGCTAAAATGCTTTTTTTCTTCCACTTTTTAAAGATCTGATGAAGCAAGGCGATGCCATAGCACACTCTGCTTCCTTATTCTATAAATATTTATAACCCAACATAAAACTGCAAACTGTGTTTAGATTGTCAAGGCTGTTTAACAAACACATCGCAGCTGCTATTGCTCCTGGATCAAATCATTTAAAGTAAGCCTCTGTGAATTGTCCCAGCCTTCTTCCCATTGACAACTAAGTCAGGTCAAATATAGTTTGTTAATGGGTTTCCTGGATGCTTTTTCTGAGAAATACGTGACCTCTGACATCACAAAGTCTTCCATTCTACCAACATGTAATAATTCTTCCAGGTTGCCTTAAAGTCAACAGAAGGGCCCCATAATATAAACACTAATAACGAACAGTTAACATTAAAGAGATATAATAATATGTATGGTATTAGTATGATCTCTTACCTACACCAGTGTATATAGTCAATGATCTTCTGTGGCCAGTTGTATAAAACACCTGATGTATATCATTTATTTATTGCATTTATATAGTGCTTTTTATTCAAAAGTACCCCATACAGTGCATAGCAGAAAAAAGAACAAACCACAATACATTTGTATAGCATATCACATATACAACTGCCACAGTTAGACCATATAAATAACAGTATGCACATAATATGAAAGCAGCAATTTTAAAGTTACATTAAAACCCACTAAGATAAGTACTACACTATACAGGATAATACTCCCTTGTTCAAGGTATCCAGTCTAAATAGCTTCAAATTATACCTTATTACGATGTTTACAATCACTCTGAATTATGTTTATTGAATTTACTCAAGTACATTATATTTTCTTTTGCTTTTTTTTTTTTTTTTTTTTTTAAACATACGTGTTAAGGTGCTTTGACTGAGTTTTGGAGCTGCTGTTCAGTTCTAGCTGCTGCTATGGACGTACAGTATGACATGAGGACTAGATCATCCAAAGTACCTTTATATCACTAAGCACCAGAGCAATTGGCGTCAAATTCCATTTTCTTAGTAATTCATGGGTTAACAATAGAAAGTGACCCATGAAACCAACATTGTTAAAAGTAGATTATTATGCTCTATGTGGTAATAGAATAATAAAGGCATCAAATATATTAATCTATATGCATTTTAACATTTAGAACACATAACTAAAAAAAAAAGGATACACCGGGTTATTACATTCAGAGTGTAAGAGCACAAAATAGTGCATATCTTCCCACACATGAAAAAGTACTTAACATTTTTAGACCGAATTAAACAAGGAGTACAAGATAGGACTGCCAAAATCACCCTGATCAAATGGCATAGCAGTCTGAATAAATGCCTTTTAGTGAAGAGGGCATGGGATAGATCCTAGACTTGAGCCAACATTGTCAGCTATCTTAAGAGCAGGCAAATCCTGATTAAAAATAAATAAATAAATAAAACCAAATTTCTCAGCATCCCAGAGATCCAGGGTATCCTTTATGACACCAAGAGACACTGAAACAGAACAAAAACACAGACTGGTGCAAGTGATCAGTTTAAATGAATGTTTCCTCCTGGCTCATCCCTACAGAGGCAGTGAAACCCTTTGTTGCACCTCCACATTGGCAACTACCAGTCAGCCTAGCAGATCAATAATTAATTATGAACACTTGACAGAAACATAATATTTACACATGAAAATTGTTCATCAATGCAACCTTGCCCCTTACCTCCTCCCCCCTCACCCAAAGAAAATGTACAATAAAATGTTTTCTTGTATGTGCTATTTCAAGCCCTTGAAAGCTGGCCCATCACTTACATGTGGGTGCTCAGCTGGGTCTTCCATAATGGTAAAACAAGTCTGGTAATGCACCACTGGTTTTAAATCTCCCATTAACTGTAGCAGCATTGTGCTTTGAATGTGCAAGATTTTTATTCACCGGCAGCTTGATCATTAAACACAAAACAAACAGCTGATTAGCACTCCTTTTTAGTTACAGATATAGCACTCGAACGCAAGATATTGTTTATTCAGTAGTATATTCATACACACATTTTCACAGCAGGTTTAGAAAAGCTTGATCAAAGAAACTCTTACCAAATGATCTTCAATGGCAAATCAGTAGTCCATGTCAGTAGTCCATTGGTATCATTTTCTATTCTGACATACCTACTGCATCAAGGTGTTATTATACAATGGTAAGAATGTAGGGAGCAATCTCATTGGCTAATACGTTACCATGCCAGCACAGCTTGGAACTTTTAGAAGCACCCAATTCACTTGACAACCATTTTACTGTGGAGTAGGGAGGGGGTGCCATTTTATAATACACTCTGGGGTGTTCAAATGTAGTCCAAAATAAACTATTAAAATACAGTCTAACTACATATTTTCTAGTTCATTTTTCTATCCAAGCAGAATTAATTTGCCTTTCAAGCTCACTGGTAAACTGCCTTGAATGTTAATTTAGATTTGACAATCCCTGGAGGAAGAGTGAATCGAAACGAACTAGTAAAAGAGGTTTAACACCAATTTGTTTTTAATATGAGAAAGAGATAACCCGTAAGTGAGAAATCCAGGAGTGGCATGGATCCTGACCAAGAAAGGCATGAACTGGGAACATATAGAACGCTTTCAATATTATCTGTAAAAGATAAACTATGACATCACTACCTACTGTAGATGTGCTTTTGAAGAAGCCAAATACTGCAAAAAAAGGAATAGTAAGCCAAAAGTTAAGACTCTCAGATCTGTAAATAAGCATGCCAGGTGAATGCATTCATGCAAAACTATTGGGACAAGAACTACTTCCTTTCCAAGGATGGGACAGATACTAAGGTTCCCACTGTGAGGATCTGTCACAAAGATGGCTGGAGTGGGGGGCGTCAGACCAGAAATAGGAACCAGGAAATAAACAAAGGTGGAGTTTTGTCGAAGCTGAGCACTTCCGTGCGCTCAGCATTTAATAAATGAACATACAGTAAATAAAAAGGTTGTAACAAAAACAACACAAGGCCAAAATAACTGACTTAAAAAAAAACAGTGGACTAACAGACAAACACGGTGAGACAAAACAACGGTTACATATTTTACTTTGTTTAGTTTTCTCGTTTTTAATTCTCTCTTCTCCACACCCGTTCTCCACTCACCGAACACACAACCCAGAGTGAGTGAAAACATATAGCTTTTATGCAGCTGTACCGAGACTCGATTGCTAATCTATCATACAATTGGAGTCTCAGTACAACTGCACGTGAATTAATAAGGTGCAAATCCCCGTGCTCGCATATTACTACATTTTACCTGCATGTGAACTGCTGAGCAATCCTCGTCCCTAAATACAAATATACATTTTAAACACTTGTGCTCATAACCCATATTATATCCCATGTACCAATCACTATAAACCAACATTAACACACAACACGCAACATACAACACAGAAATACACAGGGGCGGGACAACATTGCCACATAACCACATTTAAAAAGTGTTTAAAAATATGCACACATTTACCAGCAATACCAACTAAAACTGTTCTGTCTGTTTACTAAAGGAACATAATTGTCATTTCCTAGGGGCCAAATATTATACAGGACACAACAGCTACACTAGAATTTGCAGCCGCTCTAGTTGTGCAGAGACACATGATAAATCTACAGACCTAAACTACCTCAAGTATGTAAAACACTGGAGAAGATCAAATAAACATTGCATTCATTAAACAAAGATGGTCCTGCTGAACGATCAAAAGGCCAAGAAGAGGGTTTGTTTCAAACTCAATAATGTGAAAAATAATAAGAAAATAGGAAACTATTCATACGGACATTAGAGCTGCACAAACAGATTCTTCAATGATTCAGTTGGGGGTCATTGGTGTTAAGTGGCCTAATTTACCAGTCCAAATGAAACTAGTGAAGAAACAGCTACTTGGATTTATGTGGATTGCTGTTTTCCACAGAATCTAAGAAAAGCAGTAATCTTCAAAAAATCAAGCACTGTTTCTTCATGTTTCCTTTCGCCCAAACACACATGACCCTCACCTGATTGTCAGCACCGGATTTCTGTGGAGAGCATCATAAGTTTATGCAGCACTAAGAGACACTATTACTTTTTTAAGTGTTATGTCAACAGTACTTACATGTGTAGATGTCATACTGATTGCAGTTCATGAAGACTAATGACAGTGAAATTGCACACATGTATTTTTATTTTTTTTTATCACTGTTCTACAGCACATCACAACTCATACAATGACTAGCCTCCCTGGACCAGACTGTTAAAGCATGCTTTCCTTAATACAGTAGTCTCTGCGTATAGGAACACCACCTAAGAGAACACTTTGCCTAAAGGAACACCCTTGTGGTGTAACAGATTTTTCCCATTGTAAATGCTCCGGCTAAAGGAACAGGAACTTCACTTAAATGAATTAATAAAATTGCAATTCCCCGTGCTCACATATTATTTTACTTGCACGTTAAGTGCTGTGCAATCCTCGTGCCTAAATACAAAATATACATTTTAAACACTTTTGCTCGCAACCCATATTTATATCCTGTGTATTTTATACATAAACACCAACATTAAACACACTTCATACAACAGAAAAAACTTCTAAACATAAAGGGGCGGGACACTCTGCCACAGGATCCAAAAAATCCTGGCTCTTAAGTTCATATATATTATATTTGACAGCTGAGTCTGTCTTGTATGCAATATCTGTAGCTTGGCCTACTGCTTAATATACATGAAAACACCAGATTCTGACACGAAATATCAGCAATTTGTTTGTGAATTATAAAAGCATGCGTAAAAAATAACTGTTCCCATAAATTACTTTAAAACAAAGATTCTTGTACATCCTGTGTACAGATTTCATTTGATTAATAAAACTGTTTGTATGTGTGAGACAGAGCGAATGAATCTGAATCAACAATCTCCCTCTTGATCTGTGAGGGCACTGTACAACAGGAACTGCGTGCCTCGTACTGAAAGGTTGGGCAATTCATTCCAGGGGCAAACGGAAGCCGGCCATTCGGGAAGGGGGTGGCGTCATGGTACATGGAGTCCTCGCCCTGGTATGGTGAGCGAAGTTTCAGTCATGAATTGGAGGAGACGTGATTGAACTATCTATCGGAAGGGCTTAGGGTACTTTAGGGAGGGGCATGACGCCGTGGTCAGTTCCTTTATTGTGGTTAATGGGAGGAAAAGAAGACTGGAAATGTGAATGGAGTGATTTCCATTGATAAACTGTATGTATTTGTCTTTGCCAGATGGCTAATACGAAGCCGGGAGCTGCAGCACAAAGCCAGGACTAAGCTCGGACCTGTAAATACACAGCACCACTGCTGAGAGCACAGCACCTGCACAAAAAGCATACACAGTCTGGAGACATGTTTTTATGCCTGTGTTGCATGCTTGTATTTGTCTTATTTCGGGAATGCAACCACTTTTGTTATATGCTGGCAATACCCATTGTTGGGTAGAGCTAGCCTCAAACTGAGAGAACTTGAGCAATATTAAAGTGCTATTTTCAACCGTAACTTTGTGTCTGTCATTGCTGGAGCCCCTGCATCACTGTACACCTGAGTACTACAAACCACACATTCACAGGGTGGCTTTCAATGGATATTTTACATCATTGCTTTATCAAGTGTATGGGTCTCCAACCCTGGGCCTGGAGAGCTACATGGTATTTTGGTTTATGTTTCAACCGAGCTCTCCATTACTTCATTGAACCAATTAATTAGTCAAGATTAACATGTTCCAAATATTTAGCCACTGATGACTTATTTAAATCCTGAGGGGTTGGGGCTTGCCAGGACCAGGGTTGGAGACCCCTGATCTAGTGGTATTAACTTCTAACATTTTTCATTCCCAGGCCTAGAGTACAAACTCATAAAACACCTATACAGTTTCTGTCAGCTGAAATTCGTATTTGCAGATATGCAGACAAGCGTTCACACAATTAAAACTTCCTCAAACAAGGCAAACATTTTCTAATATAAGTGACTGCAAATAATTTGAATCTTTAAAAAAAAAAAAAAAAACCTTCAGTTGAGTTCTGAGTATTTCTTCCATAAATATACTGTCATGGTGATCAAAAGCAGGTAACCATGGCATTCAGAAATCAACTGCTTTTGAAGTTAAATCAATGTCTCTTGTCAGAATTTTCTGAAGGACAGCCTAATCATTCGTCAGCAGCAACACACTGCAACATTTTTTTTTTTGTTTACCTGTATGATGGAAAGGCCAGAAATGTATACATAGTGTGCCATCTTGTTTGGGTCATGTTTGCAAGGGAAAAGAAAAGCTTCTAAGTTTACCACTCTGCAGCTGACACCTAAGGTTGTTTGCAGCATGTGCAGGAAGGACTTTACCACCCATAAAGCACATTGTACAGTACTTTATATAAAGCCTGGGCTTGATCTAGTACTAATATTTTTCAACAGTACCTAATTAGACAACAGAATTATATTCTATTAAAGTATTTGTATCTGGTTGCCATACAACATAGTCAAATTACCTAATAGGTAATAGTGGTTGATACAAACTGTAAAAGATTTGACCACAAAAAAATAGCAAATATTTAATCAGTGTCAAAGTATGTTTAGGCATCAGTTAAAACCCAAAAGCAAACATTGTCCAAAAACAGTAAGGTGTTACAGAAATTCCAGGTTTCGTAATGCTCCATAACTAAATATTGACCAACTGTTTAGGCGGACTATTGATGCAAAACCCAATCTAAAGCCCTCCATACAAGCACCTTAACATAAAGTAAAGACCTACCCAGTACAGTACCTCATTTACCTTGGAGTACCACAAGATAAGGGTGTAGTGGGTTGAAAAGTGGAACAATGTCCTTCAACAAGAACAAGTGCAGAGTATGCATGAAGCCTGGATGTTAATAGTTTAGAGTTTTGCCTAAACTTTTTACGGTTGTCAAAAGTGCACAGGCCAAATACGGGTCTGGGACAGTTTTTTTTTCAGACTTAATATTTCTTCAGTTTTTGGTTTTTTTTTTAATAAACACAGCTAGTTGCTACACACAGTCTTTCACAAAAATACTTAAATACACAATGGCTTTTCGGGTTGGTTACATTCCCAATATGTTTAAATATTTAATAAATCAAACAGAAACTAACACTCCATTTCTCAGGAACGGGAGGTTAACTTGTGTAAAACATAACTACAGTACTATTATATATCAGTCAGGTTATGTTCAGTCCAATCAGATGGCTAATTCTTTGGTCAATTAGAATAAATAAATCAATCCTTCATTTGCTCACAATTACAATTTTATAAAAACAGTTACCTGAGTAAGTTTATATTCCTGAATGGCCTAGAATATTCTTTCGTAGAGCAATGTATTATTTTGCACAGTGCTGTACTTTGTGAACTTCTCTGTCTAAGCAAAACAATGGAATGGCTTCAGCTTGTATATCAAGTTATGAGTGGTTATAAATTAATACAGATCTAAGTTAAGGGATGAATTAGAGCCCTTCTCAAATGCGGTAATCCACTACTAATGCTACAGGGTATTCAATCATTGTGAGTAATATGCTTTCCAAGACAGACACATTTATTTTGTACCTCTACTCAACTTTTTCTGGAAATGGTTTCATCTAAATTATCTGACTTTTCCTTTTTTTAGGTTTTCCACCAAAATAGACATGTTACTGTTTAGTTTGCAGAATGTAAAAACAAAAAACGACATGCATACACAAGATGCATACATTTAATATAAATCACATAAATGAAGAGTGTACTCAGGAGGTACTATTAAACATTAGAAAGGTGTTAACTTTATAATTACTATGGTTTATACACTTAAGGACATCTGTACACAAGGCATTTTGACAAATCCATAACAGTGAATGGTCAATTTATCATAAGTAATTATTAAGTACAATATGTGCTACAAAGGAGGCAGAAACCAGAAGGCCAGAAAATCTTTAAGGGGTGCTCACTAACTCTTTTGATATTTGAAGGCTATAATTATTGTTCTACATTATATGTATAAGTTCTGCTTTCAAATGAAAGGCATTTATTATTATTATTTTACAGGTGTCCTGTCACAGAGATGGTTGCAGTGGATGACATCAGACCAGAAACAGGAACCAACACAAAATAAACAGAGAGGTGGAGTTTTGGTGAAGCTGAGCACTTGCTTGCGCTCAGCATTTAATAAATGAACAGAAAGAAAATAAAAGGTTGTAAGAGAAACAAAACACAGGACAAGGCACTTTCACCAAAATAAAGAGGCAAACAAAACGGACTACAAAGACAAACATGGTGAGAAGTTCTTACTTTAACTATTACTATTATTGTTACCTCCGTCTCCAATCCCGTTCTCCACTCACCAAACACACAACCCTGAGTGAGTGACAACATGCTGCTTTTATGCAGCTGTACCAAGACTCGATTGCTAATCTATCATTCAATTGCAATCTCAGTACAACTGCACGTGAATTAATAAGGTGCAAATCCCCGTGCTCGCATATTACTACATTTTACCTGCATGTGAACTGCTGAGCAATCCTCGTCCCTAAATACAAATATACATTTTAAACACTTGTGCTCATAACCCATATTATATCCCGTGTACCAATCACTATAAACCAACATTAACACACAACACGCAACATACAACACAGAAATACACAGGGGCGGGACAACATTGCCACATAACCACATTTAAAAAGTGTTTAAAAATATGCACACATTTACCAGCAATACCAACTAAAACTGTTCTGTCTGTTTACTAAAGGAACATAATTGTCATTTCCCAGGGGCCAAATATTATACAGGACACAACAGCTACACTAGAATTTGCAGCCGCTCTAGTTGTGCAGAGACACATGATAAATCTACAGACCTAAACTACCTCAAGTATGTAAAACACTGGAGAAGATCAAATAAACATTGCATTCATTAAACAAAGATGGTCCTGCTGAACGATCAAAAGGCCAAGAAGAGGGTTTGTTTCAAACTCAATGATGCGAAAAATAAAAAGAAAATAGGAAACTATTCATAAGGACATTAGAGTTGCACAAACAGATTCTTCAATGATTCAGTTGGGGGTCATTGGTGTTGAGTGGACTAATTTACCAGTCCAAATGAAACTAGTGAAGAAACAGCTACTTGGATTTGTGGGGATTGCTGTTTTCCACAGAATCTAAGAAAAGCAGTAATCTTCAAAAAATCAAGCAGCTGTTTCTTCATGTTTCCTTTCGCCCAAACACACATTACCCTCACCTGATTGTCAGCACTGGATTTCTGTGGAGAGCATCATAAGTTTATGCAGCACTAAGTGACACGATTACTTTCTTAAGTGTTATGTCAACAGTACTTACATGTATTAATGTCATACTGATCGCAGTTCATGAAGACTAATGACAGTGAAATTGTACACGTATTTTTTTTTATCAGTGTTCTACAGCACATCACAACTCATACAATGACTAGCCTCCCTGGACCAGACTGTTAAAGCATGCTTTCCTTAATACAGTAGTCTCTGCGTATAGGAACACCACCTAAGAGAACACTTTGCCTAAAGGAACACCCTTGTGGTGTAACAGATTTTTCCCATTGTAAATGCTCCGGCTAAAGGAACAAGAACTTCACCTAAATGAACACATTTGCACTGATAGTGACTCATTCAAAATGGATACAGTACTGTTTTGTAAAAAAAACACTTGTCATCACGAGAGTGTCTTGAGGGACACTGATTGGTTTCATAAATCTTTCCAGAACAGCCATCATATCACTGAATAATTATGTATTCTGATTTCCACAAGTGCACCTCATCACTATAAAATGGCAAGTAAACAAAAGGCAAAATGTGTTGCTGTCTCTCTAGCTACACAAAGTTGTAAATTGTTCGCGCTCTTGAAAAAAACTTGAATCAGACATGTCGCCGAGAAATTTGGGGTTTCCCGTTCTGGTGAGGTGCTTCACTTTTCTGTTAAATAATGTGCATGTCTTATTTATTTCTGATGCATTTTGTAAAGTGTGTAGGGGTGCTGTGTTAATTTAGTTTGACAGTTAGTTTATTAACGTTAAGTTAACCCTAATTAATGGCCATTATTTTTGCCTCTGCCATTGTGATAGCCCGAAACACACCCAGCAGCTAATTTCAAAGTACATAGCGATTTAAGCTTTTTGACTGTCTTGTTTTGCTTTAGTTTAATTAATATTAGTTTGTCTGTTACTTTGTTATTATATTTTATTAACATACACTTGCCTGTTGTTTTGCTTTTACTTATTCAGTTAATTTCATATGTTGATGCTCGTGCGTCATGACAAGTAATACATATGTATTTATATATTTATTGATTCATATTGTGTCTGGTGGCTGACACCATCTCAGAGAACACTTAGTCTATAAGAACACTTTCCTTGCTTCCCGAGGGGGGTTCTCTTAGCCAGAGAAGACTGTATTATGAACCAACACATAGTTGTACCATCTCACACAAGTGAGACAAAATAGCTTTGCTGTGAGATTTGCTGACGCCACATTAGGATATCACATGCCTATTGTCCCTCAAAAAATCAGTTTAATCATATTATAGCCAAGGGTATAAATAACACATTAGGTATTAGTAGTACTGTGAGAAATCACCAAGACCCACATCTGCAGTGTGTAGTATTAGCATTTCATAACCAATGACCATGAAAAGTTTTTATTGAATCCCAAGATACAGCTATCAAACCATAAACCTGCAATCACTCACAGTACACAAAAAGACCCAGAAAGAATATGTCCAATGGTATGATTTAATCAAGTTCAGGCGAGCATTTCTGAAGATGCAGAATGACCTGCATCAGCCCAACCAACCCAGATGCCTGAATTAATGAAAAAAATAATCCTGTAATTCAGTAATTGATAGCAGAGTTGTGTTGTTAGTGGCAAGTATCATGGGTGGTGGTGGAATCTGGAAACAGACTTGCAAACCTGCAGGGCACAGCGTGAGCCATCTGATATGGTTAGTTACAAAAAAATTGAGAAAATCAAATTTAACTAAACACATTTTATTCATCAAAGCTGGCTAAAGGACAGTAGTTGGGTGGTTTAAGGGAAAAGGTTATGATAATCTGGACAGTTCCACTTAGACTCACATAACCCAAAAATATAACACACAAAACATTAGCGTTAATAAATATTACAGAATCTATATGGAAAGTTAATTAGCACCAATTATTTGCCAGGCTGGCTCTTTCTATTAATGCATAGTCTGATAGTTGAGCGCTATGATCAATCTGTCAAGGTTCACCCAACAATGCTTTGACTGAATTCAGTAATTGGGCAGGCCAAGTGATTCTTCTGGATTGATGGATTGGCTCAAGAAAGAAAATACAGAACGTTCTTGCATGACTGGTGTCCTCAACCCTTATATGCGCCACATTCTGGTGGAAGACAGGGCGCCTTGCAATGACTAATTTCAAAAACATGACCTGGGATCTTGGGTCAACCTAGAATTATCAGAACTTATTTTTAATTTGTAAAGAAACCCACTTTTTTTGCTTCAGAACTGATCAAAGGGCCCCATGATCACCACAACCATGGCTTTGGTTACTTATGCAATTTAAGAATTCCCTATATATATATATATATATATATATATATATATATATATATATATATATATATATATATATAATATATAAGTTCAATAAAATATTTTCAATTCTGACTGAACTGTACAAAAACGTTAGTCAACGTGGCAACCCAGATTGCCAAGAACAGACCTCATGAGTCACAGACATGAAAGGGAAGAGCCAAGACTGCCAATCCTTGAACTACAGAATGATGTGGTGGCTGTACAAACTGCACAAAATGGTGGCTGTAGAATGTGCACCAATTCAATTTTACAAATACTGGCTGAATATATTTTATAAATATATTAGAATATGCATTTTTATTTGAACGCCTCATCATACAAATACATTTGAACCTGATTTTTTTTTTTTTTTTTTTTTTTTTTCTGCTAGAAACTGTGTATGTTTCTTTAGGTTGATTCAGAGCTGCTTGTGTTCTTACAAAAGAAGACACACAATTCATTTGTTTCTTTCTTAAAAATACAAATTAATTAATGTCATTAAATAGAACGCATCGGTAATATACTTGATGTCCTTGTCCTACTAATATTAACTGACATGTACATGTGTGTTTCATTGTCGATCCAGCACATGTATTTTTAAATCGGTTTATTTTAAAGTGTATAGTTTATGTCTAGCAACCCCCGATTGTTTTGTCCATTAACAAAGCGTAATCTAAAGCAGCCATATGAATTACACCCTGCCTTTCAAGACTCAAAACTAACATTATTGGTACGACAACGCCTTGTACCACGGACTCCTATTGCAGCTACTGATGAAAAAAAAAAAAAAAAAAAAAAAAAAATTATGTTCTTACTTCCACACCCTGCGCTCATTGCGCATGTGCCATCTGAAACAAAGGACTAGAACAGTTACTGAAATGGATTCATTCATTCCAACGCGTAAGTGATGTCCAGTATACTGACATATGATCCGCAGTGTACAGTGATGCACACATGCGACACGCTAATTCATTAGGTTTGTTTCTGTAAACGGTAATCAATATAATTAAAAGGTATAAAAAACCAAACAAAACAAAAAAAAAACAAATACCGGTATTTAACACTTAAAGTGAGTTTTACAAAAAAAAAAAAAAATACATATGCAAGAAACTACGACAGTTCATATTTGTAATAATAATAATAATAATAATAATAATAATAATAATAATAATTGTGGCTGTGAAACACAAATCACAAAACTAGACAAAAATACTGTTCAAGATTTAAATTAAGCAAACTTCTTCCGTGAGTAGTAAAATAAATTGTACTACTTACACGCCGGTAATATTGATGATCAGGCAGGGCAGTTCTTTGCTGTGAATGCAGCCAGACAAATGTGTCTGTATCCAGCCAAGCACACCCCCCAAAAAACAGACAAAAAGGTGGAGGGAGTGTATCATTTCTTATTGTTACAGCCACGGTTTACTTTATTTCATTACACACACACACACACACACACACACACACACACACACATATATATAGTCATACTACCCGTTTAGAATATGGAAATATGAATACATTGATCCAAGCAGCGTTTAATATTTTATTTATATACACAAATTATTACTCAGTATCCAACTGATAATCAGTTTAATTTGGATTATGCCTAAATTTAAATCCCACTCTGCTCAAACATTAAAAAAAAAAAGCAACACTATTTTGTGTTGGGGGGGGGGGGGTGGAATGGATTGCAGAATGAAAACGTTTAGGGTTAAAATTACTTATTTGGTGGTCAACTCAGTAAAATGCAAAAAAAAAATGCAAAAAAAAAAAAACATGTTAAAATAGCAGTAACTGCCGGTGCTATTTTCCTAATTGTATACTGTCTTGATTTTCTCCACTTTCATCCACATCGAATGCACCATATTTAGCCAGATACAACTATAACTGGACTGCTCATATTTGCAACGTTCTTTGTGCCACTACTAATATAAAAATAATAATTAATCACCACAAAAGAAAGCCACGCTGCTGGTGTTCGTGTCCCTTACCGTGCTTTGCAGTGAAGCTGTAAAGGAATCTCTCCTGAAATGTCGGTCGGTTCTTTTTTTTAGGCGGCGGCGTCTCTCTGCTCAGTAGCTGTGTCTATTCGGGTAGTGCTCTGCTTTGCTGTCTCTGCATTTCCCACTCAGTGTCTCACACACCAGCTGGGGGCAGTTCGAATCCTACACACTAGTGTACGACGAGGCTACGACCAGAAGGGCGCTCTAACCCACTGTGGATCTTTGCATATCAAACAGTGAAATTCGGTCAAGCCCCTCAGATAACATTAAACAAGTCTACACGAAATTTCACTGGTGTATTAAATGATGCGAACTTCGATTAACCTATTGCTTTAATATAATATGTATGATATTCATATATGGCATGATGTTTTGTAAAACGTGTGTAAATATAACCTGTCTGAAGTCTAGACGCCCTAATAAATAAGTCCAAGTAACTACACCTTGTTTTCTTATTACATTTTTAAATTTGCATTTGTATTTAAGTTTTATTTTGCTGGGGATTTGTTGACCAGTCAGGAGTTAGCAATTGGAACATACATTTACTTTTTTTTTTTTTTTTTTCTTGTTGTTGTTTGTTTGTTTGTGTGTTTTTACTGGATACAAAATTGGTATTTAAAACCCAAGCACAATATACTGGATCAAGAATTACCGTCTCTTGAACCACCAGGAAAACCACTAGGCTACCAGTTTCGACAGCCAGCCATTGCTGCAAATTCCAACAAGGATTCTACGTCGAATTCAATAAAATAAATAATGAATAAATACATAAAGCGTGTAGCCTACTACGACTACTAATTTCGGCGTTCTTTATAACTGTAAATCTATTTTAGTTGAAAAAAAATCTAGTATTAATTAAAATAGACCTGTGTATACCGATTCTGATACGTAGTGTTATATTTGAAAATAAGTATTTTTAAATATGTACAACTGATTTTACTAGACTGTTTTCAGTAAAAAATAAAAAAATAAAACAACCAATGTATACATCATATTGCATTAAAGATTTTCTTTTTCAACATCTGCATATTATTGAAGAGACTTCAGGCGCCCTCTGCCCCGTAATTTGTGAACTGCAATATATTCTTTACCGATAAATGTATTGTACATATGCCCACACCATTCAATTGTTATTGTGTTATGGATGTATAAATATTGAATAGTTTTACGTGCGAAACAGTTATATTTACCTGTGTAAATGTGCTATCGTCCAAGTAACGGGAGAAAAATGCTACAGTAGTCAAACAAACAAACAAACAAACAAAAAGTTGTTAAATGAAGACCCGGGAATGGAAGTTGTATCATTGCCGACCTGATAGATTTGGTTTCTTGCTATTTCAGTTGTCATTTGAGGATAAAGCAGTTCAAAAATAATATCAAAGTAACTGCACAACACAACAGCCCGAACAACTGTCGGTACCTGTACTCCTCAATACGGGCAAATAACAACACGCTCTGCTGCAAGACCTGCTAGCTGTGTTTCAGTGTGCAAGAGACTCTACACAGCGGAGACTATCACATCGATGGCAAGGTGCTAAAAATCATGCAAAGGTCATGAAAAAAAAAGTGACACTTCAGACGCTCTTCTTCGTTATGATCTCCGCATATGTGCCAAGGCTGTCTTTTCAAAACGTGTAAACAAACGTACATCAGTTATTTCCAACTACATTGCGACCAAGTGTTTGTGTCAAACACACTGTAAATGTATAGAACAGGTAATGGTGTACATAAAAGGTAATAACGGTAATACTCTATCAGTCGTATTGTGCCTGCTTCTTTTTCAATCCTTATGTGTTTCTTTGTTTCCCTGAAATTAACAATTTTTTTACATTGAAGTATCTGAACAACAGCGATGATCGTCATTCTTTCAGGTACAGTATGGTCAAGGACGGGCGGTATTGTAAATACACGTAATTGAAATACGTCTTTTCATTGTATTTGTGTAACGCAAATGCTAATGTGTAAGTCTTTTGTATTGAAAAAATATACATGCCTGACTACTTGTAATTTCGAAAGACTGCATTGCTGCTATGCCACCCGGAGCTAAGTTCATTTGAGGATTTCGGATGCAAACTTTTTTTCTGTGAGAATACAACAACGTTTTATATACAGAAATGTGTACTTTTTTTCTGAAATTGAAATGCAGTGTTTTGAACGTACGCTCATTACACCCAGTGTGTTAGAAACTTACATTCAAAACACTAGTCTCTTATGCCGTGGAGTGTTTTGAGCATCATACACCGGGGTCGTTACAATATTAATTTTCCATTTTTAAATTACTACCAATGGATTACGAAGCACTCAAGATGCCTTACCGTTTAGTGAACCAACATTTCAAAATATACAAAAACTGATAGCGTTAATAATTGCTTAATAATGTATATAAAAAATATGTTAAGGGTCATTGCCTTCTCTGTAAACTAATGGTATGGTTGTCCACAGTGTCACTATTATTGCTAGTTCCGTTACATTTTTGGAACACCGTTGTTGGAATCCAAACCCTCTGAAGAAAATTACAAATATTGTAATTAGGATAATTACAATAAACTAGTTATTACACTCAGGTGCTGTAGTCCCGATTGGGTGCAAACTGATTCAGGCGGCTTTATATACGTGTAACGAGTTCTGCTCTAGCAAGAGAGTAGATCAGTTTTTATTATTGTAAATACATAAGTTGCACCGCGTGGGTTAGTTGTTGTCTGTCATGGATTTGAAACTCGTTTTAGGGTAAGTTTGGTGTGTTTTTAAGATGATTTGTTTTGTTATTGTCTTTCATTTTTATTAGTTATCTACAAAGATATGGCTACACAGTTTTTGATGATTCGGCTTGTGTTACTGTGTTTCATTTCTATATATTGTTTACTTACGTTGCCGCGTAAAGGCACGCGGTGTCTTGAGTGCACCCCAGTTTGTGATATAGCATATGTCGACGAGTAACACTTTAATTTCTTTCCCTCGTTAGGGTTGCATTGTGTATGCTGTTACCTTATCCTGTGAAGGCTCAAGTGCCACCAGGTAAGGGGTGTTTAATTTAATTGTTGCATCTTCTTTGGTAGGTGACACTTGAACTGCTTAAACGTGAAGTTTTGCGTATGAAATGTCAGAAGTTAATTCTGCCCAAGCACGGTCTTGCTTTTTAAAAGGGCACTATTTGCCATATTAGCAACGTTGTGTTCAGCATTAAAACCGGTTAGTTGTTTGGATAGTTCTGTATTGAATAGTCTATTGAAAGTGAGAATAAATCTCTCGTCTCTCTGCCCTCAGGAACCTTTGTTAATGAGTGTCGGGACCGATACTTCTGGGTGACGACTAAAAGACGCTTTCTAATTGGAGGGAATTTTCGCTTTGATATCATTGGTAAATATGATTTGATGGCTAACAGTAACTCGTATTTATTTGCAGGATGCCTCAACATACAATGAAACTTTTTAGGTAACGACGACATTCACTCTGGACGATTCCTACTCCGCATCCTCCGGTGGATTTACCTACTCCGTTAATATCCCCGGCGACCTGGTATTCAGAGCTTCTTTCCTTGCTTGTCACGTCTCCAGCAAGGTGAGGTCTGTGCGGTCACACGGCCAGCTCCGTATGTGTGCCACCGTTATTACAAGTGACAGTGTCGTCTTGTAAACGAATGGCTTTTTTTCAGAACGATTCAGAGTTTGGCTTGGTTTCGTTCGCATCAACCAGTTCAGCAGAGAGATTTACTACCCCTTCTCCATGACCTGCAGTATGGCCAAGCACTGGTACCACTGCGAAATCGTCTGAGAACTACATGGAGGTAAGCCTCTCTCTCTCTCTCTCTCTCTCTCTCTCTCTCTCTCTCTCTCTCTCTCTCTCACCCCCCCTAGGTTTGACATGCAACCCCACTAGCTATATTCCGTATCCCAAAATAATGCCTCGTCCATTATCCAAATACAGTAGGGTTTTTTATTTTGAAATATACACGTTTTTGCACCACTGACTGGTACCAGTTGTAATGAAACCTGGAATAATCTAATTCAACAAATGTCTTCCCCATATTTGTGTCCACTTGTTTCAACTGAAACTGGTTTAGGAGAGAATACCAAATGGTAATTTAAAGTCTTTGGATGCACAGAATAGACTATTGAATGTCTTTGGGAAACCTGTCATTTTAAATTGCAAATAAATAGGTGTGCATTGCCTTTGCTTCACATATCTGCACAATTGTGCATGTAAAATGTTTACATAAGCATTAATCTTAATGTAAACCATTTTTAGTCCACATGATCCAAAGATTCTGTAGCTCACACTTGGTGCTTTCTGCAGACTTGTGGTGACTTGTTTCTTTGCATGTGTGGGGTGAATTTCTCTAGAAAACATACAATCTATGTACAGTCATTTACCAAACACAATAAATAACTAACATGCTACTATTGGTGTTACTAAAATGCAATGTCACTGATTGGAATGGTTTGGCAGCACATTTCTACTTAAACTGCAAAGTTTCAAAGTTCATGAGCAGCAGCTGGTGCCCTCCATAGGCAAAATTGAGACTTCACCCACCCTAATCAAAGTGGCATTCCACTCTAGCTAAATGCCACATTTTGTGGAAGTGGATAATTGAAACTGTACTACACTAACCTTTTGACCTGCTAAACAAATAACAGTAATACACTGCAGCTTCATTGTCAAATGATTTGTATAGAAAACGGTTCTTCCAGTTTGTATGTGTGGTGTGCAAGTTTTTTTTCCCACCCTGTCCTGCCTTTAACTTTAGACATCCTGGTTGACTTAATTCACACCCAGAGAGCATTGTGGCAGCTCTGTGGCTTGATTGTGACTTCAGAGCCCAATACTTCCTAAATGGAGCTGATCTACTTTTTCTAGTAAAGTGTGCTGGGCTCCAAGATGACCTTTAAACTACAGGGAGGTCTGAACCTAAATGGTTGTGTAACATTATCCTGCTTGTTACCTTTAGATCTCTGTAAGGAGAAATGTGCCAGTTATTGCTTGGGAAGGGATGAATACTGAAGACTAGCAAGTTGCTCTCCCTGCAGTAAGTAAAAACCACTCCTGTTTTGGTCTGAAGATGTTTGTGCAGCATGGCAATTGTATAGGGTGCTGCTATCCAGCCCACAAGCATCTTGCTGGCTGCTGTGACCAGGAATATTGACCTGTAGCTTTCAGCAACCTGGCCTATTTCTACTGTACCAAATGGTATAGCTCTTTAATCTGCCATGATTGCTGTGTGATGCAAATGCTCATGCTGCCTTACTATATACTAACGTGGAGCTACAGGGAACTCTGCCACAGATCTGTACTTTAGTCAGGGAATCTGCTCCACACACTACCAGCACCCCTTTTGCCATTACAATTTGTGTTCTATGCAGGCTTGTGACTTGCTAATCTATGCAAGTGTGCACTGTTTTAAGCTTCATAACTTGTGCAGCTAAAATTGCTGGACCCTTTCCCAGTCAACCTAGCTTCTTGCCTCCTACCCTGGTCCCATCAAACCAGACCATCCCCTAGACCTTCTGAGCAGCTGCTGTATTTCCTGTGTTCCAGGCCCAGAAAGCTGTCATGTCAGTATGGCAGGCTGTTCCACAAGACTGGACAGCCAGCAAAATCCATGAATGCCTCCCTGGCCCAATCTTGGGGCTACATGATCAACTCTACTGCCACTAGGATCCTTCTGCTCCCCCTATAACCTGCTGGAATTGGAAATGCTTACAGTAAGGCCTCCTATGAAATTGCTTTTCTGATGGTGGGGCTGATGGCTTGTTCTAAAGTCTGTTTTTAGAGGTCCATGTTGGCAAATGTGCTGAGGTTCAGTATAGCTCCAGTAGTGTCTCCCAAGCACACTTGTATTGCTTCTGTGCCTGTGAGTTCATGCCATGTTCTTCCAGGTTAATGGAATCCTTGTGGAAGAAATCCATGCAACTGTCTTCTACAAGCAAAGGTGGATGCTGCTATTGGTGGACACTTCTGCTGCCTGTACTAAGAGTAAGATCTAAAGCTTGTCTGTCTTGCCATAGTGTGGTCCTTTTGTTAACTGGACAATTACTAATGCAGTTCTTTTGTAACCTCTCTTCATGCTAGCACTACAGAATCCTACAAGAGGGCCATGATTGTTATCGGCTTGCACTTGCTTTTTATACAGGAAGCCTTTAATGGATGAGTTTAAAGCAAACTGTCTCTCCCTCCTAGATATTGGCACTTTCGATGGTACATATTTGGCTTGGGTTGCACCTGGAGTCCTTACTCCTGGTCCTGCATAGAAGTTCCAGGACGAGGATATTTCCATGGGTATGGATGGGAAGCTGCTGGATCTTGCCACTATCCAAAGATGGAACTATCAACTGAAAGTCAATGAGACCATCAATCTCCATTCCTTATGGTGCAGAGGGTGGTTACCTGAAGGTAACCAGGCTTTTACTGGAGATGGGGTGGAGGGTTTGGCTATGACTTGACATTCTGGATGTGTTGCAGGATTGTAGCTGCCATGATGTCTTGCAGACTATACCCCTAGATTGCATGCCTTTGTTTCTAGTACACCTGCTTCTGATATCCCAGACACCTGTGGCAGAGTGAGGTTTTAGCTGACCCTGAGCAAATACATGGTTGGAGCTGCAACTTGCATAATGTGGATTTGCCAATTGACCTTCCCTTCCAACCTTGATTCTGAATGCTTTTAATGGAGGCAAACTCCTGCTTTAATCTCATGACCATGCCCTTCTGTCTCCAGAGTCATGTCATAAATAACCAGCTCTACACCATTGACCTGTACCTTGAGCACCAGTGGGCAGATAACCTGTGGAAAATGACCCAGCACAGTTCCTTCAAGCCAGTCTGCACCCCCTCCATTGCTGAGACCCCCTTTGCATCAACAGTGAGTACACTACCTGCTTTCCAGCACGGAATTGAATGGCCTTGCTCTGGTGCCAATGTGTAATGCAGCCTAAAGCATGATGTCACTTTTAGGCCTGACAATGGTACCAAGTCTTTTGTCCTGAAGGTCCCCTTCACTCATCCCACAAGGTAGGGATGAAAGCATGCCTAGACATTCATGGGTCGAAAGCTTGATCCAAGCTGTACCATGCTATTCTCCAGTATAGTTATTGATGCTTCCGCCTTTTGTTCTTTTCTGGCAGTATGTTGGCAATGGTGTCTGGGAGTTTACCTTTGAATATCAACTACACCTTTTAACATTATCCCTGAGAATGAGCCTTATTTCCACCCTGCAACCATTGTGTGTCAGATTAAGCATGTCAGTAAGTATTGGGGCTGGGAAGTGTCACTGAATGTTGGCTAGACCAAGTCTCCCATACAAAAGATTGAACTAGTGTGCCCACCCAGGGAATTGGTATATTCCTCCATGTTTTTCAATTTGAGCTAGTTTGGAAGCCTTAGTGTCTGCATGCTTTTGCTTTTTTTCTTTGGGATTTGCGTACACCCACCCCCCCCACCCCCTCACTGGCACTTGCTGTTTGAGAGAAATGTTTGTTTCTGCACTGCTGCCTAGAGACTGAGCCTGACCTGTTGTCTGATAACAACATTACTGAAGGTGTGGCTATTTTAATTGGCTCTACTCTTGTGCCTCCCCAGTACTTCCTGTGATCAAGGGCTCTTGTACTGAAGAGTATAGTCTTTGACATGACGCGTGGGAACATGGACCACCTCTGGGCCATGTACATTGAGAAACACCAGCATACCTCTGAGCTGGCAGTTCAAAGGGGCTACATCACCAACCAGACCAAGCTTATTTTGGAGGTGCCGCTCTTCAGTATCGGCTGCATCTGAGGTATACGTTTTGCCTTCTACTTGGCAGAGCCTCCCTGGAGGCTGAACTGAGGTGTGGGATTACGTTCTCTAGTCCTAGGTTTGAGACTTCTCCTTGTTTTAGATGTATTGACACTAGTATTTTTAAGCAAACCCGAGCCTTGGCAAATCTGCAGTTATTACAGCATGGCTAGGCTGGAAAGCCTGCTCCTCTGGTTGTGCTTCAGTTTTCCACTGTTGCTTGTCTCTTTCCAGGATCTCTCTCTGAGGCCTCTGAGTAGAACTGACCCTAATCAATATGGGGACACTTGCAGCAGTGCTGTCCTCTGTACAGTGCTGTCAATTCTTACCAAACAGCTGCTAGGTAAGAAGCTCCACAGTGGGCTTGATTTTGTCTTGGTGCACTGCACTTTCATGCCTTGACGCGCTACACATGTTGACTAAACTAGCTCTAATATGCACTTTTGCCGTATACCCGACTCCTGTTGCTTGAGACTATTCCACTGATCACATTGCTTGCAGTTTCAGTGCAACAACCCCTAATGCCACTTGCCTAGCTTCTAAATGGTCTGCCAAGCCCTGGCCTCTTGGTCTGCAGACAAGCAACTTGCATGAGCTAGGTGATGTCTCTCCTATTCATTGAAGGCTTCTACCAGTAAACATGCACCATAACATGATCCTTTTAGATCAGACTGGTCTTTTGATTATCTACAAATCTGTCCAGAAGTTCTGGATCCCCCTAGAATTTTAGGGTTGAGCAATGCAATAAACAGTGTTGGATTTTGAAATACTTGGCTGACAAGTTATGGGGGGGGGGACGCGACTACAGACTACAAAGCACTATGTAACTTAATAGTATTTGGCAGGCTTTGTTTGACAAGCAAAATGAGGGAGTTCTACAGGGTGCTGCAAGACTTTGCCATGGCTGTAGGTGTGGTAATCTTGAACTGGTTCATGCATCAACTTCTCCATTCTCTCCGGTGTGCATGCCTAATGGTGTGATGACCATTGTGGCTGTGACCATGGAGCCCATACCAGTAGTGGAACCCAGCAAGACCACCCTGCTGGACAAGACATGCAAACCCAAAGAGTTTGATTCAACTAGTGCTCTCCACCTTCAGTGCCAACACCTGTGGGACCAGGAGCAAGGTCACCTTGGGTTTCCTGCATGCTGCTATAGACTCTTGCAGTGGCCCTTCATATGGGTTTTGCATTGGTAGACATGTAGCAGATGCAATATGTATCCCTGAAAGTGCTGTGGACTTGCATGTCTGCCCTAGTAAACACTACTGCAAGATTGCTTTGACTGAAACTGCTTTTAAAATTGCATGTTTTGACAAGCCAAAGTGGCAACTGCTGTTGTCTTCTAGATTTGCTATTGAAATACAGATTTCTTTCAAATGGGGTTACTGTTCTAATTTGTAGGGGGGGCTTTGTATTAATGGCTTGATTGATAATTCACAAACTACCTGATCTGAGAATGAGGCGGTGTATACCAGAGCGCTGTTCCCAGCAAATGCTCCATGTCATCGCCAGGAACTCCTGAATACAAGTGAGCATGAGTTCCTCGCTTACCAGTACAGCAATGGCACCCAAATGCCTGAAATGGGCACTGCTAAATACATTGGCACCTCCTTCATACACTCTTTAGACTTGGGGTAAGCTGTCCAGTAGTTAACTAGCTGCATACTTCCTCTGCAGGAGCCATTTCTACATTTAAAAGACATTGGTAGTCTTTGCCAGATTCTGGGGGTTGATGCTACTTCTCTCTCCTAGGCTGACAATCCATTGCTGCTACCTCCTCAATGACACCATAAAACTGCTAGTTGAAAGGAAGGCTGTCCCTGCCCCCCCCCCCCCCCCCCCCCCCCCCCCACTCTGGAAGAGGTCTTGGATCCCTGCAGTTCCATCCTTACAGTTCTGAGCAAAGAGAGATGGCTTGCCCAGTCCTGGGACACTTGGTAAACTTTATCCTGACTACCAGTATGAACCTACTACTATGACTCCAATTCTATTTCCCAGGCCAGAAGAAAGCGATGTCCTGAAAGGCCCATATAGCAGGAAGTTAGTATCTGGTACACTCCTTCATACCCACTTAATTTTTTTCTTAATGGCCAGGTAGTCTTTCATCCCTAATCCACCAGGAATGGTGGCAATACACAGAGCTTTGAAAGCATGTCATTGATGGGTGGTCTGTCAACCTTTCTCCTTCCTACCAGATCTGACCTTCTCCCAGTTCTATCCAGAGTTCCTTTTGTCCAAGACTGGTCTGGCGCCCTTGTTCCTGGTGGTTGTGCTCCTCCCCCACCAGAACCTAGTTGACCAGCCTCATCCTGCTGGGCCACAGACCCTTTAACTGGATGCCACCCCTCAATGGGACCTGGCCCCTGACAGGTAAGGGGGTGGAGGCTACAAGAGTAAGCCAGCAGATGGTACTGAGCTGGAGTTTCCTTTGTTTTTTTTTTTTTATTGCAGCTTTTTGGAATGTGTACTTGGCAGATGTTGCTATTTTACTATGCTGTAGACTTGCAGTAACTGTTTCATTGCAGCCTAAATATACATCACTTTTAATCCTGTTGGTGCAACCTGGCAAAGGCCATTTCAGCATTGCAGTGAGCTTTGGCTTCATGTACTTCTGAAATGGGTTGGATTTACCTTGGTCTGTTATCTACATATGCTAGAAAACACACCATGGCACTTTCCCTTTGGGAACTGTATGTGTAACGCACTTTCAGATCTTTGGAGGCTTCATAATGTGCTAGGATGCAGTAATTTCTTAACATGAATACCTATGTCCTGTACTTCACCCCTCAAGCTCCTTGCCATGAAACCCAGTGTGATTGCCTCCAGTGTCATCTCCTCTTCATTTTCTGCAGCTGCCTGGCCAGTGGAGACTCCAAGACCCAGTTCCACCCAGTATGCCAGCGCTGTCACTAAGAGCCCCCACCACCACCAGGGGCTTGAGATTGAGGCTTGGTCTGTTGGAAACCATGCCCTTTTTTTTTTTTTTTTTTTTTTTTTTTAACCTCAATCTAGGCCCTCCAGTATCTCCCTAGTTTTAAACCTGTGTGGAATGACTAAGGCCACAAATGGGCAGCCCTGCTGTAGAAATGGCTCTATTGGCTGGCTGTGTGTTGGCCTGAACTAGGCTTCTACCACTGCCTGACTGCCGTTCATGTTTTGCAGATGTACTTCCATTGTCTAGCTGTGGTTTGTGCCTTCTAAGAAGGCAGGTGTCTGCAATAAGACCTGTATCACTGGAGATGAGATCAGATAGGCTGTATATGATGCCCATTATGTAAGTTACATAAATTCCCAATTTTTTTTTTTTTTTTTTTTTTTTTATGTAACTCCTTTCTGGGGTATGTCTTCCAGACTGCAGTGTTGAGCTGGCTGACTCTGTCAAAGGCTATATTTCTGTTAGGTACAATTTGGACTGTCCCAGAGGGGGAAGCAGCTGGTAAGCACTAAAGCATGGAGACACTAATCCCCCTGCCTGCTCTGTAATTGAGTTCCTTTCCAGGGTGAGGGTGGAGACAGTTAGGAAGCTGCTGCCATTTTGGCTCTTGCATGGTAAGCTCCATGTATTACACCAAAGGGGGATCTGGAGCCCATATGGCACATGCAGGGGCTGTAGTTTTTCTAGATGTCTTCTGTTGCAAGTTTGGTCAAACGAATGCTTGTCCCAGGCACTCTGCATAATGTTAATAGCTGTGCTTTCAAACTAAGCCCTCCAGGCTAACTAGTTCTGCCTCTAACCAACACTTGCCTCTCTTTGCCAGTGCACATATTTGGTAGCTTCCTCAGGGTCCTAATGCGTTGCCTATTGTCTTCTTTCAGGTGACTCATCTGGGCCCCCTATATTCCAGTCTTGGGAGTTGCAGTGTGAGCCCTTCTGCTTGCTGTTGTAGTTTTTGCTGCCAAAGCTATAAGATGTTGGGTTTCTGTTTAATAAACCTTGACTGAATGTGTCTGCTGTATTTTGCATCGGTCAGTGATTCAAAGGATCTGATATAACCTTACTGGCTAAGGTGTGGGGTATTGGATGCCTAAAATGATGCCTGCAGTCTTATTCAGCTACCACTGTAATCACTAAACAAATATTGTGCTTGACCCTTGTCAGCCATGAACTGAAGAGGGTTTGCAGTAAAATGTATTGTCTGACTGTCAAGCATGTGTGAAGGGATCTATAGCAATCATGCAGACCTTTTACATGAGTGCACCTTTTGCCATTTCAAGGTAACAGTATAATTTGGTCCAGTTTCTGCCACAGTGTTCATAAGCAAGCCAAATAATTTTAGCAGTTCTATTCATGGAAGTTTTTGTTCTTCACCCCTGCCCCCTCAAACTTGAACATATGTAGTCCTAGGAGGAAGTATTGCTGATAATAGATGGGTAAGTTGTAACCCATTTTGGAGCTAGTGCTGCTGTTGTGCAAATAGGATTCCATTCCATGGAAATCCCCCTACCCAAGGGGGGGGGGGGGGGGGATGCTTGTGTATAGTGGGAACCCTGTACTATGACTGCTCTAATGGCTACATAATTTATTTTAAAAATAAAACGCATACCTACTTCTCTCACCATTCTGTAGTTTTTTTTTGTTTGTTTTTTTTTTAATTATTGCACTTCCCAGCTCTTTGATCTGTACCCAGACAGAACTATGCAATGACAATTTGCAATATCTCATCTGTTTGGCTTTACTTTATTTTAAGTATATCCCTAAAACAGAAACAGTTTTAAATGTACCCACAAGGAGGCGTATGAATACCAGATCCTGTTTTAAATGCATGGACTAGATTATTCTGCTAAAACAAGTTGATAAGACTATCCTAATGCACTTGCATTTTAATAAAAAAAAAAAAAATGAATTTTGAGATGCAGAGCGCATACCCGCTGGCCTGTTCCAGTAAAGTTGTGTGTCATTTTTCCTAAATCTGTTTTTATTAAACTGGTCAGCTGTACTATTTGATAGTAATGGGAGTCCACATTTTCTTCAGTTTCCTGATAACCTTTTTGTTTTGCTTGTTAGTGGATTCATATCTCTATCAATGTGTATTTAAAATACTAATTAACAGAGCAGTAAGATCTTGCTTCAATTCATTCTGTCACTTAGTTTAAGACATTTGAGTAGCAGTGTTATTTTAACAGTAAAATATGGCATTTAAATGTTTAAACTGCATATTTTTTAACATTTGGTGCAATTGGAAGGTCATTGTAAGGTTGCTGATCTGAGTCTACCCAGTCTAGATTTATTCTATCAAACCCATAGCTGTTTCTTTATTGGCAATTATTTGTAGAAATAAGTCATTCAAATACAAAGTTTTGACCAGAAGTATTTAGGTTGAAAATGGCTGTCCTTGCATTTGTTTAATGTATTTTTAGTATGTTTAAATGTATTTTTGTAAATTCACTTGTTATACATGTATTCACAGCCCATAGTGTTCGATTTGGCGAGTTTTTACAAATTTAATATACTACACAATTTCTGCTGGTAGTCTTACATTCTGTGTGCATGTTACAGTATAGGTTCATTGATAAATACTGTAAATATGCAGCTCAAGCCTCAGTCACCCCCACCAGAGGTCTCTCATGTACCACAACAGATTCTAGCCAGTTCACATGAGTAATGTGTGGGTTTTTTTTTTTTCATGCCTGTGGCAGGGAAGTAAGCCCTGTGCATAAAAAGTGGCTGGGCAAAGCCCTGCTGTAAAATGTATTGTTTATTTTAGAACTGGGTACTCCCTGCCCCTGTGCATATTTTGTATTTACTTTGTATTGTTGTATAAATGTGACAGCAGAAGTTATGTTTGTTATTGTTTGGCAAAACCCTATGCAGGAGGTGACCGTAATGTAAAAGCTCTCCCTGTTCAGAGTGGGTGTTAGGAGGGAATGAGAGAAAGAAGACTAATCGAGAGTAAAATAAAAAATTAAGGATCAGTGCAGGCAACTGCCTAGCCTGCCCTTAGGTCTGGTTTGGTTTTGTTTAATTATTGTACTCTGTGAAGTTTTGTTAAAATATTTGGTTTATTTTTGTGATAAAAATAGTGCCGCAGTGCTCATTGCACCAGAGTACCTTGCCTGTGTTTCAGTTCCTGCTAATGGCTTGATGTCACCAACCTCTGCCATCCTGTCACATCTATTTACTTTATTGCTATTTTTGTATTTTATTATTCTGTTTGTTAGGGCTGATTTAAAATCAATAACTATTTACCTAATCAACATATTTACCTAATCATGATACATTATATATGTAAGGTATATATGTACGGGCAGTGCGGTTCCCATCATATATATATATGGCTAACTCATTTGGGGGATGAAAAGATAATTAACACATTAAGACAAAACCAGAAACTTTTGTGTATACATCTGCAGTGTAATAGTCCCAAATTTAATTCCATTTAATGTTTGCTTTTTAAAAATAATTGCACTTGTCTGTTTATTGTGAATTTCTGCATTGAAAGTGGCATCTCAATCGAATCTAGAGGACTGAACACACGCTGCTGATGGGCGGTGTTTCAAATGAGGAAGAATGGGGAAAAGCTGCCATGGATGACTTATTTATTAGCAGATGCCTTTATCCAACTTAGTTGTATCCAAAAAAAATACATATCAAGAATTACAGTACAATTAAGAGCAGGATACAAAATACAATGACTTCAGTCCTAAGAAGAGCAAATACAAAATACAGTACGATTTGATATAGGGGCAGTTCAAGAGCAGATAGCAGTGTTGATAGTTACGTCACTGTTAGATACAAGTACAAGTAAAATACAAAATACTACAGATTGGGTTAAGTGCATTAAAGGTATGTATTCTGTACATACCTTTACGTACTTCTGTACGTACTTCTGTATTTTCCAGAAGGAAAGAGTTGAGGTTTACAGGTGTTGTCTGAAGAGGGGTGTCTTGAGGAGGCAGCAGAAGGTGGTCAGGGACTGGGCAGTCCTGACATTCATAGGAAGGTCGTTCCACCACTGCAGCGTGAGGGTGGAGAAGGAGTAGGCTCTGGAGGCAGGGAAGCATAGAGGAGCTACAGCCAGTCTTCTAGTGCAGATGGGTGGGGGTGTAGGGAGAGATGAGGGTCTGGCGGTAGCTGGGTGCAGTCGGGTCAAGGCATCAGTAGGCGAGTACTGGAGTCTTGAACTGGATGCGAGTGGTGATCCAGGTGAGCAGTGGAGTTCTGGATGAGCTGGAGCAGACAGGTGGCAGTCGCAGAGAGGCCGGCCAGAAGGGAGTTGCAGTACTCTAGGCGGGAGAGTACCAGGGCCTGGATGAGGAGTTGTGTGGAGTAGTTGGTGAGGAAGGGTCGGATTCTTCGTATGTTGCTCAGGAAGAAATGGCAGGTGCGTGCTAGAGTGGAGATGTGGTTGGAGTAGGAGAGGCAGGGATCCAGGGTTACTCCAAAGTTCTTGGCTGAGGAGGAGGGAGAGAGAGCAGAGGAGGGGGAAGATGAGGAGAAGAAAAGGAGATCAGATTAGATTTAGAGGTTGAGTTTGAGGTGATGCAAGTGCATCCAGGAGGAGATAGCAGACAGACAGGTAGAGATACAGGAGCGGATGGTGGTGTCAGAGAGTGGAAAGAGGAAGATCTGAGTATCTCTAGCATAAAAATGGTATGAGACAGGTAGGAGCGGGTGTAGAGAGAGAACAGGAGAGGACCCAAGAGGGGACTCCTGTTGAGAGACGGTGAGGTGGAGAGGTAGGAGGAGAACCAGGCCAGAGCAGTGCCAGAAATTCCCAGGTCAGCAAGAGAGAATAGGAGAATAGAACGATTGACAGCATCAAAAGGCAGCAAAGAGATAGAGGAGAATTAAAAGAGAGAGGCAGCATGAGCAGAGTTTAATGAGTTAGTGACAGACAGAAGAGTAGTTTCAGTGGAGTGAACAGAGCGGAAACCAGATTGGAGAGGGTCGAGAAGAGAGTGGTTAGACAGGAAAGTGGAGAGCTGGCGGTGTACTGCCCTCTCAAGGATTTTAGAGAGGAAGGGTAAGAGGGAGACAGGATGGTAATTCTGGAGGGAGGTGGGGTAGAGGATAGTTTTTTTGAGGAGAGGCTTGTTTGAAGGCAGACAAAGGCCAGAGAGCAGATAGGTGTTGAGAAGGGAGGAGTTGAAGAGAAGTAGGAGCAGCAGCTAGAAAGAGGTGAGTGGGGAGGGTTCCAGGGTGCACGTGGTGGGTTTGTGGCCGGGGAGGAGAGAAGGAGGGTGTTGGGGTTGGAGCGGGAGGGCGCGGGGGGGTGTTAAAGAGTTTGAGATATCAGAGATTTTAGTGGAGAAGAGGAGGGAGGAGGAGGAGGGAAAAGGTAGAGAACAGTTTCTGGGGGTTGTTAGTTGAGGACTGGATAATAGATTGGAAATAGGAGTGTTTAGCAGAGGAGAGAGTAGAGGAGAAGGAGGGAGTGGCAGAGGTCTAGGGGAGCAGGGAGTTTGGTTCTCTTCCATTTCTTTTCAGCAGAGCGCAGCTTGGTTCTTGCTGAGCGGAGCACAGAAAGGGGCCAGGGTTGGGGAGGGAGCAGAAGAGGGTAGAGAAGAGAGTTGGGAGGAATCGATGGGAGGGAGGTGAGAGACAGCGGTGGAGGAAAGGACAGGGGGGAGAGAGCAGAGGTTACGGCAGGAGGTGATAGTGGGGGAAAGGTGGAGTAGGGAGGGAGGGGAGAAACAGAGAAAGAGATGAAATAGTGATCAGAGGGGTGACAGAAAGCATGGAGGGGCAGCAAGCCCTGGAGAAGGTGAGGTCCAGTTGACGGTCAGCTTTATGGGTAGGACTCGATGGAGAGAGAGAGAGAAGGTGAAGGAGAGGAAGGGTGGGGTTGGAGAGATGGGGGTTGGCAGAGTGGGTGGGGTTGGAGAGATGGATATTGAAATCATCTTTTTTTTTTTTTTTTTTTTTTGGGGGACGAGGATGGATAACCTTGGGGATTGGCTCTGTCAACCCCCCTGCAGGTGGGGTTGGAGAGATGGATATTGAAATCGCCTAACAGATGGGGGTTGGCAGAGTGGGTGGGGTTGGAGAGATGGATATTGAAATCGCCTAACAGGACAGCTGGGGTAGACAGAGAGGGGAGGGAGGAGAGAACATAGTTGAGTTCATCGAGAAAGTGACTGAGATGTCCAGTGGGATGGTAAAGTACAATTAACAGGAGTTGACAGGGAGAGGTTAGTTGGACAGTGTGAAATTCAAAGGAGATTGAGGATGCTGAAGCTGTATCTTCAGGTGAATTTGTGTATTGTTATATGCAAGGCACACATATTCAAATCTGTTTTCATCCTTTCGGATCTCAAAAGATGTTTTTGTTAGTTGTTGGCAACCCTCGCGTCCTAGTCATGACAGATTAAGTTGGCGATCAAACCAGACTTTATGCACCAATCCGGTGTCAGGGGGCAGTGCCTCAGTTTCCTGCAGACCCTTCAAATCCAGGCTGCTAATTTGGGGGGTGGTGTCTGGCCTTGTCTTTATTGTTTTTTTAAAGGTTTTCATGACTGACAGGAATACATTCTTGTTGGTTTTAAACTCACTGTCAGCAGAGATGTTTACACTTCTACTGTTAAAATATCTGTTTAATCTAGCTTAGTGTTATAAAACTGGATACTGAATACTGGTCCCCAGTTTGAACCTCTTGCACTGGCATAAAATTGCCTTATGTTGTTGAGATTTCTTTTGACTTATTTCCTTAAAATAAATGTCCATATTTTTTATTTTCTTCTATTTCATTTAGCTGTTCTGTTCTGTGTCTACTCTTGATAGTTTTATTTTATTTTTATTTTTTTTTTCAGGTGGACTGCAGTCTTCACTCAGAAAGTTGGTGTTGTACCAGTTATCTGGAGTTTCATCCCCAAAGATATTAAAGGAAATAGGTGGAATGTCACTCATTTTTGGCAGTGGTTTTGTAACTAATAACAAAATGGCATTTTGCCATGGAATTTAAAATGTAGTGGTGCGTAGTGATTTATTCAGTGTGAAGTGGCTCATTAGAATGCAAGCCATGGTGTGTGTGTGTGTGTATATATATATATATATACAGTGCCTTGCAAAAGTATTCAGACCCCTGACCAATTCTCTCATATTACCGAATTACAAATGGTACATTGAAATTTCGTTGTTTGATATTTTATTTTTAAACACTGAAACGCAAAATCAGTTATTGTAAGGTGACATTGGTTTTATGTTGGGAAATATTTTTAAGAAAAATAAAAAACTGAAATATCTTGCTTGCATAAGTATTCAACCCCTGTGCTGTGGAAGCTCCCAGTTTGCACCAATGAAAGAAATTGCCCTAATGAGGACACAATTACCTTACCATTGGCCTCCACCTGTGAACCATTAAAGTTGCTGTCACATTTTCTGGATAAAAACCCCACTGTTAAAGGATCATTGGTAAGGCTGTGAATCTGAAGGAAAATGAACACCAAAGAACATTCTACAGAAGTTAGAGATAAAGTAATACAAATGCATAGAATAGGGAAAGGGTACAAAATAATATCCGAGTGTTTGGATATCCCAGTGAGCACAATTGGATCAATAATCAGGAAGTGGAAGCTGCATCACACCACCCAGGCACTGCCAAGAAAAGGCCGTCCCTCAAAACTCAGTGCTCAAACAAGAAGGAGACTTGTGAGAGAAGCCACAGAGAGGCCAACAATCACTTTGAAGGAGCTACAGAGTTCAGTGGCTGGGAGTGGAGTAATGGTGCACCAGTCAACCATATCAAGAGCTCTGCATAACACTGGCCTGTATGGGAGGGTGGCAAGAAAGAAGCTGTTACTCAAAAAGTACCATCTGAAAGCACTTCTGGAGTTTGCCAGAAAGCATGAGAGTGACCCAGCTGCAATGTGGGAATAGGTTTTTTGGTCAGATGAAACCAAGATAGAGCTTTTTGGCCAAAACTCAAAGTGCTATGTGTGGCGCAAACCTAACACTGCCCATGCCTCAAGACACACCATCCCTACAGTGAAGTATGGTGGTGGCAGCATCATGCTGTGGGGATGCTTCTTATCAGCAGGGACTGGGCATCTTGTTACAATTAAAGGAAGAATGGATGGAGCAAAATACAGGAAAATACTGCAAGAGAATCTGCTTCAGTCCACTAAAAAAACTGAAGCTTAGGAGGAAATTCACCTTTCAGCGGGACAATGATTCCAAGTACAAGGCCAAAGCAACATTGGGGTTGCTCAGGAACAAAAAGTTGAATGACCTACAGTGGCCCAGTCAAGGTCCTGATCTCAATCTCATTGAGAATCTGTGGCACTATTTAAAAATTGCTGTCCACAAGCATCATCCAACCAACCTGAACAACCTGGAGCAAATCTGCCAAGAAGAATGGGCCAAAAAATCATTCCGACACTTTGTGCAAAGCTGGTACATACTTACCCCAAAAGACTTGAAGCTGTTATTGCAGTGAAAGGTGGCTCTAACAAATATTAATGTGTGGGGGTTGAATACTTATGCAAGCAAGATATTTCAGTTTTTTATTTTTCTTAAAAATATTTCCCAACATAACCAATGTCAATGAGTTTGTGTTTAAAAATAAAATATAAAATAGAACGAAATTTCAATGTACCATTTGTAATTCGGTAATATGAGAGAATTGATCAGGGGTCTGAACACTTTTGCAAGGCACTGTATATATGCGCACAGTCATATGATGCCGTTTATCCAATCAGAGGTTGTTATTTTTCCAAGTCATATCCATATATATGCCCTGTGTACCATAAGGTGCTAAATCAGAAAGATAATGTAGGTACACAGAAATAAGAATTAATAAAAAAATAAATTATATCAGGATCTTTCGGACTACAAATCCTTCTTCAGCTGGATGGAAAAAGCAGTGCGTAGACAAGCTGTTATAAACAAGTTTAGAATAGATGACTATTCAGAATAGAACATTCATTCCAAGAGGTTCCAAAGTACTTAATTTGAAAATGAATTCAAATTATTTTTGCTTCCTAGCTTCCCATAGCAGTGATTTACCCCACACATTGTAATGTCTTCTGCATTGTGGTCATTTGTTAAAATGTCTGGCAACAGGAGATGTAGAGGTTTTAATTCTTATACTTCATAGATGTTCCACAAAGTGATCAGCTAAATGCTCTTTTGTTTCTCCACTGTACAGTTTGTTACACTTCACACAACCAATGCAGTATACTATTCCAATAAAAGGAAAGGTCTCATGAACAGTGAATGAAGATTTTGTCTCTTATTACTGTATTTACAAGTAGCACAGCACAAGCTGTTGCATATATATGTGACATGCTGTGTTGTATTCATTGCAGAAAGACACGTTTTATTTGCATGAATTGAAATACATGGTGTAGTTCTACAATGACAAATAGGGTTTTACAGGGAATTCCAAATTTAGATTTCAAGTACAAAATAACCACAGCAGTAGTCAGTCAAGGAAATGTATTGCAACACTTGCATGCATGCTTCACATTCCATACCATTCAGGCAGGACATGTTTTAATGATAAATGCAATCAAATGTACTGACATGACGTATTTAAACAATTACAAAACTATGTTTTGTTTTTTGTTGTTATTTATTTATTTATTTTAAATAGAAACTAAAGTACTGTGTTGAAATACCCAAGATCTCTGAGGGATCTTAAAACGCATGTCAATCCGTAAGTGGATATTTTATGTTTGGTTGAGGAGAACAGTCTAAGTACCCATTTAAGGATTTTAAGCTTCCTTATACAGTCATTATGTTGATCTGGATAGTATATAAATCACACATGTTTATGTTAATGAGAATGTCATTGGCATCTGTTTTTGAATATCTTGATTGTTCTAATTTTGTATTTACAGCTAAGACAGGGGAAATATATGCTACTGTTTAAACTGTACTAGACTACACATTGAAGTAAAATAAAGAATATTCATACTGTGCAGTAATTGCAGTTACCAATGACCACCCCCACTTTATCACCTGGCCAGGTTATTATATAATACTACAATGTTTGTACATTTTTATTTAAAATCTCTTTGCACCAATAAACATCTGTTTGCTGTTATGTGTGAAAATATCCTGTGTTACTTTAGTAAGATTCTACAGAGATATTTGCAAACAACTGAACTTGTAAATATAGGGACAGTGTAAGGGTAATGGAAAACTGTGTCACTGCAGATCAATGCTTATAGATACAGTATACATTACCGATAAATATTTGCATACAGCATATCTTTGGCCACTGTATTATATTCCCCTACCTTATTAAAGATCAAAAACTCCCTGCAGACTTGCCAGGTTTATTTTCAAATGCATGACAGTTGTGTTGTCTTTAAAAAAAATGAAAAGGGTTAAATTGTTTCCGTGACTTTTTTTTATAAATTGAGATTTTCTACAGTTCACAAGTACGAGTGTGTTTATACGTCGTAAAACCCAAAACAGATAACGCAAAATAATTCCAGGAATATAAAGCATGCCAACGCTGCTTCAAACACAAAACTGTATGGCAGAATTAAACTTATTTTCACAATATGCTTTTACCAGCTTGTAAGATAAATTCCTAAGAATAGTGACGTTTCATGTTCCACTGAGTAATCTAGGGAACTTCCACAACTATTCCAACTGGTGAAAACCCATTGTTGTGTGTGGAAGCTTGCATGCAGTTTTTAGAAGCTTTCTTTTATGGATAGGTGTTTGTTTCTATGAAAGACTGGCACATTGGGATAGGTAATGTAGGCAATCATACGGGTTCAGAAATATGACACCTATTAAATAAAAATAGATTTAGATGTTATTCTATTTTAAAATATTCCTGCTTTTTTCCCTTATTGGCAAGAGGTTAACATTGACCAAGTACAGTACTGCATTTAATTTACCTTTCTTATATTATGTGTGTTTCTTTATAGTTTATGATTGTTGAGTCAGCTTAGATCATTTTTTGCCCTGCTGATTTTGTATATGAGGCATCAGATATGGATTACAGATTAGCAAAAGAACAACAATAATACAATCACAATTATACCTAAACTGGGTAAAGATTGTTATTTTGCAAACCAGAATCTGGAAAAAGAATAAGCTCCTTTCAGACTGGCATGCTGTACCCAGGTCAGAACCTACCCATGTCAGGACACGGCGTCATACTGGTCATGTAAATTATTTCACACTGCTTTTGATAAAGCGGGGTTGACCTGGATGACAGACGCAAGTACACAATGCGTATATCGATGCCTTGGAAGCAGCCTGTTACCGACGCTTCCATCATAGCTTCACTGAAATGAAACGTCGGCCTAAATGTTGATTAGAGCAAATCTTTCTATAACCCTTCTGCAAACTGGCTCCTGCTGTGTCTCAAATC